>NW_026623319.1:714187-791784 GCF_030028575.1 Malurus melanocephalus
AAAAAAAAAAAAAAAAAAAAAAAAAAAAAAAAAAAGCAGAACAGTGGCAGGTGGGGGGTAGAAAAATCCAAACGTTCAAGACAACACGCAACGTGAAAAATTTAATCCCAAATACTCCTAAGCATAGTGCAATTACAAACAGCCACAAAAATGATTTAAACCAGCCCAGAAGTGCTAAGCGGCCTCACTTAAAAGCAGAGCTGGTAACACAACCAATTGCCAGCACATGTTCCAGAACACCTGTACAGCCAAGGAAGCACATCTRATACTGCCTTGAAACACCCATTCTCTAAATTCACTTGTTTGCCTTGCTCCTAATGCACCATAAATGATGCTCATCTCTGCCTTTAAATCCCTCTGTGCCTATATATTCAGGGAGCTGTCAGAGTTCAGAGGAAGCACTTTCCTCTCCCCAATTCCCTGTGAGCACACCCAGCACCATGAAACTTGTCAGCCCGAGAAGGGAACGGGTGCAGAAATACTCCCATAGGTGCAGAAATCACCATTTGATGAGCTGCCATGAGGGGACCCAACATCTTCCCATGGGTCAAGGTATCCAATAATAAAATATGAAGGAAAATAACAAATMTCAGGAGAGCTCCCAGTAGAGCACCACTGGAAGGTAAAAGTTGTCTCCTCAGCCTTCCTGTCTCCTATGGGCATTGGCCTTCCCTGCCAACAGTCTCCAGTCCCTATCCAGGACATGATGGAGAACATTGATGGGAGGGCAGGGATGGTGGGGTACACCTGCAGCCCAAAGCAAACCCCTCCCTTCTCATTCCCTCTACCCCCAGCTCCATTTCACATCTGCCAAGAAGCAGCAGCCCTTTCCCAAAATCAGAGGGGCAGCAGTGCATTGGGTTTGCACAGCACCACCTCCATGCCAAGACTCCCTCATCACCTTTCTCACGAACAGCAACCAAGAAGCTGAACCCCAACACAGCAGCTGAAAACCCCAGCAGCTCTCACCCCACTGGCACAGGAGAGAGCTGTACCCACAGCTCAAACCCCAGCTGGGGTGTGCTCAGGGCCAGGCAGGGAGAGGCTGTGTGTCTCTGTCTCCTGCTGGAAAGTCTGATCCGGGTAATAGTCATTTTCTTTCCAGAAATTAATTTTTCCCCACCCCTGTATGAATGCAATACACCAGGTTTGGACAGCTGCAGTCCAAACAGCAGTGTTTAATCACAGTGCAAACCTGGCATGTTTGCAAAAGAGCCAAGTGCTAYGTGCAGCAACAGAGTGCTGCCTTCCTGCTCCCAGAGCATTCACCTCAAAGCTGGGGTGCTCTAGGTGAGGGAGGCCAAAGACCAAACCACATCGCAGCAGGAATAATAGCCACACATACCTGAGATAACCCTCATGCCCCAGAAATGGGGCTGTGCCATGTCATACCCCACACAAAGACCAGCAAACAGGAGAACAGAAGGGTTTTCCCACCCAGCATTATTATGGGAGGCAGGAAGGTCTCTGTTCAGGGTCAGACTTCAAGCTCCTGCAGCCAGAGCTATGCCTGGGATCAGTGTCATACAGACCCAGATATGGTGTCTGCAAAGGGAATTCATTGGTACAGTCAACACTGAGCAGGATACCTGCCCTGAGAGGCACTGCTTGCTCAGATGCTTGTCTAGAGCTTCTGCTAGAGCTTCAGGATCTGTTGTCTCAGGCATCAGCCTGACCCATTTGGAGTCCCATCTCATACTGCAGGGTCCTGCCATTATCCCAGGGCTCAGGGCATCACTGAAGAGGAAAGGGGAGAACCCTTGGGCAGACTTATTTGAACCTTATGTACACAGAGCAGACCCCTCTGATGAAGAGGGAGCCTGGAGGAGAATKGCCCAGTAATATAAATGACCAACAAGAGCACCCTGAGATGGTCCAGGCCCAGCAGGGAGCACTGTGGCTGGGTCACAGGGAGGAGGAGGAGGAGTGCCAAACCCCAGAGATGCTGCTGGAAGATGGAAACTGTGCAGGGCCATAGGCAGAGAGCAGAGACAGCACAATTTCCATCTCACCCCTCATCACTGCTGCACCTACTGTTGTTAAATTTCATCGTCTGGTGCTTATAGYCCTTGCAATGATGGTAATCATTGTGGTGTCTATATTACATTAGGAGGATGTCGGGCTCAGCACAGTGTCAGGGATAATCAAGCAGGCAGTGATAGGATCAATAGCAGCCTCAGTGACAGCCACCAGGACGGGCAGTGCCACCTCTGCTGCACGTCCTTGTGCACAGCAGTCACACAGCACTGCAGGACAGGATGGACACCAACACAGGGCACGGGAATGGCAGCCATCAGCCAGGAAGGTGCAGATCCTGGCTTCCCTGTTGAGGAGTCAGRAGGGGAGGAAGCAGCTGCAGGTGAGCACTGGTGCCCCAGTCAGAGAGTGYTTTGCCATCTACCCCACACCAACTCCCAGAGCGGGTACCAGGGGTGCCACAGCCCTGAGGGCACAGCTCTGTGAGCAGTGTGTCCTGAGCCCAGGCTCCCACTGGGAACAGCATGGGCAGTGGGTCCCACAGAGCCCAGGCTGCCCCTTGTCCCCAGCCCTGCTGCCCCTTGTCCCCAGCCCTGCTGCCCCTTGTCCCCAGCCCTGCTGCCCCTTGTCACCAGCCCTGCTGTCCCTTGTCACCAGCCCTGCTGCCCCTTGTCCCCAGCCCTGCTGGCCCTTGTCCCCAGCCCTGCTGCCCCTTGTCCCCAGCCCTGCTGTCCCTTGTCACCAGCCCTGCTGCCCTTTGTCACCAGCCCTGCTGTCCCTTGTCACCAGCCCTGCTGGCCCTTGTCACCAGCCCTGCTGTCCCTTGTCACCAGCCCTACTGCCCCTTGTCACCAGCCCTGCTGGCCCTTGTCACCAGCCCTGCTGGCCCTTGTCCCCAGCCCTTCCCTGTCCCCAGCTCAGCACTGCCCCAGCAGCCTGTGGACGCGCTCCAGAGCACGCAGGAGGCAAACAGCTTGACATTTACTCACCCCAGCTCCCCCTCTCCTCAGTGCCATTTCCCTGCTGTGCTCCATCCTTCCACCCACCTCATAAAAAGCAAGCACCCTCTGAGCAGCRCTTCACAGCTCTCCCGCAGAAGCAGGACAGGGAAATGTGAAGTTTAGTTGCTCCTCAGGGATGGTCAGCTATAATTGAAGCAAACAAACCATAGAATGGAGGTCTCTCTAGTTCACTAAAGAGCATGCTAAAAGGCAGCAGTTCCACAGGGAACATGGGAGAAGGGGGACAGGCAGCCCACRGCACCAGGGACAGAGAAGTGGAGCTGCTGCAGTGCTCCCCATCCTTCTCCAACACCCACATCTCCCTCCCTCTGTGGCACTGGCTGGACTTCTCCTTCCTCAGCCCAGGATCATCAGCCTCCACAGCTGAGACTTGAGCCCTGCCAGCCCCAAAGCAGGCCTGAGACTGCTATACATCATTTAGCAACTAGTCAGGGATAAAGAGCTATGCATGGTTAGCCTGGATTAGGGAAAACCTCTCCTGGCCTGGAAAGCAGCTTTTAGTCTTCATCATCCCAAACCCTTGTACGGGGAGCTTTCAKAGCAACAGACCTGCCTGGGTGTTTGCAGAGAGTGAGAATTTTCTGCAAGGAAATTCAGTTATCACACAACTTCAAACTTGGTTTTCTCCTTTCAGATAAAGAGCTGTAAAAATAAATGGTTGCATAATTGAAGGCAGAAGGTCTCAACCAGTACGGGAGCTTTGCCCAGGCCCTCCTCTGCACACTCGCAGCCACTGGGATGGCGTGGGCATTGGCCACAGGTCAGGGCACAAGCCCCTCAGAGCCTGCTCTGCTAATGAACAAGAGGGAGAGAACAGCTACAGCTGCTCAGAAAAATGCCCAAATGCAGTCAGAAATCACATGAACTGTCAAAATACAAGCTTGTACAGTAAAACACAAACAAAACACCACCACCCCCCCACCACCCCCCCCACCTGATCCTGGAGTCTGGCTGCTCTCTTTGTTATATGAGACATAGTAAAAGTTTTAGTAAGGAAAACACAGTATTATTAAAAGGTGCCTCAATTACTTTCATTCAGGATATGTCAAAGAGTCAACCAGTTTGACTATGTTATGTCTACACAGAGCACACTTAATTTCAGATCAACAGCAATAAAATTTCACCTCAAATACCCATCCTGGGAGGGATGCTATCACAGAGAAAGATTTGCTATTTGGCTAGATTTCAGGCTGGATATCATGAAGAAATTCTTTACCCAGAATGGGGTGAGGCCCTGGCACAGGTGTCCAGAGAAGCTGTGGCTGCCCCATTCTGGAMGTGTTCAAGGCCAGGWGKGATGGGGCYCTGAGCAACCTGATCCAGTGGAAAGGGTCTGCCCTGGCAGGGGGTTGGAGTGAGATGCTATTTAAGGTCCCTTCCAACTCAAACCWTTCTGTGATTTCTATCAGAATCGGTGCCTTCACACAATGGATCATGCTGGGTTTTCCCCAGCACCCCTAAAAGAATGCAGAGGATGAAGATCATCAGTGAAAGATAAAGCAAAACATATCTCTGCTCCTCAGAAACCTCCTGGACCCCGTGTGGTTGCAGCTTTCCCTTTTGCACAGCTGCTGGACAGTTTAAAACTCTGTTTTCTTTTATTCTGCTGCTTTCCCCCCCAAGGCTAAATGTTTAGGACACTGAAATTACTCATAGAGACCCAAAATGGGATCTCAGCAGACTCCATCTCCCTGGCAGTGAGGAGGATGAGAAAGGGGCCAGTGGAAAGCRCTTCAGCAGGCTCTTCTGCAGTGCCTGGGCTTGGGCAGGGCTGCTGCAGTTGGGCAAAGGCTGCTCCCCATCCCCTGCGAGCACACCCAAACACACAGAGCTCCCTTCTCTGAATTGAGTGATGCAAGACTCCCAGATCCCCAAAGACTTGACTTGAAATAAATAACCAGACCTCCTTCCCAAAACAGCTTTATCTTCCGTGCCAGAAAAGMTGTTGCTTTTTGTAGGAAGGGCTGTGGAAAAAGGCTGTGCAGCCTCTAACACCAAAGCTCCCAGACATATTTTGCAGGATTCCTTTTAACGACACAAGAAAAAGAGGAACAATTAGCCCACGTTGCCTTTTATTTTTATTGATGGCTACCACTGGCCAAATTCAGCTCTCAGCTGCAGTGATGCAAATTTGGGATAACTCCACTGACRTGGAATTAAACTAAATCTCTTATTAGAGCTAAAGCAATTGAAATCTAGGCCAGCATAAGTCAGCACTGTCAACAGTTACCCCCACAGTTTTCTGCAGAGTAATGATCTATTTTAAAGAAATTGAACTTTTAGAAACAGCAACTTTGCAATTCTCTTGATTTATCTTCTGATACAGGCGTTGGGGCTTTCTCTGCACTTCAGAGATTCATGTTTACAAGTGCTTCTCCCTAATCTCAGGCACTGGAAGCATTTCTGTAAAAGCATAGTCTCACTGGAAGCAAGGTTGGAAGAGACCCACCCATGCAATCCATCCCCTCTGTCTCATTCAGGACCCACCTAAGAGCTGTTTATGARCCCTGCTCTAATCCACGGGTAGTGGAGAGCCCAGGCATCCTCAAGTGGTGTCCTTTAGTGGTTTTGTGGAATCAAGCAAGGTTAGGGTTAAAGGGTTAAAGAACATCTCGTTCCAACTCCCTGCCGTGAGCAGGGGCACCTCCCACTAACCCAGGTTGTTCCAAGCCCCATCCAACCAGGCTCTGAGCACTTCCAGGGATGGGGCAGCCACAGCTTCTCTGGGTACCCAGTGCCAGGGCCTCACCACCCCACAATAAAGAATTTCTTTCTAATATCTAATGTAACCCTGCCCTCTGGCAGTGYGAAGGCAGCCCCATTATCCTCTCAGTCCATGCCCTTGTCAAAAGTCCCTCTCCAGCTTTCTTGGAACCCTGGGTACTGCTAGAAAGTCATTACTGATGTTTAATACAAAGTCCTCTCTGCTGTGGAATAGGCTCATAAAGCTTTGCCTTATCCCCAGAGGATATGRAGAACAGATTTCCAGACAGCTTTTTCCACACATTTCCAGACTCATCCTTTTTCCTGCTAGTGCCTTCTGCTCCCTGAGCCAGTGGGGTTCAGGAACTGGAACAAGAATACACCATGTACCTGGAGATTTTAATAAAGAGGTGACCCTCTGCAAGAATCAGCTGTGGTTTTCAGCTTAGTCTCACCTCCACAGCCTCATCAGCAAGACTTGAGCAGCAGCATTAAACCYTACAGCTGGCAAACTCAGCCCAGGYTTGTTTTCAGCAGTCTTGGAGAGGCACGGGGCAGGACTGATATGCACCCTCAGAGATCCCACGGGATGTGTCTTCTGAAGGCAACCTCCAGAGGTCTGACATCCAAACAGAAGAACTGCGCTAAAAAATTCAGAAACCTCTGCAGCATGACAGAAAATAGGGCTGGAAGGRATCTCATCAACTCAGGCAGTCCCAGCCTGTTCATACCCTCAGCAAAAGGTGGTATCATGGATGTGTCATTTCTAACACAATTACCAGTTATCTCATTCCTATCCTGTTCCTCTAACCTGTTCTTAAAGAAATCCAGTGATGGAGAKACCTGTATTTCACAAGACAAAATGCACTGGTACTTCACAATCCTATTTGAAAACTTTTTATTATGCCTAAGTTGAAAATTTCTGGCTGCAATTAAAAACCATGTTCATGGTGGAAAGACCCAGAATTAACAAAGAACAGGCACTTTCCTTCATGCTGCTGTGCCCTGTTATTATTCTGAAGATTTGTCCTACTTTACTTTTTACTCTTGTAGGCCAAATAATTCATATTCATTTATTCCTTCCCTAAAAGTTAATGCTTTTCATACCCAAGTGTCCTGRGCTCAAGTTACAATTAATGTGACAATTAGACAATGTCCTTGGTTGAGCACKCACCAGGATGCTATTCCAAACAGTCCTCAGAATATCCGGGCATCAATCAAAGCTGGGGACTTTTGATCAGGTGTCCAAACCCAAAACTTTGGGGGAAACAAAARTGCAGACCAGGAGTGAGGTGGACAGAAAAAAAACAGTGCACAAATAGAGCCCAAGTCTTGGTATAACAAGGCACACGTTTTTTGTTGRAAGGACAGAGAGACAACAGAAGAGSGCTCAAGCAGGAATTGCAAGGTTCACCTGTCTGCACAGCCCCAGCTCCGTCACAAAGCACTGTTCAGACTCCACACCTGCTCTCCCTGTGACAGCCATGGTCRTAATTACGCTTTAGGCACAGGGAGGGAGTAATTGTCTGGCACTTAGACTGAGAGAGGGCACTTGGTCTGCATTTCCCCCTTGCCACACACACAGTCCTGACCTGCCTGCGTGATTGTTGGCAAATCACCTTCCTGTGTCTGCATGGTCTCTCTGACCTCCCACTTGGAAATAATTTATTGGTAATTTTTGCAAAGTGTTGTGGATGCCTTAGAGGAAAGGTAGCACAGGAATGGAGAGTATTAATATTCCATCAAGAGCTCTAGGGACCGACCAGCACATTAAAGCTTCTACAAGCAGAAACAAAACCATTGCACAGCCACCCCCAAAGCAGTGGCCGATTTTTTTCAGTACTTTTCATCCCCATCAGGAAATATATATTTGGCCTGCCATTACACATCCAGGGCAATGGCCCTGCCACATCTAAGAAAACACAACAAGGGGAGCATAGGGATTGATTTGAATCTACTTGGTGTAAGAAAAAGTTTCATTGGGTACGGTGTATGGTAAARTATTCATCTCCTGCTGTTCCAGCATAAAGTTAATCAGGGACAGAAATTAATCCCTCCTGACAGCATGTTGCCAATTTCTGATTTCATTCCCATTTCCTCGTAGCTTATCATCAAGGGAATGGGAAACTTGTAGCATGGACAAGCCTGTCACATGCCTCTTTCTTTGGTAAAGGCTCACACACACCAGTTCCTGYATGCTCAGAGCAGCGTGTCTGCTCTGCACACCACAGGGCCCCTCCCATCCATGCAGATTCACCCTCCTTTGCACAGGTAGTGSAAAGTTATGCATATGCTTAAGGCCAAATATGTGCCCAGCCATCAGCTGTACTCCAAGACAGTGGGAGGGAGGAGGGAAAACAAGAACAAAATAAAAGAAATCCTCTCCCCAGAGGGWTAGCGCCAGAAGAGCAAAGTGGCATTTACAAATCATAAGCATTTCCCTTCCCCACTCTGTGCTCCTTTGCCCAGAATGTTAATTAGCATTACTCTAAACAACAGCRGCAAAAGCTGAAACCCAAGCAGCCTCAATTGCTTGCAAAGAAACCTGGTTGGAAGATTTTTTCAGCTGAGACATTTAAGCYCAAATGGTGAGACGTGATGGTGATGCATCAGGTGCTTTTTTAATGCCACCTTGTAACTTCCCTCCTAAAACTAGGGAGTGAGTTCTAAAAAGAAAACTATAATTTCCCAYGGCTGAGGGATTTTGCCTCTTGTTCCAAATGTCAGGGGTTTATTGTACAGCTTATTTTTTCAAGCCCAGTGGCTCATGGATGGAGCCCCACAGCGTGGCAGCAGYGTCCTGCTCACTCCCACAGTCCTGAAGTGTGTCACTTCACTCCAGGATGGGCAACCCCCGAAGCTGCTTTGCAATGCAGTTAACAGAAAAGTGGGTTTGCAATTATATTAATAATAGTGCTGACTTGGGTTTGTGTCATAAATAAAACTTAGATGATTRTATAGACCACATATATCTCTGAGTTTGGATGATCAATATACATCTTAAAGTATCACTAAATTTCAGCTACAAAAGTGCAGCAGGAAACAGGCTTTACTATTTGCTTCTCCTTTTAGTGTCATTACCTTTCCTACTGTATACAAGTCTCCTCATGCAACTTATCAAAATTATCACCACCATSAGAAAACCCCCTTGCCATGTTTCTGGCACACCAGGTGCCACAGCTCACACCGCCAGGACCCTGCACTCCATCTCCTGAACACGACAGACAAAGGGGTTGATGGAATTRATTCCTGCTGAAACGAGAAACTCAGCAATGCCCCATGGGCTGAATTTGGTTCTCAGTACCAAATCCATGCCCAGCTCTGCACCTGAGTGAGGCCCCAGACTCAGCAGTGATTGATGCTGAGCACCGGCACTGGCAGGTAATGAATGTGCAGGTAGTGAATGCACCACCATCTCAAAGGGGTCCCAACACAGCCCTGTATCAGAAGCAAACAAGAAAGCCCCGGTGTTTTCTCCTCTGAGAGCAGAATGTGCACAGTGTGGGAGCATCCTCCATGTGCTGCAGGAGCATTCAGCCCCATTACCTCAGGACTGAAGTGCTGTTGTCAAGTACCAGAGGACTGGGGGGGGAAGCAGTCTCGGCCATAAACCCATCAGGAGAGCAAACGTGCTGCAGCCCTCGCTGAGCTCACGGGAGAATTGCTCCCCTCCCTCCCTGCGACASAGCCAGGCTGCAGAGCACAGAGCTGGCATCACAGCCCCTGCATCCCAGCCTCCAGCTCGGGCCATGGGCAYGGCCAGGCTAACACAGGCATTTTGCACACCTCCTGCGAGTGTTTTGCTCTCCCTTCCACTTTATCTTCCCAGGTCCTCTGTCAGGCTGMGGAATTTCTCAAGTAAGCCCCATGCAGAACCACTTACTCAATGGGGTATAATTGACTCTTGTTGCAAAGAATTAAGTGCTCTCAATAGAGATGTCCATTTTTAATGTCTTTTTTTATTCTTACTAATGAATTAAGCCAAGATAATACCAAATAGTTCCCAGATGAGACTGATTRTCAAGCGGATGATGATTTTATCAACAGATTTTTTTTAAACTCAACTCAGAAAAATCATAAAAAGATACAAAACCCAGAAATGCCTCGTCCTCCTTGAAAAAGCACAGAGTAATCTCTCCAGGAGATTCCTTTCCCAGCTATATTGGTTATTACTGCCTCTGCATGGCTTCTAGTTATATGTGCATTTGAAGAAAAAGAGGAAAAAATGCCTGAGTTCACTAACCTCCTGTATCTGAATCTTAGAATGCTTTGGTGAACTTTTTAAATGAAATGACCCACAAAGTGATTAGCAGTTTATTAACCTGAAGGGCAAGTCACAACACCACCACAGAAAGGCAACACTCTTCTAGATAAGCTGGGGAGTTTGTTCATGGACACTAAATGTTCTCACTAATGGGGTTTCCCCCCTCCTTTCCTTTTTTAAATAAAGGCTAACTTCCACTATCTCTTATCCAGCTCATTTCCCCACAAGCCCACTACCCTTCAAATTCATGGACTACTACCCAAACCTGCCAGAGACACTGGTTCCTGAAGATCATTCCTMCAAAGTGCAGAAAACACGTACTGTCTATCTCTGCTTGCTCCAAAAATCTCTCACACGCAGCCTGGAAATGTCAAGCGCTGTGCCTCTCATCATCTGTTCACTACATCTCACATGCTTTTTCAGATCTTCCTGTGCCCTGCTACTCAGGGTCCCTGTTCTTGTCTTTTCACCTTGCTCAAGGTGCAGGAAGAGGTCCACCATCCCTCACCCCTTTTTCAAGCAGCTCAGGGCTCCCAGAAAGAGGAGACCATGGTTCCTACAGGAGAGAATAACCTGTGATCTGCTTCTCCAGTTACAGTTCCCTGCATGAGGAGGGACCTGATTTACAGAGCTGGTTTAAAGCCTGTGTGACAATCTGACCAAGCTCATTTCACTTTCTGGAGAAGCGAAGAAGAGCAAGGAAGGAGGATCACCCTTGAAGCTTTTCACATGCCAGAATTTTGCAGTGTGTAGGTAGGAAAAGGACAGGACAAAGCACAGCAGAAGAAACCATGCCTGGAAAGCCTGGATCTGCTCAGGAATTCAGCACAGTCTGCATGGCCAGGCTGGACAGMTGCTGGGTTGAGCTGAGGAGTTTCACACAGCAGATGGTCAAGGAGCTGTGATTTGCAGGTAATCTAATAATCAAGTAGTCATATCAGTGAGGATATGAGCCACGGGGTCATGAGGGGCTGGCACACTTTCCCCCTTTCTGTAGAAGTCATTGGAGGACAAGCAATGGCATTCACTGTTTAGCTCTCAGCCACAGCCAGCAGCTTCCTTCCAAAAAAAAAATCCCTGCAGGGCACAACCAGGAGCCAAAGCTACAAAGACACCATTACTCCAGAATCCACAATCCGGCCATGACAACCCCAGAGGTGTCACCTCTTCCCCTTCCCCTACCACAGCCCCRGTGCCAACACTGGAGGCAGCTCTGAAACAAGTCTACTGAAGTCACTGATCCAAAAAAGCTAACCCTCTCAAAATTTCCAGCTGGGAATATCAAACTCTGAGCATGTTATGCCAGCCTGAACCCCTTGAAATGCCAGGATTGACTTCTTCATCCTAYGCCACTGCATCAGATACAGGATACMTGTGKTAGCAAGGGAGAAGGAAGCAGAAAAATCCCAGGACAAAGCCCTCCAGTGAAAATAAAAGCCATGTTTCTAGAAGCAATGGAATGCCAGTACTYAATCTCTACAGCCCCCGACAAAAAACCCTGTTCACATTTTTTTTTTCATTAACTGTCACAAAATGATGCAATGCATATAGTGTAATTATGCTTAAGTGCTTTCCATGTTAAATGTCATTTCAGTTATCACTTTTTAAATGCAATTTTTATTGAGTGCACAATAATAATTTAGCAAGTAAACAGGCAAGTTACAAGAAAAGAGTGGAAGTGCAGGGGGAGGTAGGAAAGCCTCAAGTGTGACAATGAAATGCACTGGGGTACATGGAGCTGTTACTTCTGAAAGCTTGAAAAGAATTATAAAAAAGCCATAAATTACAAGGTTGCAAAATGCAATAAATTACAGCCTCTACAAAAGGCAGATAATGGAAATGAGAAAGGAGAGAGGGAAGGGGGAGGAATCTACATAATTTGTCACCACTGACCCCAGACATCTGCACAGTCTGCAAAGAGTGCTGGAAATATTTGGGTGTTTCAGTCTCCTCACAAACAACAGAGCTCAGGGGCCAGTTGGGAGTGGGTCAGCTTTAGGGGCACTTCCCCTCCATCAGCACAAACACAGGAGTTCTCCCTCAAATGGGCAGCCTTCCCTGCAGCAGACACACCTTGGGGAAACCAGGGAGCTCCGAGTTTGAGTGAAGACCAAGAGTCCCACACTGTGTGGAACTAAAGCCCATCAGTGTGCCAAGCCAAGAGGAAAGGGGTGCAACTGAGTGCAGGCACAGGCTGAAGTGAGAGGTGTGAATGTGCTTCATCCCACCATTAATGGTTTGGGTTACAAGGGACCTTAAAGACCATCTCATTCCAACCCCTGCCGTGGGCTGGGACACCTCCCACTAGAGCAGGGATGCTCCAAGCCTGATCCAGCTGGCCTTGAACATTTCCAGGGATGGGGCAGCCACAGCAGTGCAAAGGCCTTAAACACCAACTTTCAGGAGTACAACCCTCACTCCTTTCCCTTTGCAGAGAAAGGTGCTGGGGGCCTTGGTGACACCAAGCTGACCATGAGGCAGCAATGTGCCCACGCAGCAGACAGGCACTGGTACCCAGGGCTGCCTTGGAAGTGCCAGCAGGTCAAGGGAGGTGATCCTTGGCGAGGCCACCCCTGGAGTGCTGGGCACAGTTCTGGGATGCCAGTRCAAGGGAGATAGGAACTACAGGAGAGCATCCAGAAAAGAACCCCTGCGATGGTTAAAAGACTGAAATATCTCACACAGAAGGGAAGGCTGAGAGTACTGTATCTGCTCAGTTTGGAGAGGAGATGGCTGAGGGGGATCTTATCAGGGTCTATAAATACCTGAAGGGAGGGTATAAAAAAGTAAAACCAGACTCCCCTCAGTGCTGCCCAGGGGCAGGGAAAAGAAGCAACAGACAAACTGAAACGTAAGAGGTTCAATCAAACCATAAGGAAAAAACTGATTATTTTTCACCCCCACTCCCACAGTGAGGGCAACCAAGTACTGGTAGAGTTGTGCAGAGAGATTGTAGGATCTCCCTCCTTGGAGATACTCAAAAGGGCTGAACACAGCCTTGAGGGACCCACTCTGGGATCATGAGCACAAGAGGGTGAAATTTTTACTGCCATTCAGGCTACAGAGAGATGCTGAACCAAAGATGGCAGCACAGACAGACAACCTACAGAGCAAGGGGAGCTGGCAGCCAGGAGCCAGCCCCTGCCATGGGAAAACATTCCCAGCAGAAATGCTCTTCAGCAGCAATGCCAAAGCCCTTTGGAGGAAGAAAACAACCCACATTCCAGGCACGAAGGGCAAGAGCAGGCGAGATGGTGCCAGGTGTGGGAAGGCTCAGCTCCCTATTGATTTCACAGCCAGCTGGGTCCCTGGGAATCAGTGCCCTTGGGGTTTCAGGATTTTCAAAACAAAGCCACCAACAGAAAGGAAAAACCCACTAGAGTAAAACCAACAAAAAAAACCAGACTGCCAAGTTCTGAGTGTGGAGATGAGCAGGATCTTAATCTCTGGAAAATTAAATCAGAAGAAAATGGAACAGGCACAGATTTTGGCTGACAGAGGRCATCCTCCTTTCAGGAGCATGTGTGCCAGGTTTATTTGATTAAAACTCTTCAGGATGGAGAGAGGAGGGAGTGTTTTCATTACTGAAGTGGGAGTGAGGAGGAGGTGGCCTGTAGTTGCCGTAGGACCATTTTTAGTGCTAATGGTAGCAAATAGTCCCAGTGGATGGGAGTAAAATGATTGTATAGGTGATTATTTCATTCCCTGGGGATGGAAGTTTTTTTGCAGGAATGGGATGCAGACTCCCTGGTATCCATCAGAGCTTGAGGTTTATACTGCAAGTCTGCAATAGTCTGGCAGTTGTTTTTACTGCCTCYAGACCTCAGGGAAGAGAAAACCAGCTTTGGTTGACTGGGAGCCTAAGATGGGGTTTTATTACTGCAGTGGCAAGTCCTGGACATTCCTCAGCCAGCACCAAAGGCATAGGACAGGCTGGACATTGCCAATGGCACCCCGAGGGCCTTCTCGAAATGAGCTTGGCAGGGCTCAGTTTAACTCCCAATCTGTCCACTATTTTCCCTCTGTCTAATCCAAGTCCCACCTACTGAACGCCACCAGAAGAAAGCCTGGGCAGCATCCTGAGCATCACCCGAGGGAAGAAAGCAGCTTCTCAGTGTGTGTGGGCAGGCAGGCAGAGGGAAGGGGAAGCCTGTGCTCACGCCTCCATTATAGGAAGAGGCAAAAGAAGCTCGGGCAGCAGAAGCTGGGAAAGGTAGGTCAGGCCACAGCGAGCCAGCGGGACACGGGCAGGCTGGCACACACAGCAGAACCAGCAGCACTCACTGCAGCCCCGCTGCCCTGCCAAACCAGGCAGAAAGGCTCCTCAAAGAGAGGGCTCAGAGCTCCACGGTCCCCTCCCTCTCTCCATCACTCCCTGAGCAGCCCAGCCTCCTGTGCTGATGTGCTCCAGCACAAGCTGCTAATCAGGACACAGCACGAGCAGCGACCGGCAGGCACTGGCTCCAGCACTTTCTTCCCAGCAGGAGCTGAGTGCTAGCACTTCCCCTGAATTAAAAAAAAAAAAAAAAAAAAAAGCCAGCATCTCTGTTTCAGATGAACTGGGGAGAAAAGGCTTCAAAAGTGTCAGGGGTAAAAAAAAAAGGGAAAAAAAAGGAAGCAGAAGGTCAACTACCTGCTGCACTACCTGTCTGCACTGGCTCCTCTGTCACAGGCCCTCAGTTCAGCCCCATCCCAGGAGCCCTCTGTCACCCACATCCCTCCTGCCTTGCTGTGCTGTGCTCCTCTTGCCCAGCTCTCCCCTGGCCCTGCTTTCAGAGGAGACCAGCTAACAAGGACAGTGCTTTTAGAGCCCCCGAGCTTGTTGTGTTATTCAGCTCTGTGATGCCAAGTGGAACAGCRTCACTGAACTTTATGGAGACACCCAGAGGTGTTGCCAGCCCTGGCAGCTCACACCAGCCTCTCCTGCAGACAGCCCCTCTGTTCACACTGRTGGCCACCAGCTCAGGCTGCTCCTCTGCTCACAAGTCACTGTCCCCCATGCAGAGGGAAGAGGGAGAAATAACCCACCCACCAGTGATGGCTTGGGGTAAGCAGAAACCAAAATACAAGCCAGCAACTTSCAGCAAAATCACTGTCCAAACCCACAACGCTCCCTTTTACCCCCCACATCTCCATGCTGTCCTTGCCTTCAACCTCATGTGCCAAAGAACTCGAAATATTCTGCAATTCTCCTCACGGCAATCRATTCCAATGCTGCTGAAGATGCACTGGCTTCTCCCATGTCTCATGGGTTAGGATAAAGCAAASCCTGTCCTTACACTCCCTTTTCTCCTGCCCTGCTCTCTGCCTCTGCAGCACAAAGATCCCTCTGCTCAGGGMCACAAGACTGTGACCCTGTTGAAAAAAGTCTGCTCTGTAACCTCTCAGCCTCCAATTTATATGGACAAGAGCTACAAAAGCAATTTACCATCTCATTTCATGATTCTGCCAGCAGCTACAACATGGAAATCAGGGAGGCTGCTTTCTGTTGCAGCCTTTAAATGCTTTGACTCACTTTGGTCAGGCTTACCCACCTGGTGCTGCTGCCAGCACTACATTGCCCTTACCTGAAGCACCCTGACACCCACAGGGACAGGTTACTGAGGGTTTGGTACCTGGCATATGATTTTTGCAAAGTTTCCAGGGGGGTAAGGAATGCTAAATAAGAGCTTCGGTGCAGGAAACTGGAAAACCCATCACTTCCCCAATAATCCTAAATCTGGACTCTACCTCATCATCCCTCTGACCACGACCCATTCCCACAGTGCCACACCAGCTAGAAACTGTGGCCTTCTGAGTTCCCCTCAGAGCTGYTAAATTCCTCTCCTGTCTCTTTCCTTTCTTGCCCTTGTCCAGCTCTCCCTGAAACATCAAGGAGACAGAATCACTGTACCAGCTCTTGATTTTGGGAGACAGCAAGTGATGGCCCCAAAGCAATCARAACAGAGGGCACAGTGCAGTAGAGCAAGGGAGCTGGAGTCAGGCTAAATAAGGGGTGCCCCCTTCCAAACAGCCCCTCCTGCCTGGGGCTGCCCCCCAGCAGTGGCTGTCCTCTCTYAGTGCTCTGGAACCAGAAGGGATGGATCAGGGCTGCTGAATGTCCCCACGAAAATGAGCAGAAATCAATGATGTGCCATTCGAGCCCTTAAGATAATCCTATCTAATCAAACAAACCCAGAGAAAACAGCATCTTACTGGCCATAAAACACCAGAGGCTGATTCCCCTCATAAATACTGAGCTGACACCACCATTGCCATAGCCCCTTTGGCTCTTCCTTCCTCCTCTGCCATCCTTCCACTTGAACGCTCGGTTGCTGACAGCTCCTAATAGCTTGGACTCCGTGCGGTCCCTGACTGCCTAATCAGGGTTACATTAATGAAGTGGTTATCTCATCCAGACCCCAAAACATCCTCTGCAGAGCAGTGCCCGTGCCCAGCACGCCAGGSAAATGGGTACTTTGGCTGCTGGGGTCCAATTCTGCAGCCCAAAGCAAGCCCTAGGCAGCCTGAGGGAAACCCTGGCTCTGCTCAAGCCCACAGCAGAGATGCTGATGTCTCACCCTCATTTCAACCTTCAGGGTTGTGACAGTGGCCTGTGGCCTGTCTCTATCCCTTCTCCCAGCAAACATTCCCCTCCCAGAGCTATCAGGAATTAATTACCCAGGCACACGACCACAGCAAGGGAATCTTCTCACACCCTCTAGGTCAGGGTGAGGACAGWGCACAGCTGAGCCTTGTGAACATGAGGAGTATCACGAGGAGCTTCGGCTCCTACAACAGAGTATTTGGCACTTTTCCTCWGAAATCAGGGATGTCCCAATTACTGCCTTAGACCTGTGGGCTAAGAAACTCCTAACAAGCCCTAAACGCTTGGCTGCACACCCAAAGGAGACATGCACAGTGAAATGAATTTCTGACAGGGGAGATGGTCTGACACATCCCTGTCTGCTGCCACCCAAATAACCGAGGTCACGTGCCACCACCTGCAGCACAGGTGATGCAAATCATAGRGAGCTGCTGAGTTCCAGGACATTCCTGCAGCCAGGATCACCGAGGTGACATGTCCTAGAGCTAAAGGAAACACTGCTGGTCCTCYCCAGAGACACAGTAGCTCAGGTGACGAGGGCCAGCTCAGGCTCTGCCTGAAACCAATCCTTTGTTTCGCCTAAGGAGAGGACTGTCCCCATGAAAACTCCTCTGGGATGTTACCCTGCCTGCAACAGCCCTCCTGCAGGGTTTAATCTTGCTCCTTGGCTTCACCAGCTTCCACTTCCAAATTCCCAGGAGCCTCCCAGTGTGCCCAGTCAATCCCATGAGAAAAGCACTCTGTACTAAGAAGAAATCCATTCTGCTTCCCAGAAAAGCAGGATAAAGCATGCAGCTAGGAGAGGTCTGGGGGAACTTTTCCCCCTTCCTGCAGAGTGATGGAGTTTACTGCTGCTCCCCCAGCTCTGCCAGCCTCCTTGGCACCCTTGTGCCTCAGGGGGATACAGCAGAGACCTTTCTGCCTCTCTTCCCTCCCCTCAAACAGGGCAAGGATGGTGGGAATAGCAAAGCCAAGGGGAAAAACAAAACAACAAAGCACCGTATAATCTGTATATTTCACCATTTGGCAGAGGGGATTTTTTAATCATTTAATAGTTTTAATCCTTTATCAGATGCTCATCTAAGAGGATTTTGCTGCACATACAAGATTTGGTACAAATTCATTTGCAGTAAATATACTCATTTAGCAAGTTTATTTCCTGCCTGGAAATAAACTTACCACTGAGTGAGCTGAGTTGGCTGCTACTTGACAAAGGTGGCAAGACCTTGCTGCARCTCCTCTGTGCTGTACTTTTCCTGATTTTTGCAAGCCAGAATCTCAGCTGCTGGAGGAAAATGACTGGGCATCCTCACAGCTCAATGTCCCTGCAGATGGGGGGGCACACCTTTGGACAGCACCAGCCCTGCACCCCAGCCATGAGAGCATCTTCTCCCAGAGATGTGCAGACACCAAATCCAGCCCTACCAATTCCATACTGCTGGAGATTTCCGGCTGTTTCTACACCAATAACTAAAGTAGAACACAGCACAGCCCCACCACCATCCACACCGGAGCAGACAGTCATGGCCCAGACTCCCCAGGGCATTTTGGCAGAGAGATAGCCCAGGTGAGGTTTATTTCTTTTGGGGAGAGGAGGTCAGCCACAAGGACATGAACAACACTATGCCACTTGTGTTCAGAGCCAAACAATGGGCACAACCTTATTTTACTTATTAGAAAATATGAAACCCTGATGAAAGCCCCTAGGTTTGAGACAGCAGAGAAACAGGCTGGCAGACCAGGTTGCTGCAGCTATAGAGAAAGGGTGCAACCCAGGGGAGATGAGTTTTGTTCAGTCGTGCTGCATTTCTGGCCCAGCCACATCCTCTTGTGTCAATCCAGGCCAGCCCAGCAGAGCCCTGCTCACAGTGCTGGGTGACTGCAATGTGTTAGGAAGGGCTGCAAAGGACACCTGGGAGCACAGCCGAGGCACAGCTGCCCCTGCAAAGTCCCTCTATGCASCTGAAATCTCCAATTCTCAAAGTATTTTTGGGAGAGGAAACAGGAATGAAAACTACAATGAATTTACACCTGAGGCTCTGTTAATTTAAAAGTGGCCACAAGATACCATCTATATTATAAGAGCAATGTGCTCTGTATGCATGCAAGGCAACTGCTGAGGCACAGCAAAGGTTTTCCAACCGGAATACAATTCATAGGATATAACAATATTTCTTTAGATGGCTTAAAGCTACAACAGAGCTTGCTGCAGGGCTGATCATTTCTCATGTTTTGTGCRCTTCAGTTTCTTTGTGTGTTTGCTTTCGGCTAAATACTTAGAAATACCCTGTAGGAACTGAAGCTGGATCCCCCAAATGCCAACTCTGTGATTAACCTGTGGGTTGTTCCGCTGCCAGCCTCTCTCCTCTCATCTCACAACCTCTGATCTTCATCTAGAGAACRGAATGAAAAGTTTCCGCTTCCCCACAGCTGTCAGGGAATGCATGAATCCCTCTTACCTATCTTTAAGGCCAGTACAAAGCCGTATTTAAAAGGAAAGGGCACACAACATTTCCCTGACACTTTATACCCTCTTAAGGCAAAACCCAAGAGCCACATTTTTGTGTTCACAGAACACAGAAGGGCACAAGCAGCATCAGTGTCAGCACAATGCTGGTTTTTTTTTTTTTTCTGAATTGTAACATCTTACCTCCTAAACATCTTGGCCAGACAAGGGGGAAGAGATAGAGGGTGAAGGGGTTGTCTTCTGCCTCTGTGGAGCAGCCAGCAAACCGAGTCATGCTGATGCATGGCTTTTGGATGGAAGTTTTGATTAAAACACAGGAGTGATCTTGGTTGGATTTACACCAGAAGCYTCCAGCCAGCAAGCTACCTTCCTTTCTCTGGAACACCACTGATGCAATCCCAGATGCACAATCAGCTTTTTAGACAAATGTCAAAGCATTTTTTTAGCTCCCCAGCACATAATTCCCACTGTAAGCATGGTGGGGCAGAGAGCACACCTCCCTGGGCAAGCAGAGCGCACCACATCGGCTGCAACCAGGCAGAAATTCTACTGGAGCATAAATAAGTCAGAAAAATATTGTGCCCAGTTCGGGCCATGGTTAATTTAAACAAGCCCACCAGTTTGACAGCTTGGTTTGAATGCTCTGGTGCTTGAAATGCAAAATACAACATAGCCCATTACCTTGTGTCTGTAGAGAATTATATCTTATTTTTCGTCGCTTATTCAACAAATCCAATAGACTGATCCTATCCTATTCCCTCTGCCTTTAAGACAATCCAAGAATCTATTTACTTTCCTCTTTCCACATGGATGGCAGCAGTGATAGGTGCTTTGGGAGAGAGAGTGCCCACTAACATTTATTTATGGTCCAGCAGTGGCTGCARCGTGCAAGTAGAGCTTGTGTGCACAGTGAGATACACTCCCTGCCCTGCATCCTTACAGTTCATAACACTTCCAAACCTTCAYTTCTTGGGATAAGAGCCTAAGAAAATCCTTCCCGCTGTAAATCGCCCTCTGCACCTCTCTGGGTACCTTGTGCTGGCCCCTTGCAAAGCCCAGGCATCAACCCACACTGCTGCAATCCAATTTTGGCAATTCCCATTTTGTAGATGGTGAATCCAAGGTATGAAAAGGTGAAGGCTCAGGCCTGACAAGCAAAACAGGTCCTTAGCCTTCAGAGTACATTTCCTGCTAGCAGCACATGGCCAACAACATCTAGGAAGAAGCTGCCCCTGGWACTGATTCAGAATCACAACCAAGGSAATGTTCTGCTCCTTCCAAASCCAAGCATCAAGCTGCTCAAAGGGCCAAACAACCCTCAGCTATTGGGATCACCTTAATCCATGACCAGATCCAGATCAAAATTTAGCAAACAGGCTGCTGCTGGTACAACAGACAGAGCAAGCCCCAGCCTGGAATGCAGCCTTGCTCATTTTTTGCAGGTCCAGAAGAGTGATACAAAAATCTGCAGTTTAGGGCTTTTAGCTCCCTGCATAGATATATCTGATAAATTCAGGTACCAGTTTGTATGTGCCACCTCCAGGGAATTTATTTTCCCCCTCTTTGCCAAGATAAACAGCATACCAAGCATGAAGGGGGGGAGGAGACAAGGCTGATTTAAGTGATTTCACTTTGCGATTTTCTGTGTTCTTTTTAAGTCGCTTATCCATTTCAGTGCTCAATATTCGGCTCTTTCCCTAATTAGAAAATCGCTAATCTGCTCTGAAAAATGTAAAAGTGAGTCTTGCTTACGTGCATTGCTTGGAATATGCAAGTGTGTTGGGTTTTGTGTTGCTTCCAAGCTCTTTTTAAAAGGCTTCTGGTRTCTCCAGCTGGCATCACTTGCTCCYGTTGATCCCTCCCCCAGTCCACGTTCAACCTCTGTGTGCAAAGCAGGGCTATGCATACCTAGTGCCTCCAAGACATTATTCCTGCTCTACTTCCATTACACACATTAAAACTTTGGCACCCCTATAAAGAATATCTTTGACCCTTTCTTYGCCTGGGCAAAACACTTCTCAACCAGAGTAGGACAAACCTTTCCAAACACTGGCAGCCCTGACACCCTGGGAAGAGGGCTCTGAAGGTGTAAGCTGAAGAAAAGTGAATTTTCAAATCAGACCAGAGGATTGCTTCAAGGTTCAAGAGGAGAACTGAATTAGCCTGTTATACCCACTGGGCTATGCCAGGGAGCAGTGAGAGTGGGGCTGCTCTACACAGGGACAAACCATGGGTGAATCATGGGTGACCACAAGGCAGCCCTCACCCCCTCAGCACAGTCCCAGCAAGCCTGAGGAGGGCTAGGCAGTGACAGTCCAGTGACAGCCCCAGGCAGGGTGAAGGGACAAGTCAGGGGCCAAGTCCACCCACAGAGCCCAGGCAGGAACAAGAGAGAGCCAGAGCCAGGTTATCTCAGTGTAGGTCCACAATCCATTCAGGGAACAGGATTAGAGAGCAGGCTACCCGCACTGTCGCTCCAGGAGGCAGGGCAGCAGCCAGAACTGGAACTCAGCTCTAGAGAACACCCRTGGAGCCAGCAGCTGGGACAATGCTGGGAGCAAGCACAGCTCCAACACAGCTCAGGAAGATACAGCAACCTGAGCTGAAATGAGCCCTTAAAGCTGATTAGGAAGAGCTCATGAGCTGGGCATGGGGTCTAGGTAAAGCTGGTTAAGGCAATGAGGATCATGACAACATCAGGGCCCTCCTGGCTGGTCAACACCTCCCACCCTTCCTGGCTCCGTGCTGCTGCTGGAGATGCCAACCTGGGTAAGAGCAGTGGGGGCAGGGACAGCTGGACAATTCAGCCTAGTGTAGGATGGACAGCAGACCAGAGCAAGCAGCTCCTAACTTAGCAATGGTCTGTGCATCAGGAATTCAACACCTGCTCCAAGGTATAAATCCAGCTGTCCTGAAGGTTAGCAGCTGGTGGCCTTAGACAGCAGAGTCTAGCCTGGGTGATTCATCACTACCTTTTTGAGGAAGAAATCCCATTAAGCAGGCACCAGCATGAGCCCAAAGGGTGAGGGGTTGGTCCTGAACAGCTCACCCCAAGAAAGCAGTGCAGAGATCAGGCTCCTCTGCAACAGGTGAGTGCACCTCAGCACATGCCTGCTCCCCAGGAACATGCCTGGTCCTCCTGGATGCACCCCCACCAGAGCACACAACCCTTACACAAATCCCAGCATTGCTCAGCCAGCAGTTGACATTGTACTAASAAAAAAAAAACAACCCACCCACACACTGCATAACCAGCAATCAAGGGAAAAAAGAAATCAAGAGCAGCTGGCCTGCAGTRCTCCAAGCCTAACCTCTAACAAGGCACCCCCACCTTAGAGGAACATCCCAGAAACCTCCTGGCTATGGACAGTACCTGTTAAAGAACYACTCCATCTTTACCCTGGACAAGAGAGAACTCTTGCCTAGGTATCTACACAACACACAAGTGAGATTAAAACAGACAGGCACCATCCTGGCCAGGACAGCCTATTCCTTGGCCTCTGCACCTCTGTCCCAAGTGTTTTGGTTGTGGTCTGTCACACTTGGCTTCCTGCACATTAAGGTTGTGCTGCTTGTGCTGCTCCAGCATCCTGCTGTGAGCTGAAGCTCTTGCACTGCACATTTCAGATTTTTAAAATCAGCTTCTCAGTGCTCTTGTACCCAAACCGTGCCTCATGCTGCAAGAGCCATCCTGGTGCCCTCATTCCTCCCTTCTCCATTTTCTTGCAGTTTTGGGAAGAGCTCTGTCCGTGGCTGTGATGTGCCCATTGCTCCCTCTCTGCAGGTACCTGTGAGAGGCTGTGTGCCCAGGGCACCCAGCAGCTCGWGGCAGACACGTCCCTGTCCTACAGGAACACAGCCAAAGCAGGAGGAAGAAACGGTGCAGCAATAAACAGGAGAAGTGCAGCTAAAGGACTCGGAGCCCTCACATTACACCACTTTCCAGGGGTGCTGTTTGCTCACMGGCTTCTCCCAAGCAAGCACTTTGCTAGGAAGAGCAGTACAACTTAAATGGTAATTCGTCACCCATCCTGCCTTTGTTCCCAAAGGATCTCCAGGAACATTTTGGGGAAAGACTGTGAAAATTAATCCAAGGCTGACATACAGGCAACATTGCATYGCGGTGGCACGGACAGTTTTGCACGAATTCTCTCCTGCCCAGATTGCTCACAGGAGAGGAAGGGTACACAGCTGCTATCATAAACCTTTCCAACCAAACCGCCCCGCTTCATTATAGTTTGTCACCTGCTCAGGGAAATCACTTGTCACAAAAATTTTCTTTTCCACTTAATGACTTCAAACTCAATTTGAGGATTGGCTCAGCAGACTGCAGCTGAGGTACCTTTCAAATGGAGTGTGCACCTTCCCTGGGTATCAGCTGAGAGCTGGAGGCTTGGTGGTGGCATCTTCCATCCGGGAGGCAGAGCTGTCATTAGCTTGGTGTAATTAAAGGCCTGACTYAGCAAAGCACAACAACCTACTGATTGTAATCCCACACTTACTGTTTATTAATGATGAAATCTGTTCARCTGGGGCTGATGAGAGCCTGACCTAAGTAAGGGCTAGGTCAGGAACTGGGAATCAGGACAAGTGATCTGCAGAGCAAGGGAGAGGAAGAAGCAGAGGCCACACTGCATGACCAGACTCAAGAGTATTTATACAATGAAGTGTGGGGCCAGGATGAGCCCTGAAATGAAGAATGTACTCAGCAGTAAGGAAAGGGAGCTGATTGTCACAGGCTGGCACTCCACACTGCTCAGCAACTCCTCGCTGATTAAGCACATGTACAGCCTGTGTTACCACCACCTACTGAGGTTGGTACAAGACAGCATGGGCAGGGCAAGCCAACGATCCTAGTCACTGTAACTACATAAATAATGAAAACAGTGCTGTCAAGAAAAGTCACATATAAAAAAAAAAGATTGTGCCATGAGGGGAGCCAGGAAAATAGTGGATCTCATAAGTTATGTGTCTTTCCTACAGTCACCAAKCAAGTTTCAGAGCCAGAACTAGATGTTGGTGCACCCCACTGCCCTTCTCTCCACCCCAAACTGTCTTTTCAGCATTTTATGCTATAGTGGCAAAGTTTCCCTACCACAGATCTAGTCTAAAATTATTCTTGCTTACTGGAATTGCAAAAAAAAGGATTAGCAACAACTATCTTGGTTGACCTAGAATGATCTGTTAAAATTCTGCACGTGAATGCTGTTAAATGCAAGCATAAGGTAGCTGAACGCTGTGTCCCACATTCCCAGTGAAATTAATAGGCCCTGTGTTATGATGGAGCAGACATAAAATCATTGCTATGACTGAAGCAAGGCCATGATTTATTCATCTGGTTTGCACTGTTCCTAAGTAGCTGCACACAGTATATTAGGTAAACTTAACATACATCTTCTTACATTAGCAGCCTAACAACAATCACACTTCTTCTAAAAGCAGAATATATTGAACAGGAAACCAATGAATCAGCTTAAGGATTTCCTCACCAAGGCACTTCCTTCCTTGCTGCTGGGCCAGCCACCCAATCCCACCCCTCCAGGTCCTTGTCAGGGGGGATGGAGCACAGGGCTGCTCCTCAAATCCAYGCTCACAGCTCCAGGTAGCAGGCTGGGGTCAGCCCCCTGCTCCATTTGGCTCGGCATCCAGCAGACTGAGTGTGCTCCCAGGAGAGYGCAGTTCAAATTAGCACATTAGCAGAACTGCCAAGAATTGAAAGCCCAGTGCAACCAGCTAAACACTTGAGATTTGCTCCAGTGGCTGCTGGAGTAAACCCTGYTCAAGGCACAGATAGCAACACACTCTCTCAGTAACACAGACCCTCCTACAGCTGGCAATCCTGCCCCACAACACCAACCCAAACACAAAGGCAGTGCTATGCAAAAGAATCAGCCCAGTTCCTCAAAGCAGTCCCATCCTACAAACAAGATGCTGCATTAATGGAGAGTGCACCAAATCGTGCTCCAGGTTTAGCTGGAGCTCAGTGAACCCATCCTTTTGCACACACAGGGCATCCCACAGCACTGCCTCACCTCTCTTACCCAGCCTCAGAGGGGTCTCACCCATCCATCATCATCATTGCCATCCCAGCCCAGAAACCCAGTGAAGATTTAACAAAAAAGAGAACTTCAAAATCATTTCATCATCAAGAGTTAAAAATACAGTTTCTTCAGCCAACTGCGAGGCGAGCAGAGGGGACAGTGTTTATTGCAATGAATGGCTGCAAATTAAGATTCCTGTTTTAGAGGAAGATCTGGTGCTCTGGTGGTTTCAACATGTTCTTTAAAGCCCTGTAACAGAGACTTATTTCAGCTCCTCTCTCCACAAGGAGCTTTTAACTTACTAGCAACCCCACTACATTAGTTACACAAGCAACCAGTACCCATCTAATTGGTTTATAAGACAGCAGGTCTTCCTTTTTAATGGCTGATTAATTGCCACGCTGCCCAATGCAAGGCTGTGATTTCCTTGTCTCTGTAGAGATGTAGCAGGGAAGCCTGAGGCTTCCATGTAAAGGAAGGGATTTACACCTAAAAAAAAGTTGTGATCCAGCCAGAACTAAACTGGCTGGCAGCCTCTCCCAGTAACCTTCTCACCACCTCTATCCTGTAAAAGTCAAGGGAAATAAAGATACTCCCATTTTTAAGGCAAAATTCAATGTTCATCAAGGAGATAGGGCTCATTTAGTTTTTAATTTTTCATTTAGCTCCAGGTTAAATTCAGGCAGGGAGCCTATGTTGAAATGGATTGAAACAACTGTTTTAACACAATCCAGCTTCTTTTCCAAAGCTCTTCCATCTCCCCATCCACTGCCAAGAAAGGGACCAAAGTGGACAAGAATAGGGAGATTAAACARAAACAATAGTCGGAGTCAGCACCAGGCTGGGTTAATGCGGGCATGGCTTTGTCGTCGGCATTTTGCTGTTTGTTGTCTGCAATCCTTTTAAGGTGGCTGCAGCTTGCAGCCAGCATAATCCTGATTTTGTAAGGGTTTGGGTTTTTTCCCTCCCCCTTCCTTTTTTCACATTGCCAGCAATTGATTTCATTTAACATTTTCATTCCTCTGCCCGCTGTAAATAACCACTTGGCAGTTGAATTTCTCAAGTAGAACAGGCAGCGGCTGCTTACTCTCTTCCTGGCAGCTGGGGGGGAATCTGGCAAGCACTAAAGCAAGAAGCTGTTTCAAGTAGCTTCGAAATGTGCAAGAGATTACACGGGTAGCACTTGGAGTGGAAGAAGTCACAATACTGAAAGGTTGAGAACTTCTTTTTGAAAAGCCTGGTGAACTTGGTGGYGGAGAGACTAAATTCACTAATGAGGAATGAGTACCTCACTCCCAGTTCATGGCTCTGCACAGCCACGATGGATGCCAGCAGAGAAGGGACCAGGCTGCTGCAGTAATCTGGCAGCACACAACTGCACTCAAACCAGCACACAAGGTACGAGGAGGCAAAAACCCAACTTGCCACCTCCTTGTGCTCTGCAAACAGCTCTTGCTCACTGCCACGCTCTGCTGTGCACATCAGCAGGCTGAGCTACTGCATCAGTGCTTGTCACACCAGCCCTGCCTTCCTCCCTGGGGCCCAGCTCTGTGTGTTGGTGCTGCATTCCCAAAATGGGGACAACTGGACGAGATACCTCTGACCTTCAAGATACCCATGCCACATCCTCTCTCACTGGCTGGCCAAAACATGGCCACGCTGCCAGGAGAGCTCCAGAGCTGAGAGGGAAAGAACCCTTCACTACCACCCAGTTTATGAGCCACAAGTTTCTGTTCTGGTTTATGACCCCAAGAAATCCCTGACCTCACTAGAGTTGGACAAATTTAGGGCCAGAGCAAACTTCACTGTAAGTCAGCCTTCACGTCAGAGTAATAAAGGAGTCACAGAATCAATGTCAACTGGCACCAGATGAAATCCCTGGGTTTATCTYAGTCATGCTGGCATAGTATCTGTGTAACTCCTTTAGGCTTAAAGCATTGTATTTCATGTGAGCAGGGAGATGGAGAGAGGTTGTTGCCCCAAAATTGCCAAGCTGCCCCCAAACACAGGAGTTCCCAGTAAAAGGCTTTGTTGCCATCCGAGAGAGGTTGAGCCGAGCACTCCACAGCCAYGGAGATCAAGCACAAGAATGGGTATTTACCACCCTGAATGGCTGCATGCATAGCTAAGCRAGCACAAAGTATTAATAATGATTAATTTGTAAGGGTTGCTTTTTAGCTTTTGTTCAGAAAAAGTCAGCATATTCTGAGCAGAGCTATTAACAATACCAACAAGCAGAGCTCATACCACAGGCTACGTGGCCTAATTCCACCCTGCTTTTCTGATGCTGCAAAAAAGCTGCAGTAAAAGATATCGTCAGTGCCAGGATCCTGCCACACACCGGCCCCCACCTCCCACCTCAGCCTGAAAGGCTCCTCAGCAAGAGCTGCTCGCTCCTCCCCAGCTCCCTGCCCCTCAACCCATGCTGCGAACTRCACTCAATGTCTTTGAAAATGCCCCCGCTGAACTCGCAGAGGCCGAGCGGAGCGGGGATGACAAAATCGGAGCTGGCAGCTCTGCAGAGCGCAGCCCAACAGCAGGTTCACCTTTCCCTTCCCCTCTCCACGGCAGCGAGAGGCAGGGCTGGGGAGCAGCACGGCACAGCCGAGAGAGCCCAGCGGCAGCGAGGGACGGAGGGCAGGGGCAGCAGGGGAGGGAGAGAGGGCAGGAGCGGCAGCGAGGGACGGAGGGAGGGCAGGAGCGGCAGGGGAGGGAGAGAGGGCAGGAGCGGCAGGGAAGGAGAGAGGGTAGGAGCGGCAGGGGAGGGAAGGAGGGCAGGAGGAGCAGGCGGCGCACAGAGGAGCAGCAGCTCCATCGGCAGCGCGGGGACACCGGCGGGCTCCGTGCTCCGAACAGCGCTCCCGAACGGCACGGGCACACGGCGCTGCGAGCACAGGCTGCTCACGGGTCCCTCGAGAGGCACGGTCGGTGTGACCCACAGCTGCACAGCAGCATGGAACACTTGCTCGCTCTCAAAAATGCATTGGGACAGCAAGGGGTGCGGAAGGAGCTCGAGCACCGTCCCGGCCAGCGCTGCCGCAGGGCAGGAGCGCTGCTGTCCCCTCCCTGCTATCACCTCCCTGCTGTCCCCTCCCTGCTGTCCCCTCCCTGCTGTCACCTCCCTGCTGTCACCTCCCTGCCGCCACCCGCACCTGCGAGCAGCAGGGTGAGCATGGCAAAGGAACCGCGATCCCACCATTCAAAGCACACTGCGCTACTGGGCAAGACAGGCAGGGCTAATCACCATCTCACAATTGCAACGCTAAGTACATTAGAGGCCGTTTTTYTATTTTTTAATTTTTTATATATTTMTTTTAGTAACTTTGCYTCMCCTCTTCTTTTYCCCCAGCAGACAAACAGTGGAGTAGAGCAAGCGTGGATAATTCTCATCCCATTTTATTTTATTTCTCTGTGGCGTTTCTCTGTTTGCTTTTGAGAGGAGGGGGTTGTTGAAGCATGTGTATTGCTTTGCAATTACAAATTAGCTTTTTAAATGAAGTGTGCTGCAAGAGGCCTGATATGCCATGTGTGAGTGTGCTACTCAGCCTCTGATGAGAAACAAAAGTGGGAAAAAAACCATCCCACAAATAACTGCGGAGGTGATGCTCCCAGAGCCTGGGCTGAGCGGGGAGCTCTGCGCAAGTGCAGGGCAAGGAGTGGTCACAGTCACGGGCTCCTCCGGGGTTTGGTTCCCCGAGACAGCAGAAAGACTTTTTTTGCAGAGTAAACGGGAGCACTTGACAGCAAGAACCAGGTCAAAGCACAGCTCTGCTCCAGCTKCGGGGAGGCTCTGAGCAGAGGGGAGGAGATAAGGAAAAGGCATCCTCCTTTCCCACTGAGTGGGTTCGGCTTTCCCCGGACCTCCAGATGTGGAGCCTGTCATGCCAGCAGCACTCCCTGTGCAGGGGACCTCAGGTAGAGCGGATTTTACATGCCCCAGAGTACAAGGTTTGGCGACTGAAACAACTTGCCATGTGCCATCTCTCTTCCATGAAAGTCCTCAGTGGCTGTGGCAGCAAAGCCAGGTCCCACACACATTTCCCAAGGGTTTCAGCATTGTAGGTCACCACCACACTGAGAATTTGTRGGTCTGCTCTGGATTGGACACCCCTGAGACAGCTGCTGATGTGAAACACACCTCCAAGAGCACTTCTGGAAAGACAGTTCAATATGCTTTCAGCCTGCCCACAGATTTAGGGAACCAGTAATTGCCTGCAAAAGACTGGAACCACCTCTTTCTCAATGTCTGTTATTAACGAGTCTGGTGAGCACCTTGTTGACAAACATTCAACTGCAGATGTGCCTTAGCCATGTCCCAACCTCTCTTCTTCCATCACCTGCAATTGTTGCAGCAGYTGATCAAATGAGCATACACAGAGTGAGCGCTAGGCAAACGTTATCAGATATTCAGCACAAAAGGAAAAGCTGACAAATGATCAAATGCAGTTCCATCTYCAGTCTGCTGCTCACAGACAACTGACAAACAGAACACCAGCGGTGACAGTCTCCCTCTGAATTCAAAGGCAGAGAGCGGCCATTCAGCAAAACAGTTGCAATAAAAAAAATAAATAGCCCAAACCCCAGGAAAATTAAAAACCCCATGTACTTCAACTCCAGAGCTCAGAAAACCCCAGCCCCAAAGCCACTCCTCAGAGCTCAGTGAACACTGAGAGCTTCCTCAGATCCCCTCTGTGAACTTTTTGGTCCTACTTTGGGGTTTCCCTACATCTTTTCAGACACATGTGGGCTTTTACAGTTTATTTTGGTTTWGGACATGGGTGAGGATGAAGCATCTCATTGAGTTCCCAAGCCCTCATTCCCAGGTCTTGAACACTGTGCCCTGTCCTTTCCCCTTTCATTTCATTGTCTCTGCCCAACTCATCCAACCATTAAGGAACATATTCTGTAGCACTAACCTGCCACCCGTGGCCCTGTGCTGCTGATGTGCTCTCCTCCATCCCTCACCTGTGAAGGACTTTGTCTGCTCAGACCAGCAGGAACTGGTATTTTCCACCGCATGCTCATTTTCTGCCCAGCAGAGCTGAATGCAATTTTAAGGTCTCTATCAACCACCCCCCATCTTTCTTACTCCCTCCAAACCTTTCCTCAGAGCTGCTAAATCATAAGCCTCTAAATATCTAGACGCTGGGATCTGTGTTTAAGAAAATAAATCTCATGTTTTATAAAATACTGGCGGAGCTCTTCTCTCTGTTCCTCATTAAGCCTTTTTGGTTCACACGACATGTCCCCCATGCAGACTGTAGCWGCAGCAGCGTGCAAGTTCAATGTAGGAAGAATAAAGAGCTACCTCGAGATTCACAGCATATTAAAATTAACAGCCACTGCAGTCAAACGCTGTATCTCTCTCCAATCTCATTACGAATAGCTTCTAACATAAAACAGGATCCACTTCACAGTATTTCATAGAATGATCCACAAGGAAATACAGAAAAGGCAAATATATGTCAGTTTGCTTGAGCAAAGACCAAGAACATGGAARGAAGAAGAGCCATGCACTGCTTTTGTGCCCTGAGCAGGCTGCACCCCACTCACCACCTCTGCCAACCAGACACTGCTGGGTCACACGGGCAGAGCRTGGGAGCTCAGGTCAGGGCTTTCTACTCTGAATCCAAGAACAAAATAGTGACAAATAAAGGCAAAATAAATGAAGACATTCTAAGCCTGGAGCAAACCAAGCAGGCCACGGGCTCTCGTCTTCGCCAGTCATGCAATCGGTGTCCTAGTTCGTCCCGGTCATCTGTGGTTAATTGAGCTCCCAAGGGTTTCTTGACCTCATTTCCCAAGACACAACCCACAGCTCTGCCCTTCCTGGGCACCTCACTTCAATGAGCCCCAGGCAATTCCTCTGCACGTGGAATGTGTGCCCGCCACCCYCAGCCTCCCACGTTGCACAGCCAGCCCTGCTCAGCCCATCAGCCAAAAAGACAGCTTTTCATGAACTGCAATAAAAGGCAGAGCCAGGCTGGCTGCAGAGCAAGGCACCCTGGAGAAAAGCCACACACATGGGGGTACCCCACCTGAGAGCCCCCCAYTCTGTGCCTACAAGCAGTTCCCTGCTATGCTCTCCTTCCCACCCAAGCACAACCCTTCACCCCAGCAAGTTGCTGTCACCACCTTTTCTTTAAGCACAGGGAGGGTGGTTTCTGCCTCAAAGCACGCCCAGCTGGCYCATCCCATCCATCCAGGCCAATTGAGTTTGCTAGACATTCAGCAGCCCCATGTTTCTAGGAGAAAAAGTGGTGCTGTCAAGAATTGCAACAAGGGAAATTGCTCTGGTRGAAAAACCTGGCAGCACACAGAGCCTGGGAGCCTGCACAGCCAAGCTGAGAGTAAGAGGGAGATAACTGAGAAACCAGTGAGCTCTGGTAAAAAGCTTTCACCCCCATTTTGCCACTGGGAATCCCTTCCAGCAACAAATGTGTTAGCAAGAGCTCCCTGGGCTTTGTCTCACAGGAGGATGGAAACTGGGGGCACAGATACAGGAAGAAGCACGTGGTATGTGACTCAATCTATTCCCAAAAAATCTTTTGAAAAGCCAGTTAAAACCATGCATAAAGGTGGAGAACTGGRCTGAGGACACCAGATCCCTGGACAGTCCTGTTGCACATGACCTTTGCAGGCAGATGCACCTAGGGGAACAGCGAGGCGTTATGTTATTTCCCAAAAATTCACTGTCCCCTTTAATCCTCGGCAGCCATGTCTCCTCCCTGCAGCCAGTTTCCTTGAGAAACAGACAGCTTAAAATCTCTAGTGCAGCCTCCAGCATCATCAAGTGCTCCACGCACAGAAAGGGCACAGACAGGAGCGGCATTCATCAGGCTGTAGACACAGCATCATTTCGCTGGGTAGCTGGATGTGGTTGACTTGGATTCGCTCTCTCCCAGGAAATGATTGTGATTGTCAGAGGAGATTGGTATATGATTATTAATAACAACACCACAAGGAAAAATAGAAGGCAATCAGCTGAGCGGGGCCGGGAGAGGAAGCGGGGAGGGTTTGCAGTGTTAGCGCTGGATCCTGCTCAAGGCCCGGCAGSCTCAGAGTACCTTGGAACATGTGTTAGGCTGAAACACAACTTCATTTTGCTTTTCCAATGAACAAATTCCCCAGATGCCATGCAGAGCAAGTTAATAAACAACAGCAGAAGCRGTGAGGAATAAAGAAGCACAGGCGATAGGGATGGGGTTTGAAYAGGTGATTTGCAGGCAGCAAGTCGGAGAGAGTAAAAACTGAAGGAAGGTGCTCAAATGAAGTGTTCTTACACMAAAATTGGGTGTAAGAGAGCACAAGAAATGGTCGAAAGGAGCTTTCAGTGCTGGATTTCAGGGCATCATCTATTGTTTTGCTCTCTCAGGCACGCAGGCAGAGGGTGACTGCAGCCGCCAGGCTCAAAGCCACTCACTCAAAGCCACTCATTGCCTGCTTATCRCCCAAAGGCACAGACAGGTCTCTCCCTGCAGGGGTATCACAGCACTACACCAGCCTGGAACCTTTGCACCTTCCTTCTGCTCCAAAACCATCCCTATCCTGCATATGGATGCTCCAGATTAAATTGCTTGCCAAAATCAGAGGGCTCGCAGCACAAGACAGCAGTGCACAGCATGTGCCAAGTCTCAGCTTGGTTTCACCCAGAAAATATCCCCCCATGTGCCCTCTTTTCTCAGCTAATCATCCCCATGATGTGATACCAGCACTAGAATTTCAATTTTATGCTGTATTTGAGAACACATTTCAGTAACAGGAGACAAGCCCGAGATAATGCAAATTAAACCCTTGTCCGAATGAATGCCAATTCTCCCCTCCATACCTCTCACAGCAGAGGGATGGTGACAAGGGAGGAGTAGGAGGAAAAGGAGGAAGAGGAGGAGGAAGAGGAGGAGGAAGGCAGCTCACTTTGTGCTGGCCTCCCTGGGGAAGGGGGGCAGGCTGCCAGGCAGGGGGAGTGCAGGGCTTCAGCCTGTAACTGTGCAAACACTAATGCTGCAAAAGCTAATTTTACAGAGTTCCACTCTGTGGACTCCTCTTTGTCCCAGGATTCCTCAGCCTGAGAGATTAGCAGTTTAGAGATGGAGAAAAAGAAGGTATTTTAAAATTCAGCATAAACTCACTCAGACTCAATGAACAAGTCAGTTTGGAAGGGTGGGGATGGGCRCAGGAGAGAGGACTCAAATAAATAGGAAATAATTGAAAGACTAGGATGAAGAAAGAGCATATGTGCCACCCTAGAAAGCTCAATATTCGCTTTCATTTTTATTCTCATCTTCATGCCTCTTTGCAGCTTACTTTCTATCCTTTCCAAGCTTTCCCTGATCTCCAAACAATATTCCTGTTGCTGGCTGCCTTTAACTCCCTATCCACCAACCTCCAGTCATACTGGCTATTTGTTACTATGCCAAAGGCTCTMCAGTTGTTCTTTTGAGCCSATAGCTGGGATGAGGCTATCCAGCCTTCAGTAGAAATCCCTGCACTGAACATRTCATAGAATCACAGAATGGTTTGGGYKGGAAGKGACACTAAAGATGATCTCATTTCTACCCCCTTGCTGTGGGCAGGAACACTTTCCACTAGACMRGKTTYYYMRRRSMMCMWYCMWYCYKGSCYTKRAMMMYTYCMRGGGGTGGRACAGTSACAACTTCTCTGGGCAGCCTATACCAGTGCCTTACCACTGTCACAGCAAAGAASCTTTTTCTAATATCCAACCTAAACCTACTCTCTTYCWGTTTGAAGCCATTCTCCCTTTTCCTGTCCCTCCATKCTCTTGCAAACAGTCCCTCTCCATTCTTTCTTGTAGGCTCCCCTCAGGTACTGGAAAGCYRTAATTAGGTCACACAGAAGTCTGCCCTTCTCCAAGTTGAACAATCCCAGTTTTCTCAGCCTTTCCCYACAGGAGAGGTGCTCCATCCCTTTAATGAACTTGGACCTGCTCCAACTGGTTGATGTCTTCCTGTGCTGGACAGAGCTGGATGCAATACTCTGCATGATCCTCCAATCCCCAGTAACAACCACAGCAGTACCTGCTTGGACCTCAGACATTCTTCTTCCCATTTCCATCTCCAGTGTATTTATCCTTGTAAAACATTGGAGAGGGATGGAGGAAACTGCTGTGGGGACAAAATCCCAAGTTAAACCCCAAAGGAAGCAACAGGTGATGCCCCAGGCCCGAGCTCTGCAGACACAGCAGCAAAACCCAAAGACTACAGCACACTGAGAGCCTGAATCCTYCCCTGCTGAATCCTCCTCGCAGATGAAGAATGGAAGCATTGAGAGCAGCTCCCCCCATCCAGCCAGCACGAGGAGGCTGTTCCTGCACACACACACTTGCAGCGAGGGAAAGACAACAGAGAAATGGCTTCAGTGGGAGTTCATTACACTTGTTTATCTTCATTTTGTCTCTAACAGATGAACAGCGTAATGGCTTTGGCTTTCCTGGATGCCACAAACCCAGAAACATCCTAATGAAAAATAAATGTATTTACAGGGAGACGTCAAAACAGCCCAAGACAAGTCAAAGTAATGTGCCTGTGTTGGAAAAGAGTGCTTTTATTTCATCGCCCCTCCATGGCCTTCGAGCAGATCACGCAGCGGAGAGAGATAAATATTTTAAATAGTGACACTTCAGCRATGCACGGTTGTGCAAGACAGAGAATAATTAGAAAATAAATTACTTTTTTTTTGCATGGTAATTCCAAATGTTGAATGAATTCGATTACTTGACAGACTCCAGACCCGTTTCAGTATCAAGGGTCCTATCCAAAGAGATACAGGGAACTTGGCCTCCAAAAAGAAGCCAAAATACAAATAAATGCAGCTTAGAGAAAGTGTTTAAGATCTGCCTGGCAACCTCCATAAATCTAAAAGATAGAAGGCTTCTCTTGGCCTCACACCAACAGTTTGGTCTAAAAATAGGTTAATCTTCCCGAGAGCAAAGGAGCCATCATCAACACAACASTGCCTGCAACACGTACCCTGCCCCCGCAGGCACACACCGCTGCCCTGGGCAGGCACAGTCACACGGGGCACAAAGGCCACTGAACTTACCAATTAATAGCCAAATTCCCTGCCTTAATGCAGCCTGGGGAAGCTCACGTGCCATCRGCTGGCCTGCTGCACTGAGCAAGGAGAGKTGCTGGCATTACCAGGAATGGTCGYTCCTTGCTGCATTTCTTGGAAGACCATTTGCATGGATGCAAATGTGTTTTTCCCCCAACCCTGATTAACTACACAAATGTATGGCTATATAGGTTGTGATGAATATGCACATGCATGCTTTRTTGTTGTGCTGACAGAGCACATTGCTTATTTGGGGAAAACAGTGAGATTCTGACTTGTTCCACAAAGAGGATTATATAATTTCTCCTCCCTTGTCCCCTCTCTCTTTGTCTGATTTCTGATTTAACTTGTCAGATGGTTCTACACCTGTCTTACACAGACATATGGAAATGGTCACTTAGAAACTTTGGCAAACCACGGTTAGGATGCTTTTAGAGAAAAGGTAATTGTTTAATGATCTGCTAAAYTAGATATAAAGCTGGGGCAATTTTTTCCACCAGAAGCTTTCAGTTATAATAAATATATCTTAATACAAAGCTAAGTGAGAAGAGTACTTACCAATTTTAATATGAGAAACCCCTAMAATCCCAAAGAGTTGTCATTAGTCCCCCAAAAAGCTTTATAAAGTAGAGCAGGCATATCAGTAATTTTGGATGAAATATTTAAAAGCAACTGTGAAAGAACATGCATGATAGAAATGGGATATTTGATGTTTTAACACTAGACTGGACTGCAAAGCTAGCAATATCTGCAACCTGAAATGCACAGAGAAACCATCCAAAATTAAATTGTGTGGTAGTTATGTAATGTGGGACTGCATTTTTAAATATATSGTGTTTTGAAATATGCTGCTTAACTTGGGTACTTAAACCTTAATCATGATTGTTTTATTTTTTCTTAATACTATTACAAGAAGTGAGAATAGGAGCTTTCAATATGAAGTTAACAATAAAATAGCCACAGTTAATTTAAAAAAATGCTAAAAAAATGTAATTCTCACACGATTCAATGAATTTTGACAAGAGCAGCGAAATTATATTAATTTTTGAATTGAGATTTCTTTTGATTTTATCTGAGAGCTCCTTAGCCTAACAGAMTTATACAACATAATGGGTATTCTTAATTGTGCAAATCCTGGGGTTTAGATGCAATCATTGGCAGTGCAATGCTCAGTTCACATTGCAYTGATGTGCACACTCAGAAACATCATTACTCTTAGCACTGTCTTCCCCTGAAGAATATCCTTTGTTTTCAAAATTATTTTTAAAGAAAGTAATGGAGTAGCCCAAGGAAGAATTTGCAATGCAATATTTGTTAGCACTTTGAAGTTAAACATCAATCTCAAGCCATTTAAAAACTGCTTTTAAAAGCAAAGCTGCTAACACATAAAAGCTGGGGAAAGCAGCAACAGCATAAAAGCTGAATTTGCAGCTGGTTTGTACCACTAGAGCAGCTGAAGTGAACTCATGAATCTGGCCTTTAATTTGTAATTGATTTTATGACTTGGCAGTGAGYACAGGAACACAGGTCTGTCTGTAGGAGGATCCAGGGGGACATCAGTCCTATGGGCTTGACACCTTTGTGTCCCCAGAGCTGCCCCTGAGCAGCAGCACAGGGCACTCTGCTGGGGAAGCCCTTGGCTCTGGGGTGTCCCAGGGCACAGGCATCGGGCTCCATCAGTAATCAATAGATTGATACACCAGGATTGATACACCAGGACTCCCCGTGTTCACATCAGGCTCAGTGGATCACACACAATCACCTGCACAGGAGTTGTAAGTCACATCAGCCCCCACCCTGCCAGTGATGTGCTGCTGACTTCACTTGCTKGTACCCGAGTAATGAGATACAAGAATATTTAATAATTTAACCAAAGGATGACCCAGTTGCCTCAAGTACAACCTGTACCAAGCTTGCAGTTACAGCTATGGAAAATTTGTCTGCATTATCTTGTTATCATAATTTGAAACATAAAAAAACTAAGACAAATTCCTGAAAGGACTTGATAATTAATAATCAATCYTCTTCAGATTTGCTTATAGATTTTCAGAGGATTCCTCCACCCATAGTCCTAAATACTATGCYATGCTATATTTTCACATTAAAAAGRCTGTGGACTTTGACTTTAAATTWAATGCTTCTGATTTTCCATAGTCTTGGTACAAGGGATCACCACCCGTTGTACAAGCTTTGTACTGAGTGTGTGAAGTCAATGCTGTTCAGCTGGGAACTAYAGTGCCAAGAATGGTTTTCTTATTTATTATGCATTTATTATTTTTGTAAGTCATCACGAATCTTCAGTCTCTGGGACTAGAGGCAGAGCATACCARTAAACACAGTAAAAGAGAGGGTCCTACTGACACCCATCAAGAAGTTTGTCTGAGCTGGCAGCGTGATTTCCTTGAGACATGGGAAAGACTGGGAAAAGCTGGTCTGCCTCTTTCTGCTTTAAATGAGTGAGGTATAAATATAGAAGCTTTGGAAAGTTGCCTTGAGTTTGCTGCACTGCAATTGCCATAACAATTGGATTATGATCCTTATTTATCCTCATTGACAAAGTAATTGGGTTTGGTCAGTTGGATCCTTTCCCTTCCYAGGGGACAACAGATGGGTGATGCAGCTCCAGGTCTCCCAGGAAAGCAGCAGAGGTTTGGTGCTGGCTGACACCCAGGGATGTTCAGGGCCCTCACTGGGACAGTTTGGACAATCCCCCATTTTCCAAGTTCTTCTGATGGCTGAAATGACAGCTGTGAGCTGCTCTTCAGCAAGAACACACCCTGGATGAGACACAGACCCAGCATGAATGCTGCACCCCTCTGTTGAGCTGGAGCAAACAAAAGGTCAGAGATGAAGAGAGTTCCCCACAGCTCAGTCAAGTCAGTGGTGTGCAATTCCTCTGACCAGTCTAAAAGCTATCTAGATTTTTTAGACAAATGGCCAGACAGGCAGGCCAGCTGTAAATGATGGACAGAAGAAATCATCTGCACAACCACTGGAGTGGGGCATAGGGAGGATGATGAATTCTGGGATGCAGAGACAGGGGAAGATTTGAACAAGAGTTCTGACCTTACTCTTAGAGAACACTTGTTCTGCCATGGTTTAGGATGACTTGATATTTGACCAAAAAATCCTAAGCATGGAAAAAAAAAAAGGCAGGAAAAAACAATGACAAATGCAATCAAGCAGTAATAGTCAAAACAAAATCCAACAGACTCCTCCGTGAAGTGTTATTCTATTATGGTATCATCTATATAGCAAAAGAGATGCAAAGAAAGAGAAGTAGGAGTAAGAAGATTCCTAAACCACCTCCAGACATCACAAAGCATCAAGATGCCACTTGATAACAGCTGATGTCAGGACTGGAGAAATGAATAGCAAACAGGAAGGATTTGCTGGCTGGAAAAATAGGCCAGAACCAAATGCAACAGGCTTGAGACTGTAGCTACCACAGCTGAAGCCCTGAATATCTGTTGGACAACAGGCATATCTGAACAKAAGATACTCAGGAAACCATTGCTGTTTTGCCCCTCTTACTCCTRTTCTSAATGCTGCAAACAGAATCATARAATCACAGAATGGTTTGRGTTGGAAGGGGCACTAAAGGTCCCTTTCARTGCCCTTGCTATGGGCAGGAACACCTTCCACTAGAGCAGRTTTCTCAGAGYCCCATCCAACCTGGCCTTGGACACTTCCAGGGATGGGGCAGCCACAGCTTTTCAGGGCAATCTGTGCCTGGGCCTCACCATCCTCACAGGGAAAAATTTCTCTTTAAGAAAAAGATTAATATAAGCCTACTTTCTTTCAATTTGAAGCCATTCCCTCTTGTCCTAGCACTCCATGCTCTTGTGAACAGCCTCTCCCCATTTTTCTGGGAGGCTCCCTTCCATGAGCAGRAACTACAACTGCAGTTTGATGTACCYTCATCAGTGCTCAGTGAAGAACATYAGGGGAAAAGACAAGCCTGCTACACGGGGTAAGGAACAAACTGGGATGTACACCACATGTTTGGAAGAGRACAGATCTGCAAAAGACACAATAGACCAGAGCACGTTTGATGGAAAGAAAGAARTATGGTAAATATTCTGCAGCACATACAAGCAGCCCTAGAGATAGGCCAGAACAAATACAGAGGAAGAAATTACTACATATAGCTAACAGAGATCCACATTAGGAATGGTATTACAAGAAAGATTACCTCCGTCAAAGCCAACCCCTGGAGACCTTCTTAGGCTAATGTTTGTCCTCAGCAGCTGCTGTTAAGGTCCTTACGAAATAGGGACACCTTTTATTACAGCACCAATTTCACTTCTGCTCAGTCTTTCATGAGAAAAATAACTTAAACTGAGGCAGACCACAACAACTAGAAGCAGCTTGAGCCTTAGACCCCCATTCAGAAGCTTGGTGGGGGGAAGTTTTAAGTGGGTTCACATGTGTGATTTCTGCAGGGTTTGCTGGATCTCCATGAAGAGGGCTACAATAGCACATGAGAAGCTGAAACTAGAAATCTGCCAAAATGTACTTCTCCCTGAATTCTCACAAAGTAGTGCAAAGCCCTGTTGTGCCCAAAGTTTTTCTTTGCTTTCAGTTCAGGCTAATTTCTGCCTCTTAAGTGCCAATTTCAAAACATGAATTACAAAACACTCTCAGTGTGCTTATTTTTCTTTTGGTTTCCTCTTAAAAAAGCCCAACAATGTGCAGTTTTTCYGTGGCAGGTGTTATTAACATCCTCTGAATGTGAATTCAGAAATCCTCACTGTGGGAGGGAAATCCATCAATAGATTGCTGCACCAGGAAGATACAGAGATTCTGCCCAGGCTCCCAGAGCAGACTAAAACAGAGACAGGACTCAACCACAGATGTCCTGAGCAATYACTTTCTACCTGAATCCCAAAAGCCTTCCCTTCCTTTTGTCAGCAAACCAGCTCAAGTCCATGCCCTATCTGGACCAACTGAAACTTCACTGACCTACTGATCCAGAAATAAATTTTTAATTTGTCATTAAATCCTAAACCAAATGTCATGCAAGGAAAAAAGGTCAAAATTCAAGTGGGATGTGTGATTCCTCCAGATGTGAGGGGCTTAGTCAGATAATGAACAGACCCGAAAACACCACAACATTCTCATGCCATAGAAATGTTCAGATAAATGTTTCTGTCTACTTCCTTGCAGCAACAACAGGAAGGTTCCTGTGATTTCCCTCATCAGTCTATTGCAAGGGTTAAAGCTAGCCACAAAGACTGGGATGTTGAGCTTTGTTCAGATGACATTTTCTGTTCATCTCCARATTTGGGCTTGAGCACAAGTATTGTATACTGTAACAGCAATGGTTTATTATTAATTGAATTATTTTCTTTATAATAATTCCCCTGGAAAACAGTTTTTGCTTTCTGGTGAAAGATGTAGACATGTACACTATAACTATCACTGGTTCCCACAAAACAATAATCCATCTTGGAGTATAGAATTTGCAATTTAACAGGGACTACATTTCTGTAAGCTTTTTAGTTTGGTTTTCCTTTTTTTAAACTCGTTAATGATCCACTTCTAAATGAAACAMATCTTGTTAATGAGAAACTTATGTTGAAGAAAAAAATGAATCTGCCTTTCTGGATTTTAATATRAGCATGCTTCTCTTTAGTGCACATTACCCTGTTTTCCCTTGGCCATTTTTAAAAGGATTCATGCACATTTTGCGCTCTGGAAATGCTAAGGGCACAATTGGATGTAGGATGGACAGCTATTATATCCATTGATAGCTATACAACCAAGAGCTTTGGTAAACCAAATCTCCACCCCCAAAGAATGGTGCTCTTTTATCACAAGGACCACCAAGACTTACCTGCTGGGTTCCATTCCTCTGRAGCAGAGTGTGGAAAGTAAACCAGTGGAGAGAGGACTTAATGGATTGTCAGACCTAACTGCCTGAATTCTTACTTGAGCTTTTCCTTCTGCTTTGGTTTAGACTTGGTCAAGTGATTGCAGGAGATCCTGGAGCAGAGGGCAGCAGCTGAGGCACAGAAGGAGTTCCTGTGTATATCACACTGTGGTTTGCATGGAGCAAACCAGTTGCTGAGGTGAAGAATTCAGCTATACCCCCACATATGAAAGTTACTTGCCAGAAGGATTTTTTACAGCTTTATTATTCCAAATCATATAGTGAGCTGTTTTTGCCAATGCTTCAACCAGCCATATTGCAGAGTATTGTTCCTGGAYACTCATGAACTGAGTGAGGAGGCTTTGGGGATGCTCTCTGTAGCATCATGAAAGACCATCTCTACCACCTGGCAGAAGAAATCCAACAACCAGAAGCTGACACACTGGTGTTGCAAAAAAAACCCGCCAAAATCAACCAAATCTAAGAAAACAAAACAACCTCACCTCCCCACTTCACATGGATTCTGATAAGATCAACCTGTAGCTTTATTTAGACAGGTGGAGTTTGGTCAAATAGACAAATATACATTGAATGTTAACTGTGAAACAGTTTGTGGTTGGGGAACCACAAATTCAAACATCTGACTTTCTCTACTTCCAGCACAGCAATGCCACTTGGGAGAAAGCTCATAGTCAAATAGAAATACAGTATCTCCAGTAAAATACATASAAAATTACCACAAAAGTAATTGCTTTTGGTATAAATGGTCGTCTTCAAAGTTTTCTTTAGCATACAAGTCCCTTCAGAAAGAGCAAGAATAAATTTACTGCATGTGAATTTATTCCAAGCTAGTAGATTCAGTATAATGAAATCCTCCTAAGTAAATATCTGATAAAGAAGCAAATGCTCAGCACTTGACCCCAGGAGCTGGGATTTCTTGACACAACGGCTGCAATGCAAAGCAGCAGGAACCTCAGCACTGCTGGCACAGAGGACTCAAGCAACGAAAATCTCAGGGGACTCGACTCCTGGGAGGAGATGGAGCCACACAGGGACKGAAACTACCAGAGGGTCATCTCTGTGGGGGACTCTGAAAGCCCCCGATGACAATCTGTGCTGTACCCTTCCTTTGCCAAGGGCCATGAAACACACTGCATGCATCTAAAAATGGTGATTTTTGCTGAATTTTCCCCCAGACTTCATGCATATGCCCTAGCTGTGAAGAGCAGCACATTCTGGTTTGCCCTACACAGACAGGTGCTCCTTGTGAGAATAACTTTATTAGTCTGTCATAGTAAGAGAAAAACAAGTTGCCATTCAGCTGCATGAAAATCTTCACTCYRTGACACCTGCTCCTTGTCCMAGAGTATTGTCTCACTGTTACCAGACWTGCCAYTGTCTCAGGAGCTGAAAGGCCTTGGTMCCCACTRTGTCATTCAGTGGGCTCCCTTATGKGCAGGATGGCATTTCCTCTGCCACAGATCTTCCCACATCCTCACCTCATGATCTGGCATGCTTGTACAACCATTCATACAACAAAAAACACAGGAGTCATGTTGTTTATAGGGCAGGGATGGCAAACCCAGCTCCTGTAGAAAGAACTGAGACCAAGGGCCAAACCCTTGGTGACCACTGACATCACATGTATGGTGTGTCATAGAAGATGAAGTGCAAAAGCTCTCTGAATTCATGTTATCTCTGCATACAGCATGTCACTTAATTGCCCAGAAAAGCCTCTTGGAGAAGCATATGGGAAGTTTTCCTATGAAAAATGACACCGCTCAAAGTCTTTTCTAGCTAGAAACCACTCAACAGAATCTATCACTACTGACATCTGGGACATAAGCTTCAGAGCAGTTAATTTACCATTTTMGCTTGAGCCAGTTTCCCAAAGACATTGATAACCAAAGTAGGTAATTGTTATGCCAGCAAGCARAATCATTAGAGGAGAAAAAAGGTGAAGAAGAAATGTATGCAGTAATTCTCCAGCAGTATCCAGACTTGCCAAAGCTACATTTAGGATTGCTGATGACCCCCTCTCTGGCCTCCCACATTCCTGGACCTTTAAGACAATGCTTCTACAATGAACAGCCTGTAGAAGCCTTGCAGTAACAACCACCAAGACAAGCCCCTAGCAGGGTCCCAAGCCAGAACAATAAAGCCTTTGTGCATCTCTGCTGGTAAAGGCAGCTCACCTTTAGCACTGAGCTCAGGCTCTCAGCTGTGCTAATTAGCTGCTTAAGGAGTTGTCATCGTGTGGGTGACGCAGAGCCATTGCCATTGCCACCCTCCCCTGGCTGCCGCAGTCACATTACCTGCTCTGCTCAAGGACCTCCTAGGGCTGSCTCCCCATCTGTCCCCTACAGCCTCCACACACCCCTGCTCTGCTGCTCTGAGGGAGAACTGAGAGGAGCCAGATCACAGCAACTCTGCAGAAGCAAATGCTCCCTCTGTCCACGGCTTCACCATCTCTGTCACCCCAGAATTCAGCAGGACCTTCAGTTTCTGAGCACACTGACAAAGCTGGTGTCCCACCTGCCTGGCACTCACAACTATGGAGGACACACAAGGACATCAGGACCTTCTGCCTAATGCACCCCATGTTGTTTACTGCATTCAGAGTGGGCATCCCTACCACACCCAAATAAATCTGGTGGTGATGGACAACACAAAAAGAACCTGCTAAAACCTCAGAAATAAGCTTCTGGAGGAGCTTGATAACTCCCATTACATCATTTGTCTGTGAATCCTTTCCAATCAGCCTTTCCAGTGACTCCAGTACTCTTTCAGTCCATGAGGCTAGGATCTGTGATAAACCTGATCCCACAGGCTGAAATTCTACGGCTTTCCTCGACTGACACACTCCTGGGGATGCCCACAGACAGRAAAAGATCTGTCAAAAGATTCAACAGCCTCATCAAGCAGGACACAGTCCAGAAATCATATGCCACTTTACAGGCTGGCCCCCTGTAAAACTAACACCAACCCTATTTTGTGRCTGCACCTAGGCAGTAACTAGCTTTTGTTTAAAAATTACTCCCCTCATTTCCCAGCCCTGCCTTCAAAGCTGTGTGAAGAACACTGCTGGTTATTTTTTAGAGGTAAATCAGCACTAATTCAAACTTGATGGCAACTTAATGACTCCCACCAGCAGCTCTGCACAGTGCAGAGCAGTGACCTCAAGCCAGTACCCACACCCACTGTAACACACAGCTTCTTTACCTTGCACTGGGTATCAGCATWTGTTTTAGGAATTAATCAGATTGTAACCAATATGTCAGAAAGACAGGCCAGASTCCTGGAACAGTGGGGCTAGGAGATGGTTTCTGCTAGCAGAGTGTTTTCAGTTTGAGGTTTGCATTGAAGTTGTTACACCTCCAGCTGTGATGAAAAATCCTGCACTGCRCTGCAATAGCAGGAGAAGCCCGAWTTTTTATTAAGTTGTGTAAGCAGAGAGGTCAAGTCTAGAAGTGCTGAAAACCTGCAATTCCCTCCCCTCCTTTGGGATGCTGCAGGTCAAGGTGGAAGTACAATGGCAAGCACGTTTGCCCTGATGCTGCATTTGCTCTGTGGGTAAACAGAGACCATCTACTCCCTGGGCTGTCATTCTGGCATCTTTCATGACCACTAAACTCTCTTCTAAAAGAAAAAGGAGTTTTATTAGAAAGTCAGTGGATGATCCAAATATCAGAGTGAAAAATCCAGAGGAAGGTTGAAGATTTTTTACTTTTTTAATTTTTTTTTTTTTTTAATACAGCTGCACTGGAGGTGAGTGAACACCAGAGCGTTTTGATTTCCTGCCTGGTTTCAATAAATGTTGCACTCCCAGGCACCCAAGGGACTGCTATGGTTTGTCAAAACCAATTAATTTTCTTCCACAGAATGCTTCAGGCACCTCAAAATGTCGTTCGAGAGCTAGCACACATCTAAGGAGGAGGGAAAGCTGGCAATCAACTGCTGCTCGGGCTCTGCATCAGGAGCACAGCCCTAAAAACTCACACCAACAGCAGAGGCAAGGAGAGAAGCATGGCTTAGCACTTCAGTCATGGGAGGGAGCTGAGGGCAGAGCCAACGAGAAAATGCCGAGTGGTATAGACCCAATGAATATAAACAAGAAGCTGCTGCTTTTGAAACTTGCCAGAAATAAGTTTCCTAAGGGAGAATTCAAAGCTGGAAGTTTCTCTCTCTCACTTGCATTCCCTTGGACTCACTGCTCAGCGCTAATAGATGTAGTAATGAGCCAGAAGAGACAAACTGAACAGTTGTTATTAAGGAAGACATTTGGTAGATAAGCCCTGGAGTCAGGATTTGCAGGTTCCCTCTCCAGCCCTCTACCACACTCAGCATGCAAAAGAAGCATTTTCCTCATCCAAGCCTCAGTTTACCTATTTACAGGGCCAATCTGTAATATTTCCCTTCTCTCCAGTATTGTGATGTGAAAGCAAACTCGTTTGCAAGTAATTTTAATAATCAGCCATGAAATACATTAAAGGTAAGCATGGTATCATCATGCTAGGATTTCTTTTTCAGTGAACACCAAGTCATTGGGCATTTAAGAACACATTGGAGCTATTGTTTATACTCAGAAATGGACATATCCAGTATCRATGCTATGAATATTCCATGTATATACCTCACAGAAAATTATTATCACTGAATGTTAGGTAGCCATACATTGCATTCTACAAAAAGCAGGGATGGGGACAGATGTTTTTCTTGTATGCTAGCACTCTGCAAAAGGGGCAGAAGACAAAAGATGAGTTTTAAACAATTTGAGTTGACTGTGGAGTCACAGGCAAATGTGCTAGAGCAGGAAATGGAACAACAGCTGATGTTCCCAGYAAGCACTATAGTAAGGCCCAGCCTGTTCATAATGCCCAAGGGAACCTCAGCTCCTTTGAAGATCCCAGGCCCCTAATCTCAGGTCTAGTGTCATCCTTGCTGGACCACTGACAGAAACAAAGCACTTCCAAAATTAAAAATGACAGCACGCTGAGCAGTGAAGTGAGCTTTATAGTGTAACAAATCTTAGAAGAACAAGGAATAAATCCACTTTTTTTCTTTTTCTGTTCACCAACCACGGTATCTTCAATGACCTACTTGTTTTTAAAAGTAATCCAACATTTACCATTACAATCTTCTTTGCTCCTCAAGTCACATAAACCCCCTGCTGTCTCCTTCTTCTCTGTTTACCTGGCCTTACAGTCACAGCAGGGAATTGAAAATCTGCTCCCCACCTCCTAGCTACAAGTGAAGGCTTTGCTTGGGCATCCAACAGATGATAAYTAATGCTACTGCTTAAACAATGCCTAGAGTGGCTCCTGACACATGCAGACATTTAAATCCTGCCACCAGTCCATGCCAGGCATTTAGGAAACTGCCCTGATAGAAATAGCCATGCCTCTCATTCACAGCATCTCTTTGCATCAGTAAATCTCATGTTTCATTCAGGCAGGATTTTTCTSAGTGCTCTTCCTTACTATTTAATATTTATACTATGGTCAGTGTCCAAAAAGCATGACACTATTGGTTATAGTAGGTGCTGAACAAACACATACTGAATCTGTCCTGGATGCTTCCAAGTGTGAAAGGTCAGTTAGAAAAGGGAGGAAAGTCAATAAAATCTCAAGCCTGGTGAATAACTGAATCACAACAACTAGGCCCAAATATAAATCCTAAATAACGAAACAGAGAAATCCTCCAAAATATATCAAAATAAAGAGGAGATTGCCCCATATATGTCAGTTGGCATTGATCAGCCCAAGAGCAAGAGAAGAGRGAGGAGAATCCATAGCCATCAGCATCACCTTCCTGCTACATTTCCTCCTTWACCTGTTCACCTTCCTTCATTCTGCTCTGGATATGACTTCCCATATCATGAGAGACCCTGGTTTATCCCTAAGACACAGAAGAGGGGGGAGTTTTTCAAGCTCATCATATATGCAGCATTGTCAAAGTAAGATGCAAAGCGTTGGAAAACTACAGATCCCTGATGATTATTAAGATCTGGAGTCTCCCAAGAGGCAGTTCCTCCAAATAAAGAGCCACCTCTTTAAATAAAGCAACAGCAAACTACAGCTTTAACCATAGCAGAGATTCTCAGTCTTGAAGCAAAGCTCTCCAGTATTGATGTCTGGTTGATCTGCTTATGAGGAAGGCAAGGCTGATCTAATAACAGACTCCACTCTCTCTCTCTCCCTTACAATAATATCTTTACTCTAAATAATTAAAAGGAAATAAGTACCTATAAAACTGGCAGCCTCATTGCAGGCCAACAGGTCAGCGTGGCTGGCTGTTTGAAATCAGGGGCCCATTCAGGTTATTCACTTCAGATGTCAGAGGTGATCTGCTGTAATGAGGCACGATAAACAGCTCACTTAACATGCAAAGTGCCTGCTGCCATTTACCAGGCTGGAGCCACACTGGAACACAACAGCCACGACTGTGCCCTTGAGAAGTCACCTCCTCCCTGGCTTCCCCAACTTTCCAAGCCCTCTTGCCTTTTTACATATACCAAAAAGGAGATATGACACATCTTACTGCTTCCTCCAWACAATACCCCAATTATCTAATGACAGTTTCCTCTTTAAACCTTTCAGTATAACTGYGTATTTTGCTTCTCCGTAGTCCAGTGATGGATGGAAGTGATGGATTCATCCACAAGAAAGCCAGGATCCAGTACAGTCAAAAACCTAGTGCTTGCTTGACAAACCTATCAGGAATAGAAATGTAAACTCCCCAGTGTGCAGCATTTCAAGTTGAAGGGGCACTTAGAGCCTATAAATAATATTTAAAAGAATAGAATGGGAAAAATCTGAAACTGTGATGGAATACAGATACATATTTCCTATGTTTTGTATCTTGATCAGTGATAGAGTTGCATTTTTGGTTATCAGCTCTGCTCRCAGGAGGCTGAATTCCAGGCTATATCAATTCCCCTGTGAATGTAAAGGAAAAGAACCATCTGGAGAGAATAATAAAACAATTAACTTTCCATTAAAGAATAATCTATGTATGTTTTTAAGAAGGGAAACTTTAATGATCTCCACCTTATTATTCATCCTGCATTCTGGCATAGTCTGTATGGATTTTGCCTTGCTCTGTTTTTAAACACAGCCTGRAGTTAACAACTTCAGCTGGAATGGATGCGGGGACCACACAGGCTCCTTCAGTCGATGGCAGGACAACCTGCATGAGGGAGGCTTCCAGAAACATCAACCAAGGTCTCATCCTTCCCGTGGATTCACAGGGCTGTGTAATGGCAACAGCATCAATTCAAAGAGTTTCATTGAATATTCATGAGGGTTTTACAAACATGGTTGTTGACTGGCTGGGTACATCAGCGACATTTTTGGATGCAAAACGCAAAGCAGCGCACTCAGGAGATGCACACACCTGAACATCAGTCTGTTCAATGCTGGGCTCATTTAACTTGTCACCGACRGCAATATAAATCAGAAATGACTCCATAAAACTCAGCAGCAATCCCCCCTGATTGTGCGAACTCACCAACTGGCTACAAGTGTATTATCTTTACAAAGGAATTCAGTAAAGTGAAAAGGTTCAAAGCAAGGGCTTTAAGGACTGTTACYCTGCCTGTTACCCTTGTAAACACACCCTCCTCTAAGGACCAGCTGGCTGCACCCACATGGAGAACAGCCCAGGCTGCACCACACCTTGGATCTGCAAACCTGCTCAGCTTAACCACCTGCCTCAGTTTCCCTGTGGATAATACTAATGAGTCAGTTAAGTGTGCATGCCTGCACTTCATTCCAGTYTATACAGCACTTTCCAGCCAAGGCTCTCAAACATTTGGAAAGGACCAAATATAGTTTAAGCTAAAATTAACTGGAACATAAATACCAGAATTCAGTCGCTCAGATCACTCCTTTAGAACACCTACCTGGGACTCTGGGCTTTCCATCATGAGAAGTTGCACATTAAAGAGCTGGTAAATAGAGAGATGGTGCCTAGGCAATTCTTTGCTACTATTTATTGACCAACTCATTGAGATCAGGCTCTGTGACACATTGCAGGCATGTTTATCCCTCTCCCCTGCAAGCTGCTAAGTTTTATGATCTGAAAAAGTAATTAAAATAACCCAACATAATCCTGACACACAAAATAGTCACACCTGARTCCTGCTGGAAAAATCCCTGCCTCAGCTTTCAAATGTTGCAGAACATTTTCATTCACAGCTTCTGCATAAACGGAGCAAGTATTGAGCCTAAGAGTCGAAGGCATTTTAGCCTCTGAGACTTCTAGTCTGCTCTTCCCCTAGAACTGTAAAAGCCCATCTTTCTGCACTAAATACACATATMTATATATACACAGACACARCCACATACACAGATATGTGCACACCCTGATGTCTCAAAGCAGRGCCCCTGCATCTGCCAACAGGCTGCACACTGCATCGGCACAATGGCTCTGGTGCAGGATCTGCACCACCCACTGGAAAGGATTTAGTGAGGGGTGCTAACGTCACACACTGAGCAGCCACATACAGCTATAAATTATTCATACACATTACTCTAATTATGCAAATGTACTAAAAGCTGGAGCATATGTTTCCCTGACATCTCTCAGTACGGATGCAATATGGTTCTAGTAGAGAGAAAGAGTGAGAAGTGAGATGATGGGTGTAAGGGGGCTAACAATGGCACRCACTGGCCCAAGCAAGGGGTGGCAGAGGATCCCTCTTTCCCAAGCAAGCTGCTGCAAGCCTAAGGACATTTAAATGCTCCTCCTTGGTAATACACTGTTGGCTTTGCACTCAGTGCTGAACAGAGTGCTGAGGCTGCTGAACGGCCCAGGCAGATTAAAATAAACCCAAGCAGTTTGGAACAGGAATGTGTTTATCTGGCATCGCACACTTCCTCTTATCAAACATGAGGAGCAGGGGAGGGCACAGTGATGGTGTGCGGAAGCAGGCTGTGTGCACACTGGTAGGAGAGGAGAGGGGGAGGGAAAACAGCAGAGGAAAGCAAGGATCAGACAGATTATGCACGAGCTTGGGAACCGAAGGCTCGGAGCTGGGCATCATCTCCTTGGGGTACACAGCCCATACTCCTGGTCAGGCCCCAGAAGGGCATTAGCTGTTGGAAAACTCAGCTCCTTTCTCCCTAGAAGCATCTGGAAGATTCAGAGCTGCTGTAGCATAAGCAGCTGGCTTTGTGTGTTGCCCAAACTTGGGGTTCAAACTCCTCTCAACTCTGTCAAGCACACTGCAGTCACTGGGCATCACTCACTCATCTGCCATTGCAGGGGCTGGGGCTGACACCTCAGAAGGAAAAGTCCAGATGCATTCCACTGTGGTGTTTTGAAGATAGTACTCAATTGAATATCAGAAGGTTAGCAGCTTATTCCCAACTCTGCCATGTCTAAGGACCAAATCACTGCTTCTCTGAATGCCCAGTCCATGTGTTAGAGCCCTCTGGAAGCAGACTGAAGGCTTCTCAGACACTGTGTCCAGAGCATTATGCAAGGGGACTCTGATTCTCTTGTATCCTTCATTTAAAATTCCATTAACACTTCTCAGATTGCCCAGCCCTACTGAATGGCCAGGTGCGTGTTTCTACACCCAGAGAAAACAAAAGAACAAATTAAACTTCATGTAATACCATGGTTACTTGGGAGATTTAGGCTAACTTATTATTATTCCAGTAGTTACCCAAGATCAAAAAAGTTGAACAGAAAACCTTGACAGCTCCTTTGATAAGCACATGTCTCACCTCCTGGTGCTGGCATTAAAGAGGCTGTAGCTCTGTACCAGCAGATTTGTAAGGGATGCACTCACAGAGCCACGTGAAACACTCRGTACTGCAGAGACCCCATCACAGGAGGAGTGCTAGTGACTGCAGCACTACACAAGGCAGGTGCCACTTGAGCTCATCACACCCAAGGCAAAACTCTGCTCGAATACTAGGTTTTTTTAATTCAAATTCTTGTTTTTGCACAGCTCTATCACAGTTCCTCACCTGCAGCTGCCTCAACTAAAGCACTGCCATGCTTTGAAAACAGAGGATATATCAGAGAAGCAGCACTGAGAAGAAGGGACAGGCAGGCTGGGGCAGATAAAGGTGGGGACACCTGCACAGACCCTGGTCACTCTGCCCCAAGCCCTGRCCAGCAGGATCTGTCCTTCCCTTTCAGAAAAACCCAGAGCAAGGAACAGCAGCACTTCTGCCAGGCAGAGATGCCAACTAGCAAAACAAAGTACAAGATAACACGCAAGAAGAAAAGACAGACATGAAAATCCTGTGAAGTAAAAGCAGATATTGATTACAAGGACCAAGCTGAGCCACTTCCACTGTGCCACAATCAGCAAACCCCTTGGGGCAGCAGGCTGGATCCCAAAGGGCRCAGCATGAGTCTCCCTTTTCCCAGGGCTCCTGCTCCTTCCCATGCAGTCACACATTGAGGACCAAGCACAGCTCAGACAGAGGTTCCCTGCCTGCCCAGCTCAGCCAGCAGGCTGCTCCCCACATCCCACCCTGRGCTCGGGTTTGGGGCCATCTCACCCCTTACAGACTGAGTGGTTCCTCATCACCAGGGCCAGCAGAATCCTAATCTCCCAGTCAGACACAGCAAGGCAGATCCACTCTCTCTTGATTTCCCTTGGCTGCCCAGAGGAAAGGGAAGAGGGTACAAAACCAGACTGGACAGGAGAAGGAGGTGCAGCTCAGGTGCAGCTCTGCTGCYCACCCTGCCCCTGCTAAAGCCTGTCTTGGCAGGGTACAACACCTCCAGGAGAGAGCTTGACCCTGCTATGGAAGCAGTCCTGAGGAAAGACAATCAGAGGGGAGAGAAAAARGAAAACAGAGCAGGAAAGGGGGCTCAGCATTTCCATCTCTTAGCTTTCCCACCTCTCATTTGAAAGGCTTTGGCTTCCTCAGGAACTGTCAGAGAGGAAACAAGGCTGTGAGAGGCAGCCAGGGATAACAGGTACCAGAGGAGGAGGAGGGGATGTTCKGACCAGTGCTGCTCACCTCAGGAGACACAGGATCAAACACAATTTAGATAACAAGCCAGGGCAGACTTGAGCCTCAGCCCAGCTATCCAGAGAAGGAGTTTTAACACAATATCAGGGGAGCTGCTCAGAAAGGCACAAAACCCAGAAGCACACACAGCTCWGCTGTCATCAGTCCTGCCACGAGTGCACAGCAGGACATTGGGGGGTTGGGACAGGGCTGCACCAGCAYGGGAAATCTCTTGAATACAGTCTACCCTGGAGCAGGTTTTGCAGCATCTAGGCTGTAAACACAAAATAGTCATTCATTTTGGGGTAAAATCAATAACTTTTTACTGTGCCAAAACACTAGAAGAAAAAGAAATTTAGTGTGGTGTAGCAAGAAATGTCAAAACAAAATAGTTATTTGTCCTGCAAAGTAAAGAATCCACTGTGGCCACAAAAGAGTCACTAACTCTTATAYACACTAACTGTAATATTCCTTATTCTAGAAATAATTACTTTAAGAATGTCAATCTATTCAGCCAGCATTAAAAGGTCCCACATATCATCATGCCAGTCAGAGCTAAATTAGCAATGATTTGTGCTCTCAATTATCTCTGGTGAGCTGCGAGGGAGGCGAGGACAGGGAGGCAAAGCAACATGCCCTTATCCAAGTGCTGGGATTTGTTTTGAGGAATGCCTGGGGGAACCAGCCAGCCAACAGGATGCTGCACCACAGGCACCCCGAGGGCTGAACACTGACTTCACCAGGCAGAGAATCATSTCAGCAAGGCCATGGTCCTCTGTACAGCCCCAAACCCACAGTGTTCAGCCACAGGGGTGGCCCCACCACAGCCAGTCTGACCAATGGGGACATCAGGAGAGAAGCAAGGTGGTACCTCACAGCTGAAAGGACACCTCTTGGCACAGCACCCCTTTAGGGTGAGCTTCTCACCCTCCTGTAATTGCTGCAGAAAAATGCAAAGGAGCATTTGAATGGTACAAGCTTGGAAAATCTCCCCAGGTGATTGCCTGTCCCCCTGGCAGGAGAGGAAGGAAGCAGGGGCATTGAACATTTATACCCCAAATCAAGGAAATGACTGAAGAGTTAAAACAAAAATCTTTCTGGGATGGGCAGCACTCCAGGAAGATAAAATATTCAGCACTGTTATGTTCCTGGACACCATATTTCTGACAATAAATTTCATGCCTCATATGCCATAACAGTTATGATTTCAGGCAATAACCAAAGAACAGGTCCCCATCCTTTCACAGCAACCCAAGAAAAAAAATATTCATAAGTAAATCTAGCAAATCTCAGAGGAGGGTATTTTTTATTATTATTTGGCCTGTCAGTTTGGCAGTCAAGCCTGAAATGGAAAGGGAAGATCCATTTCTTTCATGGACCCATGTCCAGTGCTTACAGGCTTCATAGACATATGAGAACTGGCAGAGGCATCCCCCACCTCACAWGAGACCCCACCAAGCTCAGAAGGACCATTTCTGTCTTTGGTGACACTGGAGCACCTTTCCCCCCACTTCCAATATCACTATGCACAATGAACCAAAAGYCCCCTTTGCAGACATGTCTCAGGCCAACATGGCAATCCCAAAGAACATCAGCAACTTTCAGTAAAAATCAGGCTCTACTCGCCTCATTTTTCTTTCTTCTTCCCACCCCACATGAGTCTACTCTTGCTTAATAATAAACCTTCCTGTGAAATCCCAGTGGGTGGAATTAGCTTCCAGATATACCATGTTTCAGCTCCCACAGCTCCTCAGGGCTTTCCTTTCCCCCCTCCGTGTCTGCTCACCTTCTAAATTTTGGCTGTGGTTGCAACAGAATACAGACTTTTTTAATGGAACTTTTTAAATTCATATCTTCACATAGGTTACAGCACCACTCTATGACATTACACAGCTCCCATACTGTAACCCTGATGATCCTGTGTGCAACTGGTGGGTAAGGACTCCCTGCAGGTACAGCTCTGAGCTCTTTAGGATTAAGCACTCCATGCCATTTTCCATCAGTGGAGCTGTGCTAGTGTGCACTAGCAAGCGATGTGGTTCTTAAGTATCATCCACTTGATACTGCATTTAYGAATCAGAACTGAACTCCACATCCCAAGTTCCCCCCTAGAGATCAGAGAGCCTCCACCGGTCCTTTCTGGTGTTCAAACAGCTGCACATTGCAATTTTCAGTGGCTCATTTCTTGGTTTCAGCTGGTTTATGCATTTACTAGATACAATAATTAGCTTCCTCCCTTCACAAGAAGATTCCAAAACAGATTTCAAAAAAACCCTTCAATCCCTCTGTAGTCAGTTTATCCAGTATTAATCYATTGAAGTACTGCATTATGTTCTACCAGAAGAATTAAACAGGAAAAGTGGGAAGCTCTCTTACCTGTAATTGACTGACTGGCCAATAGGAGTCAAGTGCTGGTAAATTGGAGGTGTAATTTCTATTTAATTATGGCATTAAAAAAATTACATGATATACCTATTTAACATGCAAAGGAGTAAAATCAAAGCTAATAAGAATAAATTGTAAAAGAGGACATGTACAAAAATGTAGTAGCATTCTTTCTGTTTTTTTCTAACTGTGTATTGCTGAAGAGAATGCTGTCTACTGCACCATCATGTTGCCTGGAAAACATCCCCACTCTGAATCTAAAACTGCATTGCACAAATGCATGGCTACATTCAGAAATATCTGTTGAAACCCAAGTGTTATATATGCTTTTCATGTGGCACATGAAGTTTGTATCAATCTGGTTGAAGTTCAGTTGAAATGAATGCACACAAAGCCCAGACACAGCCAGCCCATTCTAGAGCTCAAAAATGAACACAAATGAATGGATGAACCATGAAGAATTTTGCAAGCCTTCAGGTAAACTCATTTCAAAATGCATTTAAAAGAAAATAGTGTGACCTCTGTGTTTAGACAATGGGTTCCAACCAACAGTATAAAATAGRAACAGTTCTGGTTAAGCCAGTATAGCTACTAGTGCAAGACAGACAGTAGGAGTCCCATGACATTGGCATCTGAGAAGAACATGTCACTGCCATGAGAGAACACAAATATACCCATGCTTTTTTTCTGGGGTAACATATTTATCACTCCAGAGAAGCCTATTTTCTTTAGATTAACACCATAACTGTAATTCCAAATTGTTCCATTTCAAGACAGTTAATCAGCACAAGAGTGTGGGCAAGGGGAAAGAGAGCCTTACWGGGAAAAGGAAACAGGGAAGGTTTCAAAGGCTCTTTGATCCCAAACCTAATACACCAYGACAAAGCTGTTCTGTAACTGCCCTAACCCAACCCAGGGCACTGCTGCCAGGAGAAGAGCAGATCTGGCTGCTGCAGCCTCTCTACCCTGGTGCTAACTCAGGGAGCAGGAGGCACATGCCAGCATCAGTAACTGCATTTTGTTTTGTAGCACTTAGAAACAAAAGCCAAACAAGAATTACAGTCTTGCCTGCAATGTGTACTTGAAAACAAGGAGCTTCCAATGGCTAGCCAAATTATCCTTTTAACATTTCCTGCTTTGTCAACACAAGTTTTAATTTAAAACACAAATTAAACTATCTTCAGTCCCTGGAGGAAAGGTTAGTTGGGTTTAATATTTTTTTAGTGTTTCATACAGGAAAAATCCCACAGGTACATGCTCAGAATAGCAGTGACATGCAGCCCCAGAGACAGACAGATACCACACACTTGATAAATGCATCAGATTGCCCAGGAGCCAGAAGCACAGCCAGCCATGACCCTGTACATGGAGTGAGCTGAGAAGGTGACTTAGTGCAAGTGTTCACACAGGTGATTTCTGCAGATGAGAACATCCATTGCCACAAGAAAGGCAGCACAGGTAAAAGAAAGACAGCTTACCCCTCTGAGCTGATGGACTCCACCAAATATCCTCATCACTCCATCAATCTCCTGCTCCAGCCTCCTGGCCCAGTACTGCATACTGCAAGAGATGGAGAGAAAGAGAGAAAGAGAAAGGGAGAGAAAGAGAGAGAAAGAGTCAGAGCCCTGACACTGAGTAGGTAAGCAAGGGACTGAAGGGAGAGGGAGGAAATTGGTGCCTCAACTAAGTTCACTGCTCTCTCTCTGCAGCACTGAGTGCAGGCAGAGTACCAGGAACACACAGCTTTGAGAATTACGGCTGGGGCAGGTTATAAACTTCAAGACTTCAAAATTTATGCACGAGGCACCACAGAGAGAAGAGGGGAGGAAAAGGCACAACAAAAACGGCAAGGCTTGYGGCTTTATTTTCTCCTTATATAAACATTTGCAGTAGATAATTATTTAAGCCCAGAGTGATTAAAAAGGTCGAAGTGCTGTGGAGTACAGAAAACAGCTTATTGCTTCAGCACGGCTCTGTGGCAGAGAGCAAACCCTGAGCTATGGCAGGGCCAGAGGTGTCTTGTCCGACTGCAGCAATGGATTATCACTGCAGCACCACGGGAGAGAGCTGGGCACAGCCAGGAGCCAAGCACAGAGCAGTGAGTGCCCGAGGGCTCAGCTGCTTTACCTGGGCACAGCCAGGAGCCAAGCACAGAGCAGTGAGTGCCCGAGGGCTCAGCTGCTTTACCTTCAGCCCAGCCTGTGCCAGGCACCGAGTGCCAGGCCCCTGCGGGCAGAGCTGCTCCTGGGGCACAGGGAAGGGCTGGAGCTGCCGCTGGCATGTCCTTCATCCTGAGCCCCGTACGGACAGGGGGCTGCCTGCCAGCCCTTCCAACAGGCACAGCACCCTTCCACACATTCAWCCACACAGATTTCTGCTTACAGCAATAACAGCAAGTTCAAAACAACAACAAATAAACCCTCTTCTAAATCCACAGAACTTGATAATTCTCCTCCTTTTAATGAGATTTCCTGGCTTCAGCCGCTGCCCAGGCAAATGTCAAATCTCCTGTCTGACCTGGAAAAGCAACAYTCGATTGCCTCTGCATCACTTGGCACTGCCTTTGGTGCTTTTTGCACAGCAACATTTCTCTCTCAACGTACTCCACAGCAAGGAGGGAAGGAGCACAAGGAGTGGAAGTAAGGCCAGCAGCAGGGCAAAGTGCTGGTGGGAGGGAGCAGACCAGCTCTGGAAGGTTGCATTTTCGTTAGGTTCACCAAATGATTTCTTTCTTCATGCGAAGAGACATTCCCTAGGCAGCCCATACACTCTCCCCTATAACCCCCAAACCATGGAGAGGCYCTTCCAGAGATCAAGGAGCAAAGAAACCCCGCTATTTTTCAGCTGGGCAGCAGAGGACTGAATTGCAGAGCACAGCCCAAAAGCCAGGCAGAATTATCAAAGCAGAAAGGTGCCCTGAGCCGAGTGGCAGAGAAGAGCTGAAGCATCACTTGTGAGGAGACAAGCAGGACCCAGGGAGGGACTGGCAGACAGACCTGTGTTAGTCAGACAAAATTCATGCCAGTTAATAACATACAAGGCTGGGGATGAAAACAAGATTTAACTGTGCACGCCAAGCCTTCTCAGTTTTTCATTGTAATTTATGCTATTTCCCATCTTCCCTCAGAGGCAAAGTTGTCTCTTGTCCCCTGGAAGCATGGCAGGAGAAGGGGAAATCTAGGGAATGAGATGAGCAAAGATATCAGCAAACCCCCTATTCTGCCAAAGGAGGGAGAGCAAAGCCTTCAGTGGGGCTGCCAGTGATGGTACCAGGTCACAGACAGAGCTGAGGGGGATTGAGGTTTGGAGTTTTTGTTTCTTTTCCTATTTCAGTCAAACATTTAATCAAAGGTATATTCAGGTTACCCTGAGTACCAAAGTTACCCACAAATCTTCCAAAGCATTTTCACCAAAAAATATCTATTTTTACGCAYTCATGTAAAAAGAAAATGCCTTGAAAAACCAAAACTGAATTTATTTTTCCCCTCCTCCAGTTTGTCCAGTGAACTGAAAAAATCAATTATATGCTCATACTCAGCCACAGGTCTGAGAAACCCCAGTGAGCACTTATGGAGCTGACACTTTTCCTTAACTTCCAGCTCTGTACAAGATCCTTGATTTCAGTGACACCTGCCTGTGTCAGCTCTCACCAGGAACACCTACACCACCACAACAAGGGAAAATTACCTCCCATCTYGGGCTGTATCCATCAACATTAACTACTGCTCATATCTACTTAAATACCATGTATGGCCAAGCCTTCAGAAAGGATTAGTTACAGAGGAAGACAGAGGCATCAGTATTACTCCGYTGGCATATGCAAAAGAGACATTGAGTGCTCAGTTGAGCTCAGATTTACAGTTAATTTAAATTTAGTCAGCAGATTTGTTTAAAATTTTTTTTTCAACTTATTTCACCCCCTGCCTCCACCCCAATAACTACTACTATTTCAGAGAAAAGCCACTGGGTTTCTCATTCATGAGAAAGACTGCAATTCCTTTTGATTGTGCAGTCTTATGATACCTGGCTCTCAACCTTACAGACAAGCAGTTTCCTACAGAGTCCAGCTAAGCCTTGAGACATCACTATTAAAAATAAATAAATACATGGATTACACTATCAAATAAAAAGGACAGCATTTTGGCATAGCTGACACCAGGTTTCTATATTAAAAAAGTAACAGCAGAAGCAGCTTCTTTTACTTGTGTAATATGGCTAGTGGTAGCAAAATATGTGCAATCTTTTGCCAGTGGTAGTAAAAATTCTTTTTTCTACCCAGCACATTCCTCACCCTCATCAAAGCACTGGCAAAACCCTTGTCCAACCCATTATGATGTCCCTTTAGCCCTGATAAYGTCCAAGACAGAAGTCTGCAAAGTGGGCCACATCCTAAAATCTGAAGGTTTCATCTCAGTTGCCATGAACTGGGTTGAAAGTTACCATTAAAAAAACAAAACAAACCAACATTAAACTAATGCACTTAAAATTTTATGTAAGACAACTGCAGCAAGGATGAAGAGGGTGAAGAAGCTGCTAGCCCATGATGAACATGGAGATTTCTCCAGGCGCAGCATGTCTCCTATGGAAGCTGTAAGCAATAAGACATGACAGTCATTGCATTCCTGGGCCATTACTGCCTGCCTCAGGTGGGTTACAGGGCTTGAGGAGTGATAACTCCTCAAAACATGCTGCCAGGAGTGCCCTACTGCTCTTGTGAAATGTCATTTACAAATAAAGCATAGAGAACACAGCTGATGCAATGGCTGGGAAGCCACAAGCATCGCTGTGGTGGTGCTCACGGAAAGCCACCAGGCTCCTTTACGAGCACAGTCTCCTCCTAAAACTCAGCACCACTTTGGTGTCTGCTGTAGTGAAAAAAAAACAGACCAGGAGAAAAGTTTTGAGCTCAAGAATTTGTGATGGCATTTAATAGCTCTGTGTCTGCAGGAGCTGCATGGAACGAGCCTGGCAGCCCCACCATCCCCTGTCCTCTCTTTGTGACATGCCCAGTGACATGCCCAGCACATCTCACTAATCCCCATCATCTCAGCTGGCTCTCTCTTTGCTGCAGAGTCTCCACAGGACTCTCCCAGCACAACAACTCTAAAACATCATATTCACATTCAGGATATCCACTAAAAAACCTTTAAACCTTTAAAACCTTTTTTGTTTCCGTCACCTATGTGTTACAGCTTCCAGTGCAACATTTGCAAGGGATGTGATTTTTGAAAACACAACACCATTTATCACTGCCTCTGCAAAGAAAACTACAAAAATGTTAATTGATCACATAATTTGCATATTGGATCTTTCTTAAAGATTATACAAGGTAGGCTTTAAAAAAGAAGCAGATATTCAAAACTATTTACTGTGTCAAGCAGAACATCAGGAGGCAAATTGCTGCTGTTGCAKTTGGGGCCAAGAAGCACAGAATCTCGTGTGTCACACTCCTGCTCAGTGGCCATCTGCACCTTGCCACTGGTCACAGGGCCCTTTCTGAGGGTGAGGGCCTGTTTCATGCTTCAGCTCACCCAAGCAGTTGCAGACATTTCTGTGCACATCCACATCAGTGTCTGAGGCTACACCACTGCTCCAGTTGTGCAGCTTCAGAAGAAAATGATAATTGCTCAGAAAGACAGGAGACAGGCTGTCCTTGGCCCACATCCTCCCACACTTGCACACACAACAGATGGCAGCCTGAGTCCTGCTCTTCTGTACAGAACCTGGAGACACTCACAGAGAAGCCTCCAGTGCAAACCATGTGCTGGCAGCCTGTGACCAGCACCAGGGACATGCCACAGCAGCTCAGCCCAGGATCACTCTGTCCCTTGGTGGCTCAGGGGACATGGRACAGACCCTCCATGAACTGCAGGGACAGCTCCTCATGGCTAACCCAGTGGAGGGCAAGGCACTCACACAAACAACTAATGAACTCAAGCCTCATTGCAAGGTACCTCTCACAAAAGCACTGGGAAAAGAGAAGTGCTGGGACAAGAGGAAAGAAAATTAGTTTTATGCTTGAGGACATTTTTTCCTTAAAAGAAGCCTTACAAGGGTGCTTGTTTTGCTGTGAACAGAAGAGGATGTTAKCAAAAAATTAGATTTGGTCCTTTTGCTGCCTTCCTGGCCCCAAAAATAGGAGACAGTCACAGAAACATAAAAGCACAAGAGGAAAACCACTTGCTAAGTGGATCCACTGCCCCAAAGCTTATTGGGTTCTGCACAAAGTGTGTTCTGAACAAGTGTCTACACTTCACGCAGTGTGTTCAGCCAAGAATGCTTCACCCTGATTCATACTCTTTGGTTCAGTGCCCAAATATTGCTGTTTAATAAGGTTATTAATTACTGTGTTGTCTAATTTTTGCTGTGCAGGAACTTCTTATAATTGGCTTATTCCTTCAAGATGCTTAATCCTTTAACTATAATAGCATGTGTCAGTGCACACACATGCACGTGTGTGTGTGCAGGATATGCCCCTCTGAGCTCTCTTACATACCTGGGATGTAAAAACCCCAYGTGAGCCAATATTTATCCATCAAGGAAAAACAAGTTGCCTTTTTATTTTCCCCTGAAGATACAACTTACAGAGAGCACCTGTTTCCTCACAAATAACTTACTGACCGTGCTTCCAGACATTATCAAGACTCCCACATTGTCATTTTATGACTCTGTTTTAATTTAAWGTATGTGCCCAGGTGTTTCTATAAAGGAAGGGTACGAAAAAACTGCCTGCTGGACTAGTCTTTTCTTAATATTTGTCAAGACATTATTCACCTCTACCATCTGGTCTTCCCTGTAATAAGAAAGCGTCTTTGACATTATTAGAGGAGGGAAGGACGGGACAAATTAATATTAGAACTATATCCTAAGGAAAAATCGTTAAGAAACAGGAAAGAGTCTGTCTACATTCAGTTCTTTCACAACATTACTTTGTTCTCCTCAATTCAAACACTAACTTTCCGGGTCTGTTTCTGTGCCCTGTCTTCTGCTTATCTTTACAATTTTTTTGCACCAGACTATGTCTTGAAAAAAACCACACACAAAAAAATCTCCAAGTGCCAAAACCCCTATCAGATCCATCTTGATTCCAGTTTGACACTCCAGCAAGTATTAAAATATAATAAAAAGGGTAACTGTGGAGTTTTCTCCACAGGTAGGTAAAGCTGGGTGAGGGGAAGATAAGTCTCAGGGGGAAATTACACCCAAAAACCTGTGTTTCATTAATAGCTATTGAGCACAAATATTCCTGTTGGTATCTGCGAGAAAACCARCAGTAACCATCAGCTATCAACAGTGACATTTAGGACAATAGGAAAATTGGTCCTTAAATATGATTTCTGTATCAAAAATCAGAAGCATTACCCATCCAAGGTCTAACTGCACCTGAGAACAGAACAGGGAGTAGCTGTTCAGTCAGTCATAGATATGCAGGATGGCAGGGGCTTCAGGAACTCCTCTTCCACCATTAATTGCACTAAATACCTGAACCCTCTGCTGAAGGTGAACCCAAGATCCCCACAGTACCTTTTCCAAGTTCAATTTTTCAGCACATGGTGAAAAAGTTCCCTTCTTATTCATCCTAAATCTCAATTCCCATGTTCCACTTATCCCACCTATAGCTGACACTGAAAAAATCTTACAACAATCTCTTAAGAACTRGAAGATCATTATTTTGTTGCATCCTTCCAAGTAGTAAAATAAATAGAAAGRCAAACTCAGCTTTTCCCAGCTTTCTCTATTTTGCAGTGTTTTCTAAATATTTCATTCTTTTTGTTGCCCTGCTCTGGATTTTCTACCGTTTGCCTACATCTCCAAAGGCTCATGCCAAAAGTGAGGTCAGGTACTCCAAGAGAAGCCAAACCCAGTGCTGTATGAGGAAGAAGACATCACCTCCCCAGTCTTGTCCAAGAACTGACTGAATACTGAAGAATAAATGTGCCCTTCTGCTGTGACAGCACTTCGTTGACTCAAAGTGATCCACGATAACTCTCGAGACCTTTTTTGCCACACTGCTACCCAGACGGATGTTCTTTATTCTGTATCTGTACATTTCATTTTTCTCTCGTAAGTGCAGCACTTTGCATTTGTTTTCACTGAGTTTCATTTTGCTGATACGCARCTCACCGTTCAATTTTTCCAGATCATTTTGAATTCTGGTAATGCCTTTCAAAGTACATCCAACCCCTCCCAGCTCAGTGTCGCCTGCAAATTTTATAAGCATATTTCCCATTCCATTGCTTAAGTTATTAATGAAACTATTGAATAAAAGCAGGTCCAGGGCAGATCCCTGCAGGACCCCACTTGAAATGCCCTCCCAGTATGACAAAGAGCCATGATAACTATTCTTTGAGAGCTGCGTGTCCAATCAAAATATCTTGAATTTCAAACTTTACAAAAAGCTGATTTGGAGTATTTGATATGCAAAGGAGCTAGAGGCCAAAGGATAATGCAGTGAATAATTTAAAGCCTAGGAGCAGATTTAAGGAAAATCACAATCTGTTGGTGGATAATTTGCCCACAGACAGAGGAAGAAGCCACTGAATGTGTGAGCTGGTCCATTTGCCTGGCAGTGCTGTGAAARGCCCCACACCAGCACCAATTTCTTCTGACCAAACACACGCATGACCTCTCACTGATGCAGCAATGGAAAGAACAAATGGCAAAGGAAGCACAGCAAATMTCTTCTGCAGACCACAGGGCAGAGGAGAGACCTTTGCCAAAAGGTCCTCCCAGCCATGAACCCAGGATCCAACTCCTTGAGTATAACACAAACAAGATAAGCCACAGACAATGGCTGCCAGTACTGGAGCAACACCAGTGATACCAGCAATATTCTACCCAAAACAATTATTTTTTTCAGAGCCCAAGCTAACATATTGTCTTAGCCTCCCTGCTTTTTTGAAAACTCTGCTCTCACTTTACATCTGGAAATTCTATTTCCATGGCACACTTGCTGATGCCCATCAGGAGCAAGAGAAGCCCGTGGCTTCTGTGCACCATCTTTGCTCTCTTGTTGCACAGGATTAGAACTGGGCTCCTTATCTCAAAGCCTGTCACAAATCTAGACTTGAAACACAATGAATTAATAAATAAGTGAATAGGTGTCAGTTTTATGGAGCACACTACCTGCATAAATTTCACCCAATGCAGCCACTTGTCATTTTCAGCACCCCTTGAGACCCCAATTGCTGATAACTCTTGCACATTACTTTGCAACCCATTATACAGATGAAGTTTTATGACAAAACCTCCCTCCTCACGTTCCTTTCGTTGTACAGATGCAATCTGAGTGGAGGCTGAAGAGATCCCATCCCCCATGGCAAAGATAAGGTTACAGAGGGTAGGTCTTAGTAAGGATTTTGCAAGCTACATGAATTATTAAAGTGCTTTATGATATAATGACAGACATATCAGGTTATTTGTTTATTCTGTGTATAATTCATGACTCTCATGGGAGCTCGACAGAAGTAAGATCGTTTGTTACATCTTCTTGTTCATTCCAGTAAATCCTCATCACTAGATGGAAGGCTGAACCATCCCTGAAGACAAAACAACCACACCTTGCAGGACCTGTACTTGGGGTCGGAGATGGGAGAGCTTTTTACACAGCCTGGAGAAACAGTGAAGCTGTCATTTGAGTAYATCAGGCTGGATGGCTAAAAGATGACAGTCCAGGTAATGTTTCTGTATCATGCCACTAGAACATTGTCCACTAAAGCATATGCAAACAGCTTTATTACATGCTCTGAGTTGTCCTATGCTCCTCCATCACTGCTGAGCAACAGCAGGATGATGCAGGCTTTTATAAAACTTCAGGATAGTTCACAACCATCACTTCCTGGCTACTCAAATAGTGAGATCTTGGAGAAAGCAGAACAATTCCCCTTGTTTGGGTCATTTGTGTAGAGTCTGGTCAAGATACGGGGCAAAGCATGATAAAGAAGGGACAGTTGAAGGCTACAACTGAGTTTTGAATACATACACTGTAATCATCTCTCATTTCCTAAGCATGCTGCTTAAATGCTGAGGGAGATGTGATGCTGCAGAAGTAAACAAAGAAATTGAACTAAAGAATTGACAGAAACCCCTGGAAAGAGCTTTTCAACATGCTCTTGTTCACACAAGACTCTCCACCCCGTGATGCTCCTACTGCCAAGAGAGTCACAATACTATGGAGAGTTGCAGCAAAACACAAAGATAGCCAAACTGCAAACAGCWCACTGTAAACTCTTACCAGCCACTGGACACCAGAGGGCTGCTTTCAGCATCCCCCCTGCCCATGGCCAACTTCTGCTGCTCAGAAACAAACTCAGCACTAATGACTGATGACTTAAAAACAAGCCAGGAGTTTGGTACAGGTCYACTGACTAGTCAGAACTCTGCTGAATTTGTGTCGACAGCTCCTCTCCTTACCAAGGAAAGATATCATTAAGCTCTGTTACAAAGACCTCCCGCTACAAGAGCTATTTAGGGGCATCCATTGTCATTGCTTCAGCCTCAAACCATGTCAGTCCAAGTCTCCTGGGGTTTCTGGAGTAGCCTCACAGCACCATATGCAGCATTCCGCAGGGGTTTCTGGGCAGCACTGTCACTAGCTGTCTATCTAGTTAAACCCCCCACCTTAAACAAGCCCTCTCCACACCATCCCCCTACCTGAGAGCTCCTGGCTCCTAAGAGAGCATTGTAATCATTGTTATTATAAAGCACTTAGCGATGCTCACATATTGCATCTCTCACCAGCCAAACACCCAGAACCCTGTTATTTCAAATGCAGTTGCCTTCATTTGCAGAAGCTCTTCATTGTATTAGTCCCTTTCAGCAATGAAAGAAAAAAAGGGTGGGGGTGGAGAGCATTAAAAAAAAAAAATAACAGTTTACTGCATTTTATGCCATTACCTCACTACTTTGTGATACACATCTAAAAGCTGTTTGTAAGACCTTTCCTGCTGTAAGGTGGCATCCAGACAAGCTCTGAAGCAGAGAGAGTGGAAGCATGAAGCCCAGTTCAGTTTTGTCCCGGTACTGCTGCATCACCCAGATCATAACAGCAACAGGGATGAAGCTGCCAGCTCTCACAGGTCACCTCCTCTCTCCTTTTCCCCATCCAACTGGGACAGACTGCTCCCTCCACAGGGAAAAAGCATATACAAATCACCGTTCCTCTGAAAATTACACAATTTGGTATGAACGGAGGTCCCTGAGGCACACCGGGAATACTCAGGTGCTACAGGATTTGCTGTACATGGAAAGGATGCCCATCTGYCAGGCTCAGTTTCACCATCTCCAGCCATAGCCAGCTTTTCACCTCCTGTGAAAAGGATTCACCTCCTGTCCTGGAGGACCCCATGAAAGGAAGATTCAACTTTAAACCGTGAAATCTTCCTAATATGTCTGACAAAAATATTTTCCATCTTTTTTAGGAGGGGATAATGGAGAAATGTGAAGCAGCAGTCTCAAACCCAGACAGACTTTCRGGAGAAGAGTCAAAACTGCAATTCAACCTCCTGATGCTAACTTTGATGTTTGCCCTTGGAAGACAGCACTGGAACACCAGAGCAGGAAACTCACACACCTATAGGTACCCCAGAGCAGGGTTCCTCCAGGTGTCACACACAAAATGCTCACATGTAACTGGAATTGAGGAATACACCAYAATTCTCTTTTCTGCRTTTCTACATGAGTATTGACATTAAAYCCAGAAACTTCTGACATGCCAACAYCTATGAATAGAATGCCTTGGACTCTTTCCTGTAAGAGAGAAAARTCCCAGTCTCTAATGTGGTCTTCTCAATGGGGCCCGTGACATCATCAGCCCCTTTCTGTTCAGAATAATGTCTTCTTCCACACRCCAAGAGATTTGAAATTACCTGTGAAATATATTTCCCTAGGCACAGGCTCAAGAAGCATGTAAATTACCCAGCTTAATGGCCTCCAGAATTTCTCTCCAAGACACACATAGAGAGCAGGAAATGTTCAGATTATGTCTCAGGTACTGTCTGAGGGGTTAAACGTCCAAGGGGTGKTCAGGAGTTACTGCCCTACAGCTTGCCCAGTAACCGGTCCCACTGGTGAGCACTTGCCACAAGGAGGCAATGAGCACAAGATCCAATTCTAAATGAGTGCATCATCAGCACAAAAATGCAATTTTAAAAAGAGCACTTCTTGGGAAAGGTGCCTAACCATAATTTACATGGCACAAAGAGCCAACATAGGACTTACGCAGCAGAGGGCACCCATTTAATTTGGAGAAGTCCAGTGCTGAGCACTCAGCAGCAAAGCCTCTTGCCCTCTCACTGCACAGAGAACAGCACTGCCCAAGCTTTGATGTTCAGGCATTTGCCAGAGAACAGTGTCCTTCAGAGAGGCTTTTCATCCACAAGGACAGTTCCCACCCTCCCAACACCGAAGAAAGGAACACTTTCCCTGGAGTCCAAATYCTCCTGCCCATGTTTTCTGTTCTTGCAGGTAAATCTGATGTCTTGTTAGCACACAGTAGAAGAAACATTTATCCCAAAAGAACATTGATTCATTCAAAGGAACAGATGAGGAGGAATTCCATGATCTGGTTGCCTTTCCTGATCCACCCCTGACTTACTGGAGTCTCTGAAGCCTTAGTTTGAGCAGCAAAAGGAGMATTGGGAAGTGCAAATGCTATTACGAAGTGCATGTACAAAACCATGACAAGGAGTGGAAGATGGAGAGCAGGACAAGATGCTCACAGTGCAGTAGGGATGATTTGGGGAGGGGGTGGGGAATGACAGCCCCAAGGGCATCATGAAAGCATTACCTGTCTCCCCAGGGAACAAGCCTGAGGCACACAAGCTCTGCTCCTGATGCTGGCCAAGAATGACAGGTTGGTCACCTTTTAACACACAGTGGACAGAAAGTAGGCCAGAAGGTCAATTGGGGATAAGAAAACACCTGGAAGAKAGGCCTGGCAATTGAAAAATGGGCCACGTTCCTCAGTGTAAACCTCCTCAGAGCAAAGGTGTAAGACAAAGTCTTTGCTGAGACTCTTTTTAAGTGAGAACCTGCCCTCATTCTCGGCTACAACTATCTTGCTAACCCACATACTGCCAGAAGCTGTGGTATCACAGCAAGATTAACACAGAAGCAATTYTAACAAACAGCAATTTCCAAGCTAATTTCCTCACTCACAAGCGTGCCACTAAGGGCTGAAGTCCGTCTGGACCTCTCACAGCTATCTGTGCTCAGGATTAACTATACATCACTGCCAGTAATGCAAGCACTCTGCTACTCAGAAACTATTAGAAGATAAATATTAAACCTCAATATCACAGCAGTAGAAAAAAATGAGAAGGAGGAATGTCATTGTAATAAATACTGTAACTAAGCTAAATGAGGATGCAAGGTTAGCTTCATGTGGAAAATTAGACACAAAAAATACAATATACTTGGAATAGTCCTYGCTTTGGTCATGGGATCTGGACTTTTGTGCAATGAACCTCACAAACTTCAGAGCAGTTCAGCAGGATGAAACAGGGCTCTTGCCACCAATTCCACCATCCCTGAATCACCAGGCTTTGCACATGAGTATGTCATCTAACATACATTGTTAAGTAGAGAAACTGCAGGTCTACACAGGCCTCAGGTAACACAGCTGGAGCACCTCATCTGCTGCCCAAGCAGGTCCCATTCCACCACACTGCAATCATTCCTCCATAAGAARGACAGGTACATTTACTAAACCTTTCCTTTCTGCAGCTGTTTGGTGTTCTCTGAAAGCAACTTCAAATACAAGAACCCTCATGTTATCCAGTGAGATCTGAGAACAACTGGAATGGTACAAATACAGCARTAAGTAGTTTTACTAAGAATTAAAGTCAAGTATTATGGAAACTTCTGTAAAAACACTCGATCATTTTTTCTGCTGCTCTTCCAGCAGCCAGCTGTGAGTCCAGAGAACAGGATGGGGTCTGGCAGCCACTRCCCCATAAGAAGGTGGCTGGACATGAGCTCAGCTGCCTGAGTCCCCAGATAAGTGACATTTATTAAGAAGCCCTCATAAAATAAARAAGGCTGCTTTCAGCACACATAATSACATTCATAAACTGCATAAACCAGCAGTGCTTTCAGCACAAGATTCACTTGGAGTGGTGTCAAGAGAAGAAGGGCAGAAAAAGATTCCCAGCCAGCAGTGTTGCCACAGGCAGTGCTCCGTGCAGAGAGGGATGCATCCTCACCTCTGGCTTGGTAATGCTGYGCCTGCTCGAGCAAACACGGCCCCAGCAAGGCTGGCACGACAGGGCTGCAAGAGGGGAAAAGGTAGGAGCTGGCTCAGCAGTGACAGTGCTCAAGTGAGACCTCATGCCAAAATGTGGCTGTCAGAGCCCTCTCATACCCAGCTGCTCCATCCTCATGTCTGGGSAGGGAGCACAGGGAAGCAGGGGGAAAGTGAGGGTGTAAATTCACCTGTGGAAGGAACCTCTTCACATGAAAAAGAGCCCCGAGCACCTAGCAGGCAGCTGAGGTGAGACTGAGCTGGTTAMATTTTTCTCTACAGTAAAGACTAGATCAAAACAAATAAACATAGCAAGGAGCAAGTGACACAGAAGGGTTCAATTTAGCCTTAAGATGATGGGTAAAAAGGCGGTATTGATGTCAGAAATGCCAACACAACATTTTTGCTGCTGGGTCAAACAGGCGGGCAGGTGCTAAATGGGGTTATTTAGAAACTGAGACCAAAGCATCAGCAGACAGTAGATGTGTTAGCTACATTTCTTTTCTCCACCTCACAATAAAAATCCCACCAGAAGCAACCACAACCACCACCATATTTAAAAGTTAAAAGACAAAAGGCCTGAAAGCTATCCCTGGCATAATCCCACAGCATYGTTACATTAGAGATTAATTTGTCCCAGCATTTTGAAAATTTTCTTGACAATTCTCAGCTATTAAACCTACATGGCTGTAGCAGAGTACAGCACACGAGACTGACAACAGCAAATTCTTCTGCATTATAACAACCCTAACATGAGGAATGGCTCAATCAGAAATCGTACAGCACTCAGCCAAGGAGGGGCATGAAAGCATCCCTATGCACAGAGAGGGTCCCTTTTGGTCTGTGCTCTTGGAAGTGGTGYTATTCTGTGGGAGGCAAAATAATACCATCAGTTTGGTCACTGATCAACAATTATTAAGACTTTCCAGCCAACAGAATAAATAAAATCAGAATAAATGAAAAATAAGAGCTGCATGGAGAGAAAAATATTGATTTTTTTTTCATACTCATGTAATCTACCCTCCTTCCCAGAGCAGTCAGGGGAGGAGGGGAAAGCAGAGTGCCCACRAAGCTTTGACGCATGCCTAGCTCASTGTCCTGAAACCCTTTTCAGCTTGCAGGCCTTGAATAATTAAATGCTTTTTCTTCCACCCTTTTTTCCCCTGGTGTGCATGACACACTGCTGCAGAAGGTTAACTTCTACCTGGGCAAGGGGCATCCTTCTCCCTGCAGAGGTACTGGAAGCACAGGAGCCCACACAATACTTCCTACACACACTGATCTCAAGAATGTGACACTACAGTGAGTGCTTAGCAGAGATCTCTAATTTACAAGACTACCTCAGACATGAGGAAATGGCACTTTGGCTCCTCCTGGGTCTACTGASTTCGTTATGGAGCAATAAAAAGACGTTCAGCCACTCACAGCCCAGAATCTGACTCAATCTTCAACACCTGATAAAGTTGAACATTAGGTGTTTCGCTTGGCTTAAGTCTGTCTCTATTTTGGTGTTCATGTTACAGCTGCCAAAAATCTGCCTGTGAAAYGCACTATACGTTAGAAATGCAAACAAGGCACTGCATTCATGATCCTCCCTGTGCCACACTGTACAGAAAGTGTTTATTAGCCACAAMAGAGAGATATTATTACATGAAAATTAATAGATGTAAGAATTCAAATACAAGAAAACTCGGGTTCAACAGAAATTACATCACTGAGAGCTTTATTCATTTTTGAAGGGTAAGTAGTTTATGCAAGGTAGCTCTGAAAATTATTTASATATATGCCCCGTGTTTTGCTTTCCTGTTTGGAGAAATAATGTGAACTCAGACTTCAGATATGGGATTCTTCTGGACTGCAGAATATTAAGTGTCCACTGGAGAAGAAACAGGGCCTGACAGCAAACTGGCAGCTTGTGACAAAAGTTTCAGGACCCAGCTCTGTTCTAAGTTGAGAGTCATTGGTATTTATAAGGAGAATCATATCCTCATTTGTCACTTCAGTGGAGATAGATACAACACTTTCCCAATTCKTTTCACCAATTCAACTGTTTAAGGGTTAACTCAGTGCTTGCAAGGCCAAGAGGCTCAGAAGCCCAAAGGCATGGGGTAGGCTCTATTTACCAACAGATAAGGTGCACCGAGGCAGCCACACCATGAACCTGTGCTGTGCTGCAGCACTGACTTTTAGCACTGAAATGGTGCTGCAGCAGGGATTGAGAAGAGCCCACACACATCGCTGCCAGGACTCCAGCTCTTACTGCCCTTGCTCTCTATGTTGGATAACACTGACTTAATGCTCCTGTGGACACACATGTTCAGGTTATCCTGGRCAAACCTCTGCTACACAGCCACGTGCTCTGCACACTACCAARCCTCTCAGTTGCTGAATGCCACACAGAAAAGCTGGGCCAGCTCAGGCTTGAGCCTTCTTTTACTGGAACTCGGATAAAAAAACCTCACCAAAATGAGTATGTACTTTAACCAAACTACCCCTGCAAACAGCATTTGTACAGATGGGATGCAGCCAGTGAAAATAATGAGATTTTCACCCTTCTCTGTCCTTGTGTCTCTACTCCCCATCCTTCCCACCCCTCCAGCCCCATCTGCCCCCCCTTTCCTGRAGCATGGGCTGCTTTCTAACACTACTCAGATTTTTGCTCCAATGCACAGCATGATCTAACTAATTCGCACTTCATTGCTCTGCACACCTCATCATTTGCACATGAAAACAGCAGTCTCTATCCCTCCACTTGCTGCCTATTCCTTCCTCCTCCTCCTCCTCCTCCATCCCCCACCTCCTGTCCCTCCCCAGAACAACTCCACTATGGAAGCAGCAGTGAACAGGCTCACATTACCAGGACTCCATTGCTTTTACAAAATTTACTAGTGTGCTGTGAAACCTCATAAATAATTCAAGATAGACAACCTTTGTCAGGTAAATGAACGTGCCTTTTGTAATGCATCACTCCGGGTTTTCTATCACAGTGATACTCACTGTAGGCACAACCCATATTGATTCAGGAATTCCCCAAGTGTCACTGTGGGAAAGAGTAGAACGGTTTTCACACCAGCAGAAGTCGAGGAAACCCAAAGTCTACCCAGGGCTTCAGGGGACTCATAACAAATACCCACTGGTGCAGAAGTAGCTCCACAGAAAATCCACGGAAAGCTCAGTTCCATTCCCACTCTTCAAGGACAACGAAAGAAGGAACAAGGTCGAGGGAGGCAAGAGACATTCTTATTATAGATCTYCTTTTCATTGAAAGAACGTCAGGGATTTTGACACACACCACAGCTAAAAATCATGTTGCATCCTGTACTTCTTGCATTTAACTGCACACAATCAGTGATGTCGCTGCACAGATAGGCAAACTCAACTGCTATTTTGACAACTGTGCCCAAGGCTTTACCATCATTATTGACCTAGATGGTTTATATGGCATTTAGCACCCAATCTGATTGCTGTCAGCAATTATCTCCTCCGGAGCTCTCAGTCCCAACCAGACGTGCGGGAATTGATCCTGGTTCTCCCGAAAGGCAGTCTCACATAGCCCTGGCAGGAGCTGTGCTGTGCTTAGTGTCCCTCACCACACTAAGAAGCAGCATCCGAGGAGTGGCACGGCAGCCTAATCACAAGCAAGGATAATGACCTTGCGATGAGTTAATGAATAGAAACCACAGACCGTGCACCCTTTGTCTGGCCTGACTGCCTTCAGATCCTTGTGTGCCTCGCCCTGCAGCTCTTTCACCCGTCACAAGCTCATCTGGTTAAATATCCCGACCACTCACGCATCAGTCAACGCGACAAACACTTTGCTTGACAGAGAAAGAATTAATCCTTTGGTCTGCATAAACACCTTTTATTTCTCATTATATTTACGACCAAAAGATCGTAGCTGAGACARAGTGGGAAGGGTCGTAGGAAAACTGTCAAAGTTATGAAGAAAATCCACATGCATTCTCCAAAAGATCAAATAATTCAGCCTAAAGAAAACTATGTCAATTGCTTGTTGACAGAAACCGACTCTCCAGTAACAACAATTTGTGCAACCCCATTCCCCATGCAACCCAGCAATAATAAACTCGAGGATAAAAGCTAGATTACAGGAACTGCTCTAAAACAACAAACTACTACCAACACCCCAGAGAGGAAAAATAATTTYGCTAACAAAACACATTTTGCTTTCAAGAGGCTCCTAGAAAAGTAAATATCGAAGCGTTCAGATACCGTCCTTTCTTACTGAATATTTCACTCAAGTACGTTGCTTGGTAATGACTTTTKCTTTTATTTCATCCCACTTGAGTGTTTCATTGGCTGTAAAAAGCATTGTGTGCCTCGTACAGCGTGTGCACGTSTACAGCGTTGCAGTGTGCAGATGCCCCAGCACGCAAGCCCTCGAGAGCCGTTCTGATGGCTTTTGAAGSCAAACACCAGGAAGCTCGTTCAAGGATAAACATTCAGGTTTCCATTCAGACCCTCCGTAACCACCTTCAGTTTTTCAGGRGCTGTTGCACACACGCACACAACACACACAAAGCTTCTTTACAACAAAGCTGCTGAACTCTGCTCGTCAAACACCAAGCAGGAGCCCATTTTATACCCTCAGGTCTATGTGCAGGAGCCTTATCGATTTCAGTGGGAACCCACATGCTTTCTCAAGAGAATTTCAATTAACAATTTCTCAATGTATACAGCTGAAAAACTCAAACTCCTGAAACCACAATCTTGAAGGGAATGAATGCAGGGAGGTTACGGTRCTGAGGTGTCACAAAGACAGGTGAGAAAGCCCTGCTCTTTCCCCATGTGAGAACTGAGCAGGGAGCACTCAGGAATACTAACGGGAATGGAGAAATTTGTTTTTAAATAGCAATAAATATGGCAAATGGCTTTTAAAAACATTTGTTCCTCTTTGTGAGGCTCTTCTTTTACCTCTGGCAAGTTCAGGGTGCCTCTGCACTCCTTGAAGTGGTTTCTGCCACCAAGCACAGCCTGCAAAGGGCTGTTGCAGGGGTAATTTGTACCCAATACCCTGGGTATTTGTCCCTCCACTGGGTACAAATTGTCACCGAGGCTGCTCAGCCCTCTCAGGGATGGAAGGACATTATCTGTCAGTCACTCATCGTGGTAGATTGCCCTCCCAGGGAGCTGTCTCTCTGCTCAGCCGAGCACAGCAGAAGACAAGCAGGGCCATCTCCCAAATTCTMTGCTCCTTTCCAGACAAGTTGCAATGCCAGGCATCAAAACCATAATTGGAAGAGATTTTCTGACTGCACAGCAGGTGGGCAGTAGAACAAGAGAAGGAGCTTCCTCTACGTGGCATCCTGCAAACCCTAAAGCATCCAGTCCTAATAGAGTTATTTATTTCAAACCCTGCTAGCCCAGATGTGCCATCACTACCAGCATCATTAACCTCATTTGGGGTGAAATGACAAGTACAAATCAAAATCTGCTACAAAGAAGCAACTAATTTGGAAGAGGCAGCCTCAGATCCACCTTCCAGCAGTGATGGGAAGCTATTAGGCCTTACTGCTCTGAGCAGGAGTCTTCCCTGCTCATTGTCTGACAGGAACAGAGGTAATACCTGGGCTTGCTGCCCAAAACAACTGTCTACGTCTGACAAGTGCTAAACCTGTTGGAAAAGCAAGGCTGGAGCCTGGACCCCACAGTGGCACTTTCCCCTGCAGACATCCCTTTCCCCTCTGCTGCCTGGTCAGAGATGCCCTGCAGAGCAGCGACGAAGCCAAGCAGACACGCAGCAATTCTGCACACACCTGCTTCCTCACAAGAAGCAAATGGCTCRCCACCCTCTAGCAGATGGCAATTTTCTTTCAAGTCCAAGTGACAAAAAGCCTTGCTGGAAAGTGAGGAGGGGGTTTGTTCTGCTCCCCARTGGYAGCACTCACGTGCACCATCTCCACWAATGTGAGGCAATGGCGATCCAGGTACAGGACTCCCCTGACTGACCAGGCTTTCAATCATTTCATACCAAACTGCTGCGAAATTCAAGCAGAGCTTGTTACCATGCTGCCACAGGAATCCCTCTGTGTACTATTTAAAAGAAAAATTAACTGCAACCAACAGCCTTCCTTTCCACAGCCATTAATCCCGTTGCCCACACAGATGAACATCCTTGTACGTGATGATTCCTAAAAGGAGACTTGTCAGTCAGTGGCCATCACCTAACACGCCCGCTCCAATGGGTTTGTTCCAATCTGGGATTTTGCTTTTTAAATCTCAATGAGAAATTCCCCTTTGGACAACTGGCTGAGCCGAGCTTTCCTTAGCTCAGCATAAGATGATTAAAACCATGCTACCCGGGAGGAGAGAGATAATGTAGAACACCAGCGATTTATCAGGGACAGAACCAAGAATCAACACACTGACAATAATTAATACAATTGTTACCAAAAATAAAAAAGAAAAATGTTCTTTGTTTTCTTCTTTCCCCCCCTTAGGCAAAATACCCTAATCATTCAGTCTGCTGCCTGCCCGAATGAAACAGTTCTGGGGCTGCTTTAAAAAGCAGCCTCATTTTTGAGAGTCCTGTAGTAAAAGATGACTTCAATGATTTACAGGGAAAACCTCCAAAGACAAACATGCTTCTAATCAATGCTCTGAATCATTTACAAGGCTGCATTGTCCAAAGTAGGAGAAAATTAGCTGGTAATGGGAAGAATTCAGCAGCGTATCTCATCAGCTCAGCTAGGCTCCCGACCGGGTAAATCTGCCCAAAAAGCTTAAGTTGTATCCAGCGTCTTTAAAAACAAGGGTGCAAACAGGTAACTACTCAGGGGGGAACAGTCAATTACAGAGGGTTGTTCAARCCTTGGGGTCAGTTACCATTGAACTCTTTACTCCCATTAAGTATTTACTTCTCAAGAAATAAATGCAGCAGCCCGAGGGCAGAACACGCCAGGCATTTGAGCCCACAGGTTACAGCATTAACCTACTGCCCAGCAACTGTGCATCGTCATAAAATACCCATTCRCGACTCTTCTCTGGGTTCAAAAAACAGGTCATGAGGGGAACCAAACAAGCAAGAAGGTATCAGGTCAGGTTGAGGTCTTGAGTCCCTTCTGTGTCTCTTCTCCAGATGCAGCCAGACGGCATTGATTCCCACCAGTGGCACACACAGAATTAGTGGCCTTTTCAGGACCATTCCTCCATATTTGCAAGAAATTATGAATCTTTGCCACTGGGTTCAGTTTTTGCTCATCTTGCCTCACTCAGTGCAGAATTAGGCCCACTCTGATAAGACCTCAGATAAGAGAGCACAGAGCTAACAAAAATCTGTTCTAGCAAAGCCCACCAAATTAACTGGAATAAAACTGTTTTGGTTAAAATGCTGGCATGGTTTATTGAAATAACATAGATAAYAACTGGGCTGAGGGAAGGCAGACACATTATTTATAATAAGCCTTTTAATGTCTCTCTCAGTAGAGGAACCTTTTTATAAAACTTTCTGTAGCTAGAAATAAAACACAGCTTTGACTCGCAAACTGGTACCCAAAAGAAATTTATTCYATAATGTGATACGATGTTCTGAATTTAAGAAGAAAATGCAGCAGCTTGCAATCCATGAAAGGTTGCTGAAATATCAAAAACATCCCACAAACTTTAGCTGTACTTCACCACGTACAGAATCCCCTTTGCTTCTTTAGGCATTCTCCCGGAATCAGAGATCGTTCACGGGAGAGCAAGGCTGGATCAGGCCGTAAGGCTGTGGTACTTGGACGAGAACTGGCATGTTCCCTTTCCTCTCCTCCCCCTGTAGGTAGACATTTCTCAGGGTCTTATTCTGAAGAATTTCTCTATTTACGTGACAGCAAGAAAAGGGAAGCCATTGGCTCCCAAAGGTCAAAGATATTTAAAAATACGAATACATGCCCCACAAGAATCCAGACGGAATCTGTCTGAATGGGAAGGATTTCGGAATAAACAACCATGCCTTTGGTGAAACCAGATATTAACACAGTAAGCTACAGCTCTCCCAAATAAACAAMGCTGTTTCTTCTGCCGATAAGCCTTCTTTTTAGAAGGCCTGACTACATGCTTGCAAAAATGTACTTTGAGATCAAAGACACTAATCTAAAAGGCTTTCAAAAATTCTTCCTATGACATATATATGTATGAAATGTATTTCTATTCTTAAGCAAATCACAAATGACAAGACAACTGTGACATAAAGCAGTGCACATCCACTGGGGCAGCACGAAGTTAAGGGCAACACTGCTATTATTAACTCTATGTCATTGAAATCTTTCCCCCACCTTCAGAAACGCAGACTGTAAGGACACAGTGTCAGCCTTTACTTTGAATAGTCTGGATTTTTTTCAGTTCTGTGTCAACAAGCCTCGGCAATTCATAACGGATATGACAGCCTGTTAAAATACATCTCGGTGAGGTTTCCCATGGATGTGTGGAGGGGGACAGGCTTAAGGGTTATCACGATAGGCAAGAGAGCCATCCCTGTTAGCAAATATTCCCAAACATTAACTTCTAAAGCAATTTCTTTTTCTTCRAAAAAATCTATTTATATCCTTCCTGCAGCGACTCTCCAGTCCCCCACCCCCTCACCCAAACGAGCTGCTTTCTGACTCTCTTTCAGTAGATTACAGTCGGTCCAGAGGACGGAGAGGAAGACCCGCCAGCTCGGATAGCCTGTGGAACTATCCAGCTATTATTAGTTTATGCTCAAACTCCGGTGGACACGGCCGGTTGTGGGTACCATATTGTGTGCTTGAAACGAGGATGGGGGGGTTGGAAAATAAGTCCTYTTTGGTCTTTCCCCCCTCTCGCCACATTAGGGCTCCGACAGCCGCCCTGCGGACCGGCACCCGCCGGGGAAGTTTGTGCTTTCCAGCAACTTTGGGTCCGTTCCTCGCCCCGCCGCTCCGGCGGGGAGCGGGCGGAGACCCCCGCGCCCGCCCGCATCCAGCACAGCGCCGGCCGCCGGCACTGGCAGCGCCCGCCGCGGCC
>NW_026623319.1:792409-824429 GCF_030028575.1 Malurus melanocephalus
GCCCCGGGCACTGCCCCGCCGCCCCGAGCAATCGGGGACCGCGCGTCTCCTTCCCATCCTCCGCGAGGGTCTGTTGCTGCCATTCCTGCCCGGGTACCGCGTTCCCTTTCGGGGCCACCTCCCGGAGGCACGGCAGCGTATGGGAATCTCCAGTTATGTTTAATATAATAATAATAGCAGCTATGTCTTTTTTTTTTTAAAAGCACACTATGACTTTGGGGAGCGTTCCTGAGCGCGACAGGAGGGSAGACTACAAATTCAAAATAATGGAATTAATAACCACAGCCCCCAAATTGGCAGGGTTTCTGAGCCAGACTTTTGAAGGCCTGGATTTTGAAATGCTGTCTTCTGGTTAGCTGCAGCATCATTTCATCTTCCCTAAACTCAAACCCAAGCTGTTCAGCTTCACAGGAATTGACCACTGGCACGGCAGGGACAGCTGGCAAAGGCAGAGGCAGGAACAGCGTTCACATGCTCTCCTCCCCCAGATAGCCTAAACCTGGACCATCAGAGGCCAGGCAATGTGTAAGTAGTACCACTACGATGCCCTCTTTAGCTTCAGAAAAGGTGTCCTATTGGCAAAGTTGCCAGATTTGGCCAGATCTCTCGAGGAAGAGCCCCACARATTAGGTCTCAGCAATTTAAAGATGCTAAAGCTCCTTGGTCCTGCCCACTGTAACAGCACGGCAGCAGGATAGGAGCTGCTGGCAGTTTGGATTACAGCACAGATGTTTAAAAGCCTTCCAGCTTGGGACGGGGGAAGGATTTTGATAGGGAGAGGCTGCTTCTCTAAAATGCTCCTTGCCCTCCTTTTTAGGAGGAGTTTTCTTCTGCCGATGGATGGAATTGCCTACACCCATTTTTTTCTGCTGTGTAAAGGAAACATTTTGGAGTAACACAAATCCAGACTCAGACTTCTGGTACCCCAGGAGCACTGAGAGGGGCATCTAAACTCATGTGGTCACAGTCAGGCACACCAGTGCGTTTCAGAGAGGAGCATTCAGGATCTGATGCACTGACTCCAGCTTGAGCTTGTTTATAGAAACAATTCTTTCAAAGAGCTAGAAAAAMACTGTTGTTTTCCCAACTCATATGGGAACTCAGCAGTAAAACCCACTCCTGAATCCAGAAAACAGGACATGCAAAAACATCACACCATGACCTGATATGTTCAACATAGAAATGAATATGCACAGTAATTTAATACTTGAATAAATTATTAAGAAATACTTCATTATTCCCTCTCTAGCTTCTGTACCATGTGCAGACTGGATTTATGCGTTGCACACTCTTTAGGACATGGTCTGGTTTTGTATCCTGTRTTTCAACTGCACCTGCCACACAGTTTAATCGAGGTTTGCACAGGCTATTACCATCAAATCACAGTTACTGACCTGTCATCCAGAAGTTTCCAATTTACAACCTCCAAGTGTGTTTCAGCAGTGGTAAGTGGATAATCTCTAGTGTATACATGGGAAACAGAGTGACAATAGGATAAACAGCTTGTCCTTTGCTGGCAGAGTCAGCAGCAGATAGTAAACACTCTGCATTGTGTAGAATCTGGCTTTCCAAACTCTTGAAAGACAAATTCTGTTCTCTGTTACATCCCTACTTTCTTTCCCAGAGGACCTGKGCTAGCATCTGTCTAACAGATACAATTAAACTCAAGACATGAGCCCACAGGGTCCAGATTTTTGGTTCCYATTCCAACAGAATAGCCAGGGTCTATGAGTCAACATTGCTATTGCCAGATACTTATAATGTGGGATTTTTCTGTATTATGCAATCTGATCCTCTGTCCTGTAAGAAAAGCTCAGGGACACAACTGTATTGCCACGGCTATCAAGTGCTTTTCCAAAGGCCTGGCATCCAGCATCTGGCTGCTCTACAATTGGAAATGCATGGCATGTATGCAGCAGCCCCAGTGCTGGATGCTCTAGCCTGTTGTGCCTGAGATGTGTGTGAACAGAGCAACTCTCCATCTCAGGCACAGCAACACAACACATTTGGAATGGCAGGAGTGATTTATTTCCTTGAGATGTGACTCTCCAAAATCCYTGCAATTGTTTTGTTTGATACCAATAACCTTCAGAGCAAAATTTGATCTTGTGGTCTTACAGTAGGAGCAGATCTCTAGATGTCAAGTAATTACTTTCAAATGTGGCTGTTTGGGTTTGTTAACAGTTAAGCCTTGCCTGCTATGTCCTTGTTTGTAAAGAACAGACCTGTACTACTGAGATGGATGGTTTGGTTTAGTTTATGAAGTTGTTTTGTTTTACTGTTTCAAATGTTTTTGGCTATTTAGTACTTGTTGCTGCAATCTCTGCAGTCCATACATAGATAGGCTGGCTCTTAGCAAGCTGGTTGGAAACAGTAATAAAAAGGGGGCATAGTCATGGAATAAGCCAAGATACATGGCACAAAAATGTGTYGATTCACTCCTGTGTGCTGCTAGATTGACCTTGTCACATCCCAGCCAAACTCCTTTTCCTGGAGTATATGTATATATATACAGATTTGTCAGCAGCCTCCTTTTACTGCCACCCTTAAAAATGCTGCAAGTTTAATTTCCAAGCTCCGCATAGGGGAGAGTCACATCCAGAACCTGTATAAACAATGTATTATAAAGACTTTGCATGGCAGAATTTTCAAAATCAGTGCTGTCCCAAAAGGGAGGGAAGGAAATCAGTGGAATCATCTTCCACCTGGTATTCTGCTGAGAATGACAGGGAAGACAGCTTTGCTATGTACATTATCTTTCACATTTTCTGCAGCAGGTGCTGCTACASTGTGGCCTCTTTGAAACACTAACCTGCAGCACCAAGCATCACCAAGCCACAAATGTGAGTTCAAGCCATCCCCAGCAGAGCAKCTTGTGATATGTCAGTGTAGGTTATCAGAATCAGCCTAACATTGCCCTGAAAGCACCATAATCTGCACAGGACCRGTCAAATTTGGCACGATACCTGAAATACTGACAGGGTTGCAGCAAAACAGGCAGCACCACTGCTGYTCTCCCACGTCTTTTAGTGGAGAAGCCATGTAGGAGGAGGCTGTCTAAGTTGTTCTTATGGCTGATTTATTTGCAAATGCAGGTGGATGCTAGAGAAGGTGTGAGTTTAACTCTTCTCTGACTGATCGTTTCTCAGGAAAAATGTGAGCCTTTGCAGCCAGTAACTGCTGCATGGACATGTTTCTTTCCTTACTCCTTCAGGTACACCAAGTTTGGCCTTCCCCAGCCTCTGCTTTCATGCAGTACCTTGATAAGAAGGGACAGTCATCCACACTGTCCTAGCAAAGCACATCCTCCCTGTGCAGAGCAAGTGACAAGAGGAATCAGCAAGGATAACTCCTCTCCCCGTCTCAGCAATTTACAGTGCAGCACCTCTGCTTCTGCATTCCTGACAGGCAGCTGAGATTCCAGCTTGCCTAAGGGATTCCAGCTCTGCACAGGATTCCCTCCATGAAGAGCAGTCAGGGTCCCAGGACACAAGCTTCAACTTTAGGCAGATTGGCACAATTACCTGGCTTGGTATGTGAATGGTGATCAGCACAACAAATCTGTCAATTTAAACATGAAGCCCTTTCATGGAATTAGTCTAGATCCACAGTTTTGTGATTACTAGTGTAGKTTTGCTCCCCATGGCTAAACACATAAATGCTGGAGTAAATGATACCTATAGTCTTGACAAATCAGTTGCTGAGTGAGTGGTTAGAAGATTTTGTTGGCRTACTATTAAAGTGAGACAAATAAGGGGAAGAGGTAATTAAGAGTGAGCAAATGATAACAGCTAATGCACATCCTGACTTCAGCGGTTTGCTCTTATTCCAGGTTCTTAAACCTGAGCTCCTCAACTAATGATGTATAGAGTTGCCTGATGCCAGATGTCATTTTTTAAGAAAGAGGAGAAAAGAATACACTTAACGTTGAGAAAACACAAAAAGCAACTGTTGCACTCACCACAAGTTATGGAAAGCCACACTACTTTCAAAAGCCCAGGAATTAAGGAAATAGCATCATGAGTATTTGCAGAGTTTGTTGAGCCAGAGTAAGAACCTGCAAGTAAGAGCRAGGAGTTGTTCTGTGTATACTACTATGGAGAGAAATGACAAACAGCACAGGGAGAAAGTTAAAACTATTCCAAAATCCTTTCCCAGCTGTCTCCATGGGGCACTTACCTGTGTGTTTCAAGTCTGACATTACGAAGTCCATAAAGTGTAGATTCAGAGAAACATACGGATTCTTTGCCTTCATTTTGCCAAAGCAAAGGCTTGATCTGAGTCCACAACTGGAATCAATTCCTTCAGCACTGYCATTTTGTACTATACATCTTTTCTAGGCAGTCCATGAAGTACATGCACTCCATCTCCAACTAGCAAGTCTCACAATCACTCTGAATGATATTTACATTACAGAAGCCTTGGGCGTGTCTGGAAGCCTACTCTGGAACTGTAACTGGGATTTGCCTGTTGACTTTTTTTTTTTTTTTTTTTTTTTTTTATTTTGCCATTAGTACAGAGGTGCAAAGTCCAGTCCAGGACTAGAAAACTTTCCAGCTCTGTAAAGACCTAGTCTCATTGCCAAAGGGCTCATGTGCAATCAAATGGAGTTTAGTTCCCCAATCACTTTGGAGACAGAGTTTTCTTCCAGATTTTGCTTGTACCTCTACTCAAAGTAGACCTGGTATGGCAAAAAATAAAAATGTGAGTATTCAGTCAGTCTCAGTCAAGCCCAAGTCACCTGCCATTGAATCATTTATCTCTGGGATCCAAATGATACTTCTGCAAAATGTGAGGGTGAAATAGCTGAGGTCAGCATCATAACAAGTCACACAGCATTGCACTCAGTTACCTAATGTAGTCACACCTCACTATTGCTTTAATTTAAAACCTGGTCACTGCACAACAGGAATCAGCACTTGTTTCAGAGTTCAGTACAGGAGACACTCAACCTTGACCCATATTGAACATGGGATGGGTTTTTTCATTTAGTTGGACAGTGATTTAGGATTGTCCTCTTATTTAGTGCTTCTCCTATGTTCAGCACAGAGACTAATACTGTTCTTCCAGCATTTTACAGTGGAGGAATATGTATTTGTGGTGTATATACATGGTAGTTCCATCTTGTAGGTGCGCACATATAAAAGAGGAACTGAGTGACATTCCCAAGGATGTGCCAATAATCTGTGACATAGGAGGAGTGAACACCAGTTTCCTAAAAACTAAACCCTAAAATCTGTCAATACCCCAAGGCCTTGCTCTGTGTTTGGGGCCTGTAAATGCATCTACAAAATAAATACATTTTTCTATTATTAAATTCAGAAGAAGACCTAAAGATGATTTGATTAGATCATGTAAGTACTTCTATTGTGAGAACACAGGGGTTTTTAAAGGGCTTGTTAATCTAGTGGAAAAAGACATATTGCAAGCGTCAATGGCTGGAATTTAAAGCCAGAAAATTCAAATTAGAAACAAGGTGAAGAATTGAGGGTTTTCTAACTGTAAGGTTGATTAAATACTGGAAGGACTATCTAGGAATTATTTGCCTTTTGAATTCCTCACATTAAGTGTAGATGTCTCTCYGGAAGATCCAATTTTGTCAAACACAAGTTACTGGGCTCAATACAAGGGTAACTGGATGAAATGTCTGGGTTTTGCTAAGCAGGAGGTCGGATTAGATCATCTTATCATCCTTTACAATCTTAAATTCTATGAATCTATGAATAGTAATGACCATCATTGTATGTTACAGCTTGTAAAACAGCAAAGAGCGCACTGCAACATAGCTGGGAGACAGAATAAAGAAGCACGTTATAAAAAAAGCACTTTGCTCTGGAACTAAACCTGTGGCTGGTAATTATTTAAACTTTATCCATGTGTTTCCAAATTTTTCCCCCAAACAATATTTTAATTAGATTTCAATTATAGGGAAAAATAATAATCTGATAATCAAATAGGTCCTACTGCACTCAGAACAGCATCACCAACATTCCTGCATAATGTTTAAAAGCCCAATTGATACAGAAATGGCTGCCGATTTACAGGATTTATACATAGAAAATCTGTAAAGGAGGGCTTTTCTATAAAAGGTTTTATAGGCCTGAGCCTGGAATTCCTCTATTATAGCTGAGTAGCTATAAAAACTTTTGTGCTAGATCATAACATTCTGTAGTTGTGAATGCAACAGATTTTACAGAAAATCTGTTTTAGCAATRTCTCAGGGAGTTTTTCAAATAAAGACATTGGCACTGCTCTGTGCTTCTTTGCCCATAAAGCCAAATTCTTTTACTGCCACGCTACAGTCTTCATCCTAAGTTTCCACATCAGTTTAAAAACCCATTCAGAAATCAAGACTTGTGTCTCCTCCCTTGGGGTTGTGAATGTGATACTTTTTTTGCCAGATATGGGTTGGAAAAAAAGTCCATAGACAGGGATGGGAAGGCCTTCAGTTTGCATATTTGCCTAATGTTCATCTCCACACCATAAYGTCTAAGCATCTCACAGTCTCTAGCAGATTTATCTTCCCACCACTTCCGAGATGACATGAAGTGTAATTCCCACGTTACAGTTAGGAAACTGAGATATGGGGCACCCAAAGTGATTTTCCTAACATCAAACATTTGTAGCAAAGGAGGGGCTAAACAAAGGTCTTGCAATTCTGAAGAGGTATGCCTCATATTCCAGATTGTCTTCCCCCTTCTTCATTTGTCTRGAATGAAAACGACTGAAAGAAAAGCGACACAAAAAATCAAGTTAGACAAGCAAATTTTCCATAAAAAGTGCTGCTTTTTTTGATGGGGGGAAGGTAAGAGATGGTATGCTTCACAGGCTTCTGAATATTTCTACTAACATATTTCTTAAGAATTTGAGTCATTGATTGWGCATGTGAATTTTGGAACGAAACATACACACAGACACATGCACACAGAAGTCCTTCTTTTGGAACAAGAGCTAAAACTATAAAAGCAACAAAATGTGGAAAGCAGGCCTGCAGCAGTGTAGGTTGATATTCTGTCTTTAAATCATTCTGGCACTTGTTTTTTTCCCCTCGAGGTAGAAGTGGTAAGCATCAAGGCAGAACTGCAGTAGCCCTAAATCAGAACATGCCTCTATTTTCTGGGTTTACAGAGCAGACTCTTTGCTTTCCCAAAAAGAAGTCTTGGTGGTTCTCTACAGTGCTACAAAGACAGTTTCTGCACAGCTGTTCCCTATATACAAGCCAGCTTGGTTTCTTTCTCACCATGCATATTTTAGTACCATTGACACCTTCTAACATGGCCATGGCCTTCTTTTCTGGCCACGTACAGGTGGCCCCTAAACATCCAGTGTTTGAATGATCCAAATGTGTCATGCTACTCATCCTGTAGAAGTCAAAGCAGCATAATCCTCCTGATCTTGTGGTATAAACTAACCTTTGTGAATTCTTTTCTATTTTAAGATACTTTTTTCTTATTCTTTTTTTTTCCTCTGCAGGTGCATCCTCGCCCTCTGCATTTTCCATCCAATTACTCATTTTTCTTTCTCTTTTCTCAMCTCCATCCAATTACTCATCTTTCTCTTTTTTCACCTGCCCTATTGAGCTCTTTAGTCCAAAGAAGAGGTGATAGTGCTGTCTTTCCTCAAATCCCCTGGATCTTTCCTGCAGTCTCCCTGATTCTACCAAGCCAAATTCTCTCTCCTTTTTTCTCTCTCCTCCCCAGTGTTCCATTTCTCCCCTCCTCTCTGTTCCTGCATCTGAAATACTCCCTTAAAGCAAGAGTCTCTGTCTCTTGTGTCATTTTGATCTTCTCAGTGCTACCAATCAGGCTATTCCAAAATGACAGGAAAATATCTCTGGCCTGTTAATCCCAGTTAGTGTTAGAGCAAAAGCAACTACAGCAAACACTGAAAAATCAAAAAGAGATCAAGGAGCACCCTACTTCCAAGCTAAARGATGATGAATCATAGTATGTGCTGCTACAACATTTTGCCATGATGTTCCATGCTAATATTCCAAGGATAACACTTAAAACTGGTCAGGTCATGCCTGAAGCACACCTTGTAATGTGGCTAAACGAGGAGCTCACAAAGAGGTGCTTCCCAGAAGATGTGTCCTCTGAAGGAGATGCTGGACATTATTACAACTGGAGGAGATGCACTGCACATGTCTCTAATGCAATTTYATGCATCTGCCAAGGTTAATTCTTCCATGAGCTGTGGGTGGCTGTGACATTTTTCCAGAAGACAGGCATCTGYCATAGCTCTTGGAATTATGGCCAAGGTAGCTCATGATTCATCCATGCCCATAGGCTTAATGTAGTAAGTGCTTGGCAGGACAGAAGTGTCAAGTGTAGCAAAAAGGCCAGKGAGAACAGTGGTGAATCAGGCCCTCCTCCCATGTCCTGGGCAAGGGGGCACAAAAGAGAAATGAAAAGATAAAACCAAATACAGGTTAGCAACACACATTGGTGAATGTATTCCACATTTAATCCCCCCAGCTGCTTTTCTTACCCCCTAAACACATTCACCTTTCGCTGGGTGTCACCCTATTGCTGAAAGCAAATCACTCAAGTGATATTCACTGAAAAACAAGCACAACCAATCACACCTGCCTTCTCCAGTGCTCCTGCCACCCACAACCAGYTATAACATGGTCTATGCATCAAACCGATGGGAGAGCCTGTGTGCTGGACACAGGCAAAATTAAATAATGATACTGGCAATGAAAGGAAAGGTCATGAACGTGGAAAAATTGGAAACAAGAAATAAGCATTCAGGTGAGAATATATTTACTACTTCTCTTTAGTCAGCTATTTCTTTTCTTTCTTGGTATCTCCCACCTTGCCAAAATGTGTCTGGCSAGATTCATAGTTTAGTGAAGACTGTCAGGTTTTCTGTTCTGGTAGCAATTTTTTTTTTGCAGAATCCAGACCCTTTTACCGTGCCTTGTGCCAGATCATTCTTGCAATGGGGTGGCAATATCCTGTCCTGCCTGGGATTCAGGGAAGGAGAGTGGAGTTTTCAGTATGATTGACATATTTTTGCCTTCGAACCAGCCTGAGCTCACTTTGGCTTGTAGTGCAATTGAGGGGAGAAAGGCAGGATTTGAAAAAGAGAAAGGATCTCAATTTCCATTTCATCCTTGATCCTTTAGAGAAGGAACTGAAAGAGACACTCCAGATAGGTGCAGAATAAGATTAAGCTCTGGAAGTGCTGTTTTAAGACAAATAGGTGTAGCAGTTCTGATGTGATATTTTCTCTATACTAGGCTACGAGAGATAATAGGTTTAATGGTTAAGCTAGGAGTATCCAGAGACTTWATTTCTAGCCCTAATTATATCAGAAATTATCTGTCTTTCCTTAGGCAAATCCCTTGGTTACATAGTGCCACAATTTTGCAGTCAGTAAAATGTTTAGACACCTCCAAAGCACTGAGATGCACAGATTAAAAACATTACTGTCATCACATGCATGATTCACAAATGGAAGTTCACATATGAGAAACTTCTAAGTTGATGTCCAAAGTTTGCAAAGCTTTATTATATCCTGAACTGCCTCTTTATTAGTTCAACCACATTATCTGGGAAAATGCTATTTTATAAGGCCCATGATACTTTCTGTTGGTATTGGCTTACAGTTTCTCAAGTCTATCTAAGTTTCTAAGTATGTTCATCGCAAAATGAAAATCAATAAGGAGGGCTTTTTTTAAAAAAAAAAAGGCAGTATTATATGTGCAGATGGAAGGTCAGAAACCCTGTGCATCTGAATTGCTTTTAAAACTGACAATGAAGTCTCATCTTTGGCACAGAAATTGAGCTGTTCCACAGGGACCTTGTTTGGGCTGCACACAGTGTGAATCTATTCCCCCAATCAACCCCCACCCCAGGTCTGTTTGCTGACTGTGGCTACCACCATACTGTTGCAAAGAAAAGAGGTATCCAGATATCAACATGATTCAAGGGCCTGGGAGACTGCAAGAGAGAAAAAGGGTATTTTCCGAATCAGTTCCCCATGAAATCACTGGAACTAGCGTTGTCCTGGGGGATAATAGAATGGATCATTAGGTGCCTTAAAAAGTTCACATTGGATTTTGAAGCCACCCTGCAAGATGAAAAATCAGTAGTTTAGGCAAATAAATAAAATTCAGTGAATCCTCTTTAAGCTATGAACACAGGGGCAAAAGGTTGTAAGAAGAAAGAAATTCCAGTCTTCACAAATGGTATGTTTTAAAACTCCCCCCTTCCATCTCAAATCCTTTTTTCTCTTCCCTGGTGATTTAATCACATGAGGTACTGTAAATCAAATTGCTTCCTTTTCTCCTCAAGTATGAGTTAGCTCTTAATTAGGCTATTGGGCAAAAATGAAATGCATTCTATTAATAGCTTGGGATATCCTTTGTGCTAATGTAAAGGTTAAAACCTATCTTTGCAATGTTTCTAGAGTAGGATTTTTTTCTTGCAGACAGATGATTTACCTATTACTGAATTCATTGGAATTTACTCTAATTTACATACATATAAAAGAGTAATTTGGCCCGTGGTATTTAATTTTTCTGTTTCAAGCTTCTRTTCTGGTAAGAGAAGAAGATATGTGGGATTGAATGCCAAGGTGAGTGCTCATTTGGGCTCAATTATTTTCATTCTGTGCTTCCCATGTGTACAYCAGAGTGTATAATCTATACCATCCAGATCCAGGTGAGTCTCAAACCTGACAGAAGGATGCAATCCACATAGGGAGATAACTGGTCATTGTCCCGAGATACTGCTCCATCTGATTAACAGGCATTGCTCAGCCACATCATGAATTAACGTTGTCATGCCAGGACTAAGTGATGTGATGACACCACACTGTGTTGGGATGGCATCTCCTTACAAGGAGAACCTTTCCTGGTTGTTGTCTCAGGTCACCAGTCAGAGGAACAGAGCCTGCTGCAGCTTCTGGCTGGTATCAGACTGTGTTGGCTGCCTTGGCTAGGCAGGGTCTTGGATGAAACCCCTGGCATATGCCTAAGGCAGATGTGGAACTGATGGGAGCTGACTGGGTCTGTCAAAGCCAGCWTCTGAGTGGAACTTGTCCCAGCTTGGCCTGGAATAATGATAATATGTATCTTCATTTTACAGTGGATTAAATAAATGCACAGTTACTATCAACATCTGGAAATACAAGCTAAGAATACYGGTGCCTCTAGACGACACTGATTAATATTTACTACCAAGCTTATTTTTTACTAGGAGATTTTTACCAAGATTCATACAAGTCTCGGTTATGAAAACTTCTTCCCAGTCAGAATTTTTCATGGAATGACTGAAGATATGTGAGGGATAGGTATAAACTGCAGATTTCTTTCGCAACACTGATTTGGATTGCTTAGTCTTCTGTATCCTGTTTCAAAACAATCACTGCAGTTTAGGAKAGCTCTTTGCAATGAAAAGTAAAGCCCTATCTGAGACACTCTACTACTACAAACTCCCAACAGAGCACCTATCATTTATGCCCAGAAATAGGTCCTTTTTCACTGCTAGCTGTTTTTCATGTGAGCTGTATAAAGCAAAATGGAAATGATTCCTGCACTAGCTAGTGTGACTCGGCTTATAACATCAAACAGGAACTCAGAGAACAAAACATTAGTTTCATGCTAGATACAGTAAACAACATTAGGCTGCCTGAGAGCTGTAGTCAGGKCCTAGGCAAAACAAGGTCTTTGCTAAACAACATCAACACAGTAACTAAAACGTGAATAACTAAATCATACACTGTGCAAGCTGAACTACCGAATGAAAGTAAAGCGCTGAATTATTTGAATGCTCTTCAAACCTAATTTAAATTTCACCCACTACTGAGACCTTCATTTACTGGCATCATAACTAATAATGGGAATGCTGCTGAAATGTCAGTTTTAGCAAGAAGCCCATTAAGAGAATGAGGAAAAAAAAGAGACATCATACAAGAAAACCAGCCATTTACAACATGGCATATCAGCTCCTTGCATAGAAATACAAAATAGCTGGAAATAAAACCCAGGCAGTAAACTGTCCTTTTCCCAACATGTTCAGTAATCACATCCATCCAGAGCTTCACACAGGAAGCCCTGAATATAAATATTCTACAGCAGATGCTGCACTGGCATTAAAGTTCCCTGTTGGGGGAACTGGATGATTCAAAGGGTAGTAGAAAATCTGTACACCTTTAAGATATTGGTCTGAAACCAGCCCAGGTTAATTTTGGTATGAAAGTCAATTCCATCTGAGAGGATTTTTTAGCCAGCTGTAAATGAACTGGAGGTCTACTACATCCCAGCCTCATCTGGCAGCTCTACAGAGATGCTGGTATATCAGAGACACTGATCTGTTCCTAAATCCTATAGCCCTCATACCAGCCTAAATCCTGGCTTGTATAAGCATGAAGCTGGTTAGGAGGCAGACATTCTTGTTCAATGCTGTGCATGCACASTCTTACTCCAAATTAAAGGTTATGGAGACTAAACAAACCCCTGCATGTCTGAGTTGTGTGTGCACATTCCTATCCTTGGCCCCCAGCTGCAAGGTAAAATATGCCAGTGGGAGCCACTGACAAGAGAAAAGCTGGTGCCACAGACTCAAGTGGCCCATGGGTGTTAGCACAGAACCTTKTAGGGCAAATTGCCCCTTTTGCTGTCTGTGGGGGTTTTATCAATTGTTGAACCAAAGTGAGTAGGAAGAGTTGCACACAAGGCTAAGATTAGGCTTCACAACATCATGGCTGAACATATTTAAAGAACTATCTTTAAAAACTTAACTGTTTTCTTCTTTCCTTGAGCTGTTCTAGTTCCTGCCAGCAAGGATCCCAAAGCCCCAGAGAGTGCTGSAACTCTCTAAACATTGCCAGCTGTGTGACCTCAGGATTTTCAAGGGTTCCATTTCACCTTTTCCTATTTTACCTCMCAGCACCCATTTTCTAGCCCATTCCCCCCACATATTTTGTGCTTTTTGAAGGAATTGTCTGACAGATTCTTTAAAGGTAGCAGTATTTTTGATAAAAGTGTCAGAAAACACACTGCTCCTTTGCATGCAGCCTTGCTTTTAGTCACTGGGGAGCTGGGAAACTGTGCTGAKGGTCTTTGCAAGTGACCTACCCCAGTAAGAACATGGGGCCACAAGAACAACCTCCTCATTGCTCATCTCTGTTTCAACACACAGAACCTTCTCATGAAGCTTGAGCAACCCCCTTTTGAAACAGGATTTTTATCAGCAGCTTTGAAATGTCTAAACAGATAGAAATGTCATCCACATTTATTTTATCAGCTCTCTTACTGACCTCACCATAGAGAGTAATTAGGTTAGTTTGGTCTAGGCTGTTTTATGTACAGTTGTCTTGATCTTCTTTTATTTATAAAYCTTGCTATTTCAGCCTATTCCATCAAACTGTCTTTTATAATAGGCTCCACAGGGCTCAGCTCTCCTCTTACAGGAGGGTAAGTCAGGAATGTTTGTATTCCGTGAATGCTGCCACCCTGATTTGAAACCATGATCCTATTGATTAGTCAGTCCTCATAATTTTGTCAAATAGTGAAGCTAAGCTAAATGTGTGATTTTTRCATGGTTGATAAGTTTTGGGGTAGGTTTTTTTTTGGGTTTTTTTTTTTTTAATTTAACCTGGGTTCACATGAGATATTTTCTAACATGAAAAAGTTGCAAGCAACAAAACTTTACACTCACACTGGCTGGTCTGCTGTTCCTCATCTACTGTGCCCCTAAAATATGCCATATTTCACACAATGTGCTTATTAGCACAGTCAGGAACCATTAGAAAGAACTAGCAGAAGTCTTGTTAAAAGGCCTGATGATAAAAAAAAATCTGATGTCACTCACRAAATGCAAATATTCTGTTGTAGATGGCACAAAGAGACTGGGTTTATGCCCATTACTGATACTGCAGGAAGGAAGATTTCAGTGTCAGCATCCGGCAAGTTGGGAGCTCCCTTACCCCACTGGAATGCAAATTATTTGAACCTGGTAATTTATTAGGTGCACATTTTTTAAACATAGTCAGCATGAACCTGATTTCTCAGCTTGTAAACTCATCAGGGCAAAGACAGCCTGCAGACTGAGTTCAGGGTATCCTGATCCCAACTGGTGTTACTGAACAACAGTAATGAAAAGCCAGTGACACCTTCATCAACTGTGCATGTTTGTCGCTTATTTRTTTAGTCAGCATCATCATCCTCCTTAAGACAATTTTACTCAGTTTCTGCCTCTGAGACATTGATCTTTCTTGTGCCAATAAACTTCCCTCAGATTCCCTCCAAAGGGGTTGTGACATCTTTCTGCATATTCTCAATTACAGGGTTTTTATTGATTAACTGTACTTGCACAATTCTACATTTCTGGATGGCTGACRAGAGCAGGCTTCACCCTTCTCTGCTGCAGCTGTCTGAGCAGCGATGCTGGAGATGAATGAAGAGATTTGCCTAAAGCTGGGCAGGGATGCTCATTCTGNGGGCAGGGATGCTCATTCTGAAAAAAAAAAAAAAAACAAACCCAAAAACCCAAAGAAAGCATGGTGTCTCTGATGTGGCTAGGCAGGTTAAGGTGCAAAGCTCAYGTTGGGRCTGTCTCAAAGACATGAAGACATCTCACTCCAGAGCTCTGTGAATTGTATACAGCCCAGACAACAGCTGGCCTCTGTCTGCAAATTAGCTCAGACCAATCAGTTTCCTTCTCTCCTACTTCCCTGACAAAACTCCATTCAAACAGGAACAGGTCTCATTGTTGCTTACTCTCTCTTGAACTGTAGAAAACCACCTGTTCTTTGGCAATTATTGTAGTAGTTTGTCAAGGGCTTCCTACAGGAAGCCTGCATGGAGGCAGGGCTCTGGGAGCTGGATATGGGCAAGGCTTTGCAGGAAGCAGGGAGACCTTTAACGCTTGCATCCTGGGATTTGAAAGTCTGAAGAAAACAAATGTGTGCTTGCATGAAGGAACAACATGAGAAAGATCTTAGCTGGAGTGCCACTTTCATGTCCCTTTTCTGGGCCACCTCTCTTGGCARGGTTAAACACTGCTACAGTGAGGGATAGATATCCAATGGCTTTGGGGTTCAAAGCTCTCCAGTGTTACTGCCTTCATAGGGGAATACTGGCATAAGAAAGTTTGCCTCAAACCTGTGCAGGTTAGTGCTCAGAACACCTCCAAAGGCACACAGAGCCCACTGTGTTTAGACCACTTATTTAATTGTGAAGGAAAGTTTGATGTGCCAAAACACTTACACTCATTAGATGTTAAATACAAAAATTTACATCTCTTTACCACTTCACTAACACAGATCTCAAGAGGCTTTCTTTATGCACCAGCAGAGGTGGTGATTTTTGTTTTATTTTTTGAGGTATCTAGAGATTCTGTAATGGAAAAACAGAATTTCCTTGTCTTCAGGATTCCCATGCAGCCATGTTAACTGGTTAGTTTCATAATCCAGAAGGCAAACCTGAAGAAATGGGTATTTGTCATTTTTAACTCAAGCTGGTGAAATTCAGAGCTCTAACATTACTGGAATAGCAAGGCTTCATGATATTACTTGATTTAGCCTCCTTGTTATACCCCTAGGAAATGTAAATAATATTGTGCAATCTTCTGTAAAAGAAGATTGCACAATATTATTTTACTGCTGTAAAAACTCAAGAAAGTTCCCATTGTAAAGTCACTGACATTACTGGGTCTTGGAAAGCAAAACTGGAAGCGAACTTGAGAGATCATCTAGCATAATCCCCTGCAGTCACTGGCTCTAACTGAGACTTTTTTTAATGATGACTTGAATGCAGTAGTTTTGGACAGCAGTTTTCTTATGGAAAAGAAGCCAATATTTATAATCAACTGACAGTTTTGACATACATAATATCTGCTATAAAATGTTATTGATGGCATTCACAGTGTCCAACTACTAATGTTCTGACCTAACCTTTGGCTATTCTTTTATTCCTTCAGTATTTATTAGAGTTTCTTTTCTTAGCAAATGTCCTCTTCTTTATTCTCCTTGGCACTGAAGGAGCATTAGTCTGTTACTTCTGTGTGCATTTCTGCCACTGGGAAGGAGACTGTGCCTTTTTCAAGTGAGAACCAACCTGAACATGCTTCAATGCCTGCCCCAATGCTCTGTCCACAGACTGACTGCTTCAATTAAATCTCAAGTAGTAACTTGAAGCTAAAAATAATAGGCAAATGCTGGGCAGGAGTGTGAGAGACTACAGTAYTAAAAGCCACTGTAAAGTGTGCTAAATATGTAAAATAAGTTATTTAAAAGTGGGGTTCCCCTTCTCGGAGAAGAGTAAAAATACCTGCATATTTCTGTCCACTCTCACCATCTGCAAACAATTTAATGAAATCTGCACTGTCTGAATGTGTTTGTATGACATACATTRTAGTTCMGTCCGTAGTAATCAGAATTCACATMTAAATAATCTGCTATCCTTACTGAGATTTTCTACAGGGAACAGACCAGGTCCTTGTATAGTTTGTGTTGGTCTCTCCAATTTTATACAAACAGAACTTGTGCAGTTTATTTTATTTATATCCATTCAGGGAACTATCCAAAGTGTATTACCCACATCTTTCCTGAGTACAAAACTGCTTATGACTTCAGTGAAAAAAAAACCTAAACCAAACAAACCCAAAGTATCACTGCTGTGGTGGCTTATACTCTCCTACTGACAGAAATAATTTAATTCAATCCTCGTCCTTGCATTCCTAAGAAAAAGAGGCTTCAGAGTGCATGGGAATCTGGCCCAGTAGTTAAAACRTTAGTTTTAGAGACATACAAAAGCTAGAATCTATGCTTTGCTTCACTATTATCTTCTCTGTGACGCTTCCTTTCCCTGGAACTGTTTCAGCTCTGCCCTATTTTTTGTCTGGTCACCAAGGCTCTAATGTAGTCCTAAAAAAAGCAACACAGTAGGTACAGCGACTGCAGGCTCATCTTTGCTCAGCAGTGCAATAGCTTCTTGGAAGCAAGCAGAGGTGCAAAATATAACTAACTACCTTTCCTATCGAAATCAGCAGGAGAAGCCAAAGCTCGAGTGTCATCCCACTTAACRCAGATGAGTCCTGGTGCAACACTCTCCTGCAGTAGTTTGATCAGCATTGCTCCCTCTGCCTCAGAGCACTGAAGAGGCTGAAGATATTGACACCAAACGATTAGTCCAGGATGCAACAAGAGGCTGTGTCAGAGCTGGATTAGAGAGTTCCCATAACTTGGTCTTTTGGTCATTCTTTACATCCTTCAACCACATAATACTGAGGTAAAAATAACCATCCAAAATCACAGTACAGCACTCACACAAAAATTAGAAGCACTGTTTGGAAGAAACCAAATAAAGTATGTCTGTTGAATAAGAGAAAGTCCAGAATACGGTTCTTTTGAGYGGTTTGGATAAGACAGCACAAGGATGCCATCCAATCTGCCTGCATCATGCTGTGATTTATTTTTGTCTTTGTTTGTTTTTTCCTGTAGCATTTGCCTCTTATTCAATCCATCTTCTATTTCCTTATCATCAGGTTAATTTTTTCAGTCATTTAATGTCCCATAATCTTTAGATCTAATTCTTCTGAAAGAATATTTTTATGCCTAAACAAAATACAAGTATATATTACTGGTAGCAATACCCCCCATTTTGGCTGCTCAGCTCTCTCTCACGTATGACTCTGTGAATGGGAATATGTRTTTTATTATGTTCAAGAAAAAAATATGGTAAGGTAATAGAAGGGACCAGAACTAGAGTGAGGAACTAAAAAGGCACAGAGAGGGTGGGAGGAAGAGTCCCAGGACTGGCTGAGAGTGCAGAGAGAAGAAGTCAAATTATGGGTCAAGTAGATGGCAGAAGGGAAGTTTTGTAGGATTAAAAGAAGGCTCTGGGGGAAAGAAAGCACAGGGTGACTTTAAACTAAAAGGAAAGGAGATGGAAATTTGGAAGATTGAGCTGGAACTRATGAAACTTTGATTGTTGGTGGAATGAGTGAAAAATGGAGATCAGGAGAAAAACTGGGGGGAAGAGTGAGAGCTCAGGAGGAGAAACAACTGACCAAGATCAATGGAACTACAGCATAGACTTGAAACTGAACCCACCCCTCCTGCATCATCTATTACCAGCCAGGATTAAAAAAAATCCTGACAGTGTGCATCTGGTTATTTCTTTATTCTGCATCCTTTAATGTCAGGATCTCATGACATATATCAGTATAACAATGTACCCTGTTAGCTGAAGTGATAGAAATCTGTGCTACAGATCTGAACAAAGCAACATTAAACTCTTGATGCAAGAACTGCTACACGCCTTGCTACACCATAGATCTAAACATCAAAATCTTTGCTGACTGGGGAAAACTATCTCTTTGCTCTAATGAAAGAATTACACTACAAAAGGTTTTAAAGGCTGTTAATTTTGCAATGCCAGTGATCATGAAGATGTGTGTCAATTAGGTCCCAAAGATCAAAAAAAAGCAGAAAATTTTGTCCAACTGTTTTTGGGGCTGAGACCTGAACACGTGCACGTGTCCATAAAAGTAGAGACAGAGGCATGGGTTCTATTCTGAGGTCTGCCGAAAGAATGGCATGACCTTGGGCAATCTATTAACCTTTCCACACCTCAACCTCCCCATCTATATAAAAGAGTGAGGGTGACGTATTTTGCACTTGACAGGTTTGTAGATCACTAARCCCTACGAGATACACCCAAGGGTAGCTGACATTAACTGGCTGGTCCTGCATCTCTAGCTGGGAGAGCTGCTGTTGCCATTTTATGCGCCACCCAATGCAGTCAGAATTATGGTCAGGAGTCATCTCCTGCGGTCTATTAATACACACCCTGGCGTCCCTCAATGCAGCAGTCGAGAACTAATCTGCCTCCAGTCTTGGCTAATTGGAAAAGGTTTTTTTTTCTCTATGTTATGTGGATTTCCAAAGTTAAATCTTGAGTGATAGACAGTGCTGTCACAGCAGCATTAAGTGTTTAGAGAGTGATTATTCTTGAAAGACTTCCATTTTTCAAACTTGTGCTTTCAGAAAAAGCTGTGGAAATAAATGAGAACACCAAGGGCTAAACAACACTTTGAGCTTTACAACAATGATCTCCAGAAAGGAGATGCAATAGCCCAAAGCTTTGCCTATTGCATTTACAATTACAAGAATCTGCAGGTTTCCTCATATCACTGTAGGCATTTAGGGGCTTGCATCATGTGAAATACTATTCATAACAGTCAATGTGCTCCTGAGAAGAATCACTCTCAAAATGTCAATATACTTTTTTGTAACCTTTCTATTTAATAAAAAAGAGACAGCTTCAATTAGTGAGGAATGCTCCATATAAATTAGATTATTTTAAAAGTTCCAGCAATATTAGAAGATACTTTTAGTAAATGAACACTTGTCACTTTAGCAACATTTGTAGCCTTTTAGTTCCCTCTTTCTTTTTTTTCATTTTTATACCTGGTCACTTATTCTGTAAGAGTCAAACCCCCACTCATAATTTCTCACTGCAGCTAACAGAAACTGTGCCTGCTGAGAAGATAAATAAGAAATATTCGGTATTTATGATTCCCCTGCTACCAGCCAGCTATGTGGATGCTTAAACTTGCCCTGTAGAGYCTGAATGTTGTTGATCCCTGGATCAGTATAAGTGGGAGTGACCCCATGGAAGGGCAGAGAAGGGCTGAATTTATAACARCAACCCATCTCACTGTCTTGCCAGAGGAAATCAGCACGTTGTGCCATGGTGATGCATGGACAGCCCAAGCTTCATGCACTGAGTGGTCAGCCCTGCCAAGATGAGCCATGTTACCTGTTTGGAGATGAAATCCCAAACATTGCTGTCAGCAGAGAAGGAAACAGGTTCTTTCCTAGCAGCTCCCTCTCCTCTTCAATTTYCCTGGCCTCCAGCCAGTGCCAGGACATGAATACTTCCTTTCCTCTTATTCCCTAAAGGAATATTTAACTTGCATTTTAGCAAAAAGCTTTTTTTATTAATATTATTATAATATACAGATTTATCAGTGAAACTCTTCAGGGGGAAAGCTTTTGTCATCCGTGAAAGTGCAGCACAAAGAAACCTGCCCTTATCTTACTAATTACTCCAGTGCCTCCCCAAATCCTATCAAGCTGCTTGTTATTAATCAGTTAGAACAGTGTTGCCTGTATGGCAATATAATATATGCCAGGATGAAATCTGTTTACAGAACTGCWGCTTTGACACTGAGCAGGGAGGTGCTGATGACAAGAGAAGCAGGCTTGCCACARGCTATCAGCCAGACTGGGGGCCAGCAGACATCTGAGATTTCAGGCTGGATCCAGAGGGCTGCGGATATCATGCCCACATCTACCTTTCCCACATTGTCCCTAAAATAAAAGTGTATTTTGAATTAACCTTGAGCCCAGAAGAGGWGTTATTGGGATAGATGTGGATATAAGTCTGTTGGAGGTATCARACTCTGTGGTGCACACTTATGTCCCATGAAGAGAGGCTCCTCTACCTGCCCACTGCAATACCTGACTTCATACCTGTACCCCAGAATGCAGAAGAACTGAGAAAATCCTAGCACCAAGTTGTTTTACTGTCACCACTCTGAAGTTTCTTTGTGACAATATATGGATAATAAGAGGCAAAAGTTATTCTGTCTATCTGATTCAACCAGCATCTTCTGTGGTAGAAGCTGAGAAACTCACTAACAAACCCATTTATCCAAACCCCAAGGCACACAGTGCTAATGCAGTAACCAGTGGCATGACTTCCCTTCTCAGAGGAGCGTGAGCAAGCTCCTCTCAGATGGGTTAGTGCCAGAGTCTTGACTTAACTCTTCAAGCAAATTCCTGCTAAAGGTGAGTGAGAATTTTGCTCTGAGAAAAGCTGCTGCAATAAAAACAGAGGACAAAGAAAATCTGCAACATTCCTCTAAAAGTCAAGTGTCTACTGAGGAAAAAGCTGCACACATTGATGAAGAAAGCTAAACAATAAAGTTTTGCTAGAAAGCGACTATGATTTTTTTTGCCAAGCATAAAAATAAAGGTGTAAACCGGAACTTCTTTCTTTGGGTGGAGATGAGGAGATATATAAGAAACAAGAGTAGTATTACGTGATCTTTCTCTTGAGACATCCTTCTACTTTGAAGGTGAAGATGCAGTTGAACCCATTCCTCTCCCCAAGAATGTCAAAACACTTTGTTAACTGTGGCAGGTCAAGTTTTACARCCAGGCTGAAACCAGAAAATTATTGCTATTGCTATTTACAGGTCATGAAACAGAGACACAGAGAGATGAAAGAACTTGCCTACAGTCTATTAGGGGCAACACTGAGAAGAGAATCCAGGGAATGTTGTGGCTCATSATCTGCTTTGTGCATCATTTCATTTTCTTTCCCCAAAAGGCARTGCAGTGTTACAGGTGCCCTGCACTCAATGAATACACTTTAAGCAATAGCCCACAGTAATCTCACCACAGTCTTTGGCCTTATTTTCTTCAATGATCAACATTGCCTCTTTCATTTTACCCATTACTCTTTTCCCATTTTAGGTTCAGTATTTCCAGTCTAAAAARATACTCATTTTAAAAGAAAAAAAAAAAAAAAAAAACAAAACCAGAAGTAATTCTGCTGACTTCAAATACAAGCTGGTCTGAGTCTTTTTTAATTAAGGAAGAATGCTGGCTAGATATATAGAGTTATCCTCTATTCAAGGTGTGCTGTGGGATCTTAAATATTCATCTCGACAGGACATGGAGAGAGCAGATGGGACTTCAGTTTGGCATTTATTCTAGCAGCAGCATTCAGGGAGGCAGTCAGYCTCTGAGTCCAAGCCCCAGCCCTAGCTTAGTAAAACCTAAGTTGACCTTCTAGCCAAGGAGTGAAAGTACTGTTGAGTCAGCTGTATAACAATGCAGAGGGAGATGGCARTGGCTCATAAATCTGTTTTGTATTTTAGCATGCCATTAAACTGCTCATAATTAGGACAAAGCACAGGATGAAACCCCAGGCAGGCACTGATGCTGCCCTTATTACCTGTGGATTGATTCTCCTCTTGCTCATGCTGGCGTTACATCCATGATTTGCTGGTGTTCCTCTGGTTTACTTTGCTGCAGTGAGGGTATGAATCTGGCCCAGAGCTCTAATATACGTTCTAATTTAATYCGTGTCTCTCTCTCCACGTGGGAATTCTCATCTAGACACAGCCCCCTCTGGGCCCTGTGCTATTTCCAAATATAGGACCCTTTCCCATTTGTGCTGGATTGGGTGGGAAACCCACCTAACTCTATTCATTCACATGACTTGCACTATGTTTTAARGTTAGATTTAAGATCAATTTTAAGTACATTGCATGTTTTATTATTTTGCATAGTTTTCTTGCACATAAATCAATATATAATGAAGCTAAGCACTTTTACACTTGCTAAGGCACTGTGCAGACATTAACTCTCCTAGGCCCCTGGAGGTGAGTAAAATAGAGAACATTACTAGCTTCTCTATCTAGGTCTATCCAGTGCATTCCACAGACAAATAGGTACACATTGGATTTTACAAACAGACAAAATGAGACTGGGAGATTAAAGAGCAAACTGTACTAGGACAAGGAAGAATATGACCCAGAGAAATTCAGCATGTACTTACTGCAGCTGAAAAGTACAGAGAACCCACGTCCCTGTGTATCAGGAGACTGTGCTCTCAGCAACCGAGTTTGGATACAAGTTAGATGCAGAGCCAAGGCCAGTGGATTTATGATCTGTGATGTTCACTTCCTAATTTTAYCCCATGAGGGATATGCCTTCAGAAGGCAGATAGCTCAGAAGATTTATGGAGATCGCTTTTCTTTGGGACCCATGCCAAATGTTCAGTGTGTCAGGGTAGAAGCGGAGATGTAGTGATTTGCCCAAGGTAGTGCAACAGAATGGGCCAAGGAACTGGAATCACAGAGGTGCTCCAAATGCAATTCCACAGAGCAGCACTATTGCAGTGGTGTTTTCTTCTTCYACTGATTGACAGCTTCACGTCATATACGTCCTTAAACTCTAGAAAGGAAAAACCTGTGAAATKGACTATTTGCCTATTCCAGCAACCCCAGCTGTCACAAATGACGTCCCAGAGCAACATAATTCCATGAGTAAATTCCTGGGAATGTCTAAGGAACAAACACACAGGAAACAAAGTGTCACAGCATAACCTAGGGGTGAGAGTTTGTTAGAAAACCCCTTTGTGCCCTGACAGAGAATATGGGTTTGCTAGAGCCTGAAGCTCACACCACTGCAGTGCACAGTTGTTAATTCTAGAGAACTAAGCTCAAACACTGCTGTGTTGGCCAGGATGGAGGCCAATCGCAACACGAGGCAAATCCTTTTAGTACGTTGCATATCATTGCAGTAATCCAAGACAAATCTCAGAAAAGAATGTGACTTTTGCAAGAGTATTTTTGTCACTGTGAAAATTAGTCCAGGAAAGAAACAGCAAAATGATCTTAGCAGCATTCAAGTTGTCTGTCAGCCTTCAAGTGAGAATCCCTGAGCAGGAGTCTGAGGAGGCCACAGTATCCAAGAGGATGCCAGGGAATGCTGCGGTTCCTGCCGAATTCTCCACACCAAGGCAGAGAATTACAACTACACCACTCAGCATCCATGAAGAGTTTATTTTTTTAATCAAGGAGACCAACCCCATTTGTTGTATAGCTCTTTCTGACTTCCAAGTTCTAATGGCACATGCTGAACATGTCTGCAAGCTTCGCATTTTGCTCTCACCGAGTTTAGAAATATAAAAGCTGAGGTTCAAATTACTCCAGATTACACCAATTTAAGAAAAACATTAAATATTTCCAGACACAATAAAATGCACTTTGGTGATGAGAACTCCCTGCAGCAYTACAGCTGAGGGCAGAGTGACTGGAAAGTGGCCTGGTGGAAAAGGGCAATTCCCCTGGAAACGCTGGTTGATAGCAGTTGAACATGAACCCAGGTGAGCCCAGGTGGCAAAGAAGGCCAACAGCATCCAGGAGTGTATCAGAAACAGTGCTGGTGCCAGCAGGACCAGGGAAGTGATAAACCCTCTGTGCTTGGCAYTGGTGAGGCCACATCTTGAACTCAGTTCTGAGCCCCTAACTCTGGAAAGACATAAGGGTGCTGGARCCTGTCCAGAGAAGGGCAAAGGAACTGGGGAAGAGTTTAGAGAGTAAGTCCTTTGAGGAGCAGCTGACAGAGATGGGGGTGTTTAGTCTGGAGGAAAGGAGGCTCAGGAGGGGCCTTATCACTCTACTTCTCCCYGAAAAGAGTTTGTAGCCAGGTGGGGATCAGCCTCTTCCCCACCAACAAGCAACAGACCCAGAGGACATGGCCTCAAGCTGCACTAGGGGAGCTTCAGGCTGGACATCAGGAAGAATTTCTTTGCAGAAAGTGTTGTCAGGCATTAGAACAGGCTGCCCAGGAGGTGATGGGGTCACCACCCCTGGAGGTGTTCAAGAAACAACTGGGCAGGGCACTTGGTGCCATGGTCTAGTTGACATGAGGTGATCGGTCAAAGGTTGGACTTGATAATCTTGGAGGTCTTTTATAACCTAATTGATTTCATGACTCTGTGAAATTGTGAGAAGTGTCCATTCCTRTGAGTGTTTGTTAAATAACTTACACCAAATCCTGAAACTCAGTTGCCAAGAAAGTGCTATAGATCTAGTCAGAAATTTCTACTTACCTAGTGAAGGCAGAAAAATCAGCCCTTTTCATCTGTGGCAATATACATTCTCTGAGTTTCTCTATTTCCATTACACAAGAGAATGGTTCAGATGGAATAGATGGATTCTGACTCCTTTAAACATGCTTTGAGGGTATAAAAGTTCAAAAGCAGGAAAAAAGTTATTTTAAAATATACTAAATAAGATGCTGATTGCAGAAATCTTTGAATTAGAAAAATGTCTTACACAATGAAAAGATGCAGATGAAATCTATAATGACCAAAAAAGTAATTTAAGTTTTTCCCTGAGGAAAATAACCCAAAATGTATCTCCTTAACACAGCAAAGAAATTCCCAGAAACAAAGAATAACTTACCTTTTCCTTTTGTTGGAAAACAAAACTGCAATTCACACACTGCAGAATGGTTTATTCTGTAAGATGTTCTGGAAAATAAAAACAGTGCTTGACACAGGATCTGAAGTTATCAGTACAGCCCTAATTTCTAATGTCTAAACTCTTATCTTTTTAAATTCTAAATGAAAATTCTGAACACCCTTAATAGTATCTAACGCTTTTACAGCACTTTCCAACATTAAGTCTTAAAATGCCTCACAAAGGTTGGAGACATTATCTCTGTTTTAAGAGACGGGAAACAAGCATGGAGAGCCAATTTGCCCAGACCCACCAAGCAGACTGGGAGCAGACACAGAGCTATGATCCATCCTCCTGTGTGTTCTAGTCCTGAGGAAATTAGCATTCCCTCTAATTGCATTTTTATTTCCTTTTAGAGTGCACATAGGAATATCTGGAAATTTAGTAGYAATTTTTAAAAGTGCTTTTGGGGAAAAGGAAGATTTTAGTCACTCATTATGTGACTAAATTAATTCACATAGAAAAACACTCTTATGAATGTAAAACATGGCATACATCCACATTCCAGGCTATTTAATATTTGCTCTGAAACTCTGAATCAGATCAAATCCCTCAAGTCGATATTGTTTACAATTTATTTCAAGTTCAATTGATGAAACAACACAGAGGTTCTCTTCAGTTTGCAAGTGGCTGTACTGTGCTGATGCCACCTTCCACACCACTTTTGTTATCCTCTGCCACCTAAATTTCCTGATAATTTYTGAATATCAGTACCTATCCATCCCAACTCTGCAAGGATAGTTGAATCAGTTTCACAGTATGTTTCAAGACATATATTTAAAACAACAATAATTTCAGAGCTTTTACTTACCATTTWAATTCTGGCTCAACCTTAATTCAGGAACTTAACAACATCCATTGATTATCTGGTTACAGAGTCACTTGCCATACATTCATATATGCAGGTGTTGGTATATATGTATTTAGCCACAAATCAATTTCACAAACATTTCTAGGCTGAGAACATAAATTCCCCTGCAAATTAGAAAGAACTTTGGGCACCTGGCAAGGCAATGTTGAAGCAGAAGAATGCTCATCACACGAATTAAAACTTTATTGACTCTTCCATTTCTCTTTGAGTCAGAGATGGGAAGCACATGCTCCCTGAAACATCCCCAGCTTGAGCACTGGCACATTCCTGACATGGGAAACAGCTAACCCATGTATTAGTGTCTGGGGAAATAGTAGATATTTAACATCTCACACCAGAAGAAAACAGAAAAACATTTTACCAGGTGGGAATGCTGGGGTAGGTAGATGAGGTATAATTATACTCACTGGAATTTGGCCAGAACACTTGATCAAATACACCCAACAGCCTCGTTAAAGCCTTAAACAATTGCAGGTACTTTATTTTTTGGCCTTAGGTAAAGACAGTGAGTGCCTCATCTGTGTGTGTATTAACACATCGACGGGTCACTGCAGCTTGGAGGGGAGTTTTAAGTGCATTTTATAGGTATAAGCACACACTTACCAATATTTGAAGCCAGAGCATCAGTAGAATCTACTTAACACACATTTGCATAAATATACATCCATTTGCATCAGATTACACAAATGCATGGTCATTTTCCCTGARCATCCAGTGCTTGGGCCTCACATCTCATCTCTCCCGAGGGCTGCTCTTCCCTCCCTAGCAGCCCTGTGGGAATGGCCCTTGGAGCAGGCGAGAGCAGCACCATGAGGRGARCAGCCCCTCARAGAGRGGGAGAGGGTCCCGGCAATGTGAGGGGAACAACCCCTCAGAAAGGGGGAGAGGCTCCCGGCACCGTGAGGGGAGCAGCCCCTCAGAGATGGGGAGAGGRTCCCGGCACCGTGAGGGGAGCAGCCCCTCAGAGATGGGGAGAGGGTCCCGGCACCATGAGAGGAGCAGAGCTCCTCAGAGATTGTGAGAGTGTTCTGGCACCATGAGGGGAGCAASCCCTCAAAGAGGGGGAGAGGGTCCTGGTATTGTGAGGGGAGCAGAGCCCCTCAGAGAGGGGAGAGGGGGTCCCAGCATTTTGGAGGAGCAGAGCCCCTCAGAGATGGCAAGTCTTGATACTGTGAAGAGAACAGACGCCTGAGGGGAACAGAGGCCTAAAGGGGGTCATTCCAAAGACCATCAAAAAGGCCTTTGAAGGGGGAGAGCCTCAAGGCTGCAAGTGCAGTAATTTCTCAGAGCAGGGGCTCTGAGGTGTGCAGGTTTCAGTCCTGTGAAGAGCAGCTGCCCAGGAACCATCTGGAGAGAAAATGGATGGTATGGAGGTACATGTGGTAGAAGGGGAGCTGGTCAGAGTCATCTGGGTTTTGCAGCAGTGGGAGGAAGAAGGGCCAGAAAAGGGCAGGTAGCACAGCCAGAGTGGACTTTGGAATGACAGGGAGCATATCCACTTGTGGGCTTTGGAAGAGCAGCCCCATGTCCTCAAGTGGGTTCAATGTGTGAGGAGGACCCTGGCTGGSAAGTGTTGTTCAGGGCCTTTGAAAGTGGAAGTCTGCCTGAGGGAAGAAATGACAGCCCACCCCTCCTGAGGGGTAGCTGCTCCTCCTTGGAAATGTTACAGTGAACCTCCCAGAGTCTGCTGAGGTTCACCTGCAGACAAGCCAGTTGTTCCGTGAACCCTGTCCTGTCTGAGGGTATTCCTGTGGACCCAGTGGTCAAAGTYATGTTCTGTTCTGTACTGCTGGAGGGTTTGATCTAACTCTTSATTTGTGGGATAAGTGGGAAGTCAAGGAAGGCCCTGTCATGCACCTGGAGCTCGAGGCCAGTACCTGATTGCCAGAAGTGTTCCTGTTCGAAATGCAGGGGCAGTGAGAAATCCGAGCACTCTGCTCCTGAGAAAGCAGTTCTGGAGGCCAGCAGATGGAAAATGTCATGGCCAGGAGCAAAATGAATGAGGTAGGCTGTGGTCAGCAGGACGCTGATCATTCTGAGCAAAGTGATCTTTAGGGTTACAGTGGTATCTCTAGGGATGCTGCATTGAGACAATAAAGTAGCTCTGGGCTTGTTCCAGGGTGATTAAGATCTTAATTTCAAAAACAATGGTTTTGTGGTTAAGGCGTCCGACAGTGGCTCAGTGACTGTGGACTCAATCTTTCTCCGTGACTGGCACTTGAGACAAACTGGAGCAAATCTGTTAATTGATCTGTGTCTCATTTGCGCATTTGCAAAATTTTTACTATGCCAGTTAAATCAGTGATGTTCCTTTCTCTCTAATTGTTCAGCAGCCAGTGAAGTGATGATCAGCCATTCTCAGTGTGCTTCCAAGTGGTCTAAATTTACTGAGGAGAGTAAGTCACTTGGGCAAACAAGGTTTTATACATTGTAACTTCATGTAACTGCAAATGTTTATTATATAAGAGATGAAGGTTCTTATTCTTTCTCTTATATAAGAGAAAATGGGAAAAATATACATATATAGAAATCTTTAACATTGAAAGATTCCCAAAACCTTGTAATAGGGGGCAACAGATATTTAAATGGGATTGTTGAGTAATATTAAAAATAGTTTCAGTACTCATGGCTTGTAGATGTGTCTCACGACCCTGCAAATGATTTCTCTCTGTACTGATTTTGTCCTTTTCCCATTCACTGAGCAATGATTATTTCCCATGCTTTTAAATGGAGCTGAAATTAGCTTGGTTATTTTTGTTTAACAACAACAACCTCAATGCATGTTGTGCTTTTTATCCTGCTAAAAGAGCTTTTTTTGTTCCCTGGCATTGGAGATGATGTCAGCAAAGCTCCTGGAAGAGCAACTGCTGTTAGCTAATTGCTGTCTACTTCACAACCAGCAAAGGTAGGAATGAAACCAAGGTATAKTTGTGACTGCAGGATGTAACCTGTGCTTACATTCAGTGGTGTAACTTCATCACAATGCAGTAGCATGAAATACTTGATGTATAACACTCATGCATCATGATAGATTTCAGAATTAAGTTCTTCTGCTCAGTAACAACAGTAGTAATATGAAGACAATTCCTGCGTTTTTGTGTTCGGAAGTGCAAATTTTGAGTGAAATAAAGGAGATGGGAATGTCTAAAAGGATAATCTCATCTACACAGTCTAGCAGGGGTTTGCACCTGGGGTTGATTTTTTTCATTTCCCATAAGATCAAGAAACTGTATTTTTGTTTGTTTTGTTGGGAGCATCATTCATCCATCTAGGACATTATCAATATAATACATGCATCCCATTTCCACTAAAATCAGTGAGACAGGCYCTGAGAAATGAGGGCAGAAGATAAATAGTGTGAAGAGAGAAGAAAACGTCTTCTTTAATTCCTGCTGGCAGCAGTTCATTGTGTCATGCAGAGTGCTAAGGTCTAATTGCATTGAGATGGGCAGCCCTCATACAGGAGTTTATCTCTTTTGGCAGACGAGTAACTGGGAGAATGGTGACTCCTCAACCCTGCAGTCCCATGAGCCAAAGGGTTAATTTTTATTCCTGCTGTGGATTCTCAGACTCTCTCTTTTGATGGAATCTGCATTCAGATTCTCCAGCAGTGAAGAAGAGGGCAGGTTTTTCCCTTCCAGGCTTTCATTATGTTGCAGTTTTCATGATTTTCCAGGGCTGCTGGGTTCATGAAAATTAATGCAATTCTGCCAGACTGTTTCCTTCGCTTCTGATGTGCCCTGATGCATTATGAAACCATTCAAGGGACTGAAATTTCTCCTCCACCGAGTTCGAACCAACAGCATTTGATTCATGCTGTTTCCGGAGACTTCCTTATGACTTTGGTATTCCTCTATGTAACCCAAAAGAACGAATTGGAGAAGTCTTTTATGCTTGGGACCCTTCCCTCCAAAGCTTATTCCCATTTGATGGCATCAGCTCACTTTGCCAGGAAGAGTTACACGTACTCAACAGGCAGATTTTGCAGAAATGTCTGTTCTATAAGATTTCAAAACCTTGTTGTCCTTTCTCTTCCTGGGTAAGGAGATGAAAACAGTGGACAGGGAATACTTAGCTGATTGGAGTTTTCAAAGGTAACCAGAGACTGAAGCAATTGGTGCAATGATAACAAAACACTTTCTTCTCTGATRTATACTGTTAAGTCCTTCAGTGAGGGCACCTTTGATGATGGTAAGCTCAATTTTAACTAGAGGAATTGCCACTGAAGGCATGAGTTTACTCTAGTGCTTTATTGATTGCTATAAAGTAGTTCTATATTTCAGAGAAAATCTTCTATCAGGCACCTGGAGTTTGGAATTCTTGATTGTATCATGCCTGTATCTCATGGCAGAAAAAGTAAACCTTGAAGAAGAGAAAAGTTAATTTTGAATGTAAAGGCACATGAAAAATCAGGACTGAGTTTGATCACATTTACTAGAGAGGAATAAGGGAGTCACTCAGGGTTGTCAGGTGAACCCATGTGAAGAGATGTGCATCCTGAATATGAGGGTGACTGGGAGCTGTGAACTGTTCTCAAAATGAGCCAGTGTCTAYGTATATATATGGCAGGCCAGGATGACCAATCCGGGAAGGCCAAATKAACACGATGATAAGGTATTATTTTTATAATTTCAACCTATGCTCTGAATACATAGGCTCCACCCAGAATCTCTTCCCTGATTTTTGACAGTGGTGTCTAGGTGTGCAATCAGATGGCAGTAAAAATGGGGACACAAATGCTGRCTTTTCACAGCGGTTCCTGTTTTAATAAATAAAGAGATGTTGCACTGTTGCACTGGATAAAGCAGTGTCCTCTAAATCTGAACAAGGTAATGAATGCCAGTAGTGCCACACCAGAATGATGTGCTGCAATCACATTCCTGATTGCACTGTAGTCATACCTGCAGAGAGGAACAAGCTCTGCAGTGCCCCAACTCCATCATTAGCATTGCATCTCCAGGTGGATAAAGGGCTCTTCCAAGGGCTCGTCCCCTGCCTGACTCGTCTGCATTACTGGATTTCTACCTACTGATTCAGTAACCTGCAAAGATGGCCAAGGGCAACTTACCTCTCTTCCCCTCCTTTGTTCTGTCCTAATCAATTTGCTGAAAGGTCAGATAAAAATTCCAGTGAATGTCTCCTTATAAATTCATAGATAAAGTAGGCAAGGGACCTCTTGAAACATCCTCTTCATTTTTTAGTGGTTTGCTCAAGAGCCCCAAAACACTCTTGTGACTTTTCAAGTATGTAAATGAGCTAATTCCTGTCTCTTCAGGTATTTCCAAGTAGAAGTCAGGCAAGCACCACCTATTCCAGGTGATTATATGCCTGTTCTCTACTGTGATCCCCTTCTCATCTGCTGGGACACCTCATACTGTTTAGCAGTGTGTGAATAGCAGGGTGCTTATGACATGCTGACATCTACTTACATCTTGAAGCTGAAAACCCTGGTTCTACTGAGAAAATTGCTGTAATTTCAGGTATAAATGCATGGAAATTCTTGGTATCAGTACTGTACTGTCTTTATAATGGTGCCTGATGCTTTTTTTTTTGGAGGAGTGGGGTGACACTGTGTAAGTAAGAAGTTGGAAGGGTTATTTGTTGGTTGAGTAAGTGGCCATTGGGTAAACTGTAGCTAAAGCATCTCAGATATGCATTTGTGCTACATGCATAAGTAAAAAATATCCCAGTGCACATGGCAGGAAATGAACTGCTGGATAAAACGGCAGTTGTAATGGTCAGTCTCAGCTTTTCTCTGTCCTGGGACATGGTGGCAGTGTCACAGTGGGCTGCTGTGACAGTGACCTGTGCCTCCATCAGCTGCTCTGTTGAATCTCTCAGAGGACATTGCCCAGTGCTGTTGGACTGTGGCCTAAGCACCAGCAACCTGAGCTGCCTTTAGTCCCAACCCAGCAATGGAACACTGACATCCTGGTATGTGCGCATCACAACTTCATAGCAGTCTGAACTCCAATGAAAAAGCCCATTTCCTTCCTTCCTTCCTTCCTTCCTTCCTTCCTTCCTTCCTTCCTTCCTTCCTTCCTTCCTTCCTTCCTTCCTTCCTTCCTTCCTTCCTTCCTTC
>NW_026623319.1:824494-1064766 GCF_030028575.1 Malurus melanocephalus
CCTTCCTTCCTTCCTTCCTTCCTTCCTTCCTTCCTTCCTTCCTTCCTTCCTTCCTTCCTTCCTTCCCTTTAATTTCTTCACAATTCTAACTGCTTCACATTTTTCAGTGTGAAAGGATCAATAGGAAACCATGAAAGAAATGGTGTAAGGACTCATTTATCTCCTAAGTTTCTTCTTTGTCATTGTTAATTGGATTGCTYGTAGCCAGTGGGCTTTTGATCTACTTAGCTGCCCCGATGGCAGGAGAATGGAGAGGAAAGAAGAGAGTATTTAAAACACTATAAATCATGTAGAGATGCCGAATGGTTTATAATGATCAATAAAACAAACAATTATCCTGTCATTACCCAATACACCGTCATGATGGCTTCAAGCACTGGCAAGGAAAATATAAATAATAGCAGCATTATAAAAAAGAAAAAATTTGAAGCTTCATTTGTGAKGGTAAAATCCACAACCCAATAAAATAAGGCTCCCATGCCTGAGGTAGAACTCACTTGCAATTAGTTAATACTGGTTTTGCCTCTGTTCTAGCAACAGCTTTACACTTTTAGTAGAATTATGGCTCTGAGAACACCCGTACAGAGTGAGAGCCAGACCCTGCTCTGGAGTGTTTCAATTAAAGCAGAAGCAACAAGCTGAAATTCTTTACTATATCTTCACTATGGGAGGCACTGGTGATTGAGGACTACAGTAATTTCTGTTTCCACAGAATGCACAAGTTCAGGCTAAGCTTTGCCTCTCTTTGGATYCCTAAAAGAGACTCCATGGGTGTTTGTTGGACTTGTAGTGTCTTTCTCAAAGCCAAATTGGTGCGAAAACTTCTCTTTTCAAATCTAGGCTTCCTAGCTAAATATGCAATAGTGCATATTTAATTCATTGTTTTACAGACATTGTTTTAACCAACACACCCAAAACAGAAACAAAAGAGGTCTTTTAACACAAGCACCACTGAAAACAAGGGGATTGGCAAGTGATGATGCTGTCCCAACTCCTTGCCCTTGTAGTGCCTGTGAACTCCTTAGGCAAGACCTGAACCAGTGCTACTGTATAGCCTCTGCCTCCTCCTCTGCTTCAGTGAAGGCATGTCCCACCTASAGCTGCACCTGTGGTGAAGACTTGTTCCACTTAACAAAATTAAAGATTGACTAAATTAAAGATTTCTGGTGGGATTAAGTGCTTTGCTAAGAACTTCATTGGGGCATGTAGTGTAGTTATAGCCAATAGCCATAGAACCAATCCCTTTCCCTGCAGAGAGGAAGCAACTCTACCAGTGACTATATTTTCCCATCTTACAGTACCATGATGGATTCCACATCTACCAACCCMTTGCCAATGGCCTTGGAGCCAATTAGATAAAATGTGCCTGTTAGGTAAGCAAACCARCTACAGGCATCCTTTTACTAAAGGTTCACCCCAATGGACATCTCTCATAGCAAAATAGTTGCTTTGTACCAGCAAACAGCCTGTGTGAATCTTGAAAGTTCCCCTGGTTTCCGTGGAAATCTGCCAGCCCAGCAGTGGGTCTGGGAGACCAGCAGGCAAAAAGTTAATACAATTGAATGCAGAGAAGAAAAAGCATTGAACTTTTCAGTGGTATTTTTCTGTTTCATTTTTTTTTAAATGCAAGTGCTTAAAACGATATATTTATAACAGCTGGAGGAGTTTTATAGTGCTGTAAAATGCAGAGATTTACAGACTTATAACCTGTTGTGTAAGGGGTGGGGGGGATGTTGCTATGTAACAATAATAATGATGTCACATTATTAGTACTTTTGTCTTCAAGGTACTTGGGTGCTGGAAAATTACAGTGTTTGCAACAGACTTTGCAAAGATAAACATGCAAAATTTGAAACAAGAGCCATATAGTAACTTGTTAAAAATTATACCCACCCACAGAAGCCATTTCTTTATTCTGGTATCTCTTGTGCCAAAGGAATGAGAATGGCATGATGCTTATTATCAACACTGTGTTCATACAGGATTTGTTTCAACCTTCTTCACTTACTTTCTCTTCATAAAGCCCATCTCTGGGAAATAGATAGGCCTGATTTTGAATCCATTGTGCAGATGTGGCTCCTTGGTTCTATATGGTCTTTAGCAAATACATCCTCTTGAGCTCTGTTACCTCTTCCTGTCAGAGGAGAGGGATCTGGAAAAGTCTCTTGGAGACAGAAGGAAGGTGGGAATAGAATATTTGGGTGATGTGTGTCTCAGTACTGTCATCAGACTGAGATTAACCCTRTGCGTGGGAGTTTCTCTATTGCCATTGTAACCTTTACTTTGAATTTCTGGAACATCCTGGTTGGGCTCAGGGCTCACAAAATACATRTATGTAATCATATTTTCCTCATCAGGAGTAAGAGAGGGCTAGAGTGCTCCAGACATTTGAAATTATAAATAACACTGTTGCTTCTCGATATGAGCTGACTTCCACAGAGCTGCTCCAGCACTTCTGCACTGACCTCTCAAGTACATCTGTATTGGGGGATGCCATTTAGCAGGACACAGCTCTATGCAAATCTACTGCTGCAGTGGTCTTGCTTTCTTGATACATCACTCTGCTTCGGCTGCTGTGCCTGTGACAGGGTCCAGAGGAGCTGATTGGCTGTGCTCAGTGTGCATGGCTATTCTGGACCCGGGCTAGACTGTTTACWAAGAGTAGAGATATTCTGTATCTGGAACAGTTTTTCTGCAATTTAGAGAAACATTTCATGGCTGATGTAGAGTTGTCAACAATAAGTGGAAACYTCAGCCCCAAGAGCTTACATTTTAAATAGAAAGCAAGGGCAAGGGGATGATTATTCATCCTCAGTTTGCAGATGAGTAGCTGGTGCATACTGAAACTAAATTTCTCATCAAAGATTATGCAGGAAATCTGTGAATGAACTGAGAACCKAACTTAAACCTCCACTGTCTCAGCTTGGTATTGTCTTTCCTCTATTTGCTGGTTGAAGCTTATTTTACCTTCCTGATATCACTACCTGATTCTAGGCCCAAACCTGCCAGTGATTGAGATCCTTCCTACATTTTGAGATGTGTATTGGGAAGAGCAAAGTGCAAGGGACAAGTCTAAAAGCAATCATTTCTTGGCTATAGAGGCAATGAAGACACCACCTGTTCTCTCACAGGGGGTTAACCACTGCCTGCTGAAATCCACAGACATCTATTTATTGATTTCATCAGGTGCTCCATAAAGCCTTTATTAATCTGTCGAAGGTGCTTAGGTTAGAATACATCAATGTAGGTTAGTATATCTGAGTGCTTGCATTGTTTATCATACTTATTCCCATGATACTTCATTTGGCAGGACAGTTTTGCTGTTTCATTTAACAGAATGTACACACAGTCAGTGATAGAGGAGGGAGCTGGATCTGGCACTCTGAAGTTCCAGGCTTGCACSTTTAGCAGCGATTGACCCCTCAGCCTACTTGGCTACCTCTTCTAGCAGTTCCACTTCACTGGGACAACTGYTCAAGAGACAGCAGAGCAGATAGTTATCTGTAGATGGAGGGAAGGACAACCTGCAGATATGGATGCTTGGGTATCTTCTCTGAGATGTTTACAACCTGCACAGCCTAAAGTTAGTGATTCTATCTATATAGTTGTATAGGAAGTATATAGACCTGGTGGAGGAAGGCAAGCATTGGTTTTGTGCCCTGAGAATAGGCTGCCCACTGTCACAGCCTGTCAGTTCCTCAATCTGCACGCTCTGTAATTTATCATTTCCTTCAGCTGAGGAGATGTCAGTTTTCATGAACTGTAAGTGTTGAGTGATACACAAATATGATCCATTTGACACATCACTGCAAATTTTTGCCTTTTCTGCAGTGTGGGTGTGACTTGTCATGTATGTTATGTGGTAATTTTTCCTGTGACACTGTTTGTGGCAGCTGGAGAACAGCTACCTATGGTAGGGAACAGCTGAAAGGGTAAACAAGTCCAAGTCTGGGCCAGGAGTGACCCCACCGGGTGTGAGAAAGTGAAGGAGCCATTCTGAAAAGTCTATCCCAACCACTGTATTTCACACTGGACATCTGTCACATGAAACAGATGACAAGTGAATCTCTACCAGCTTGGGTGCCTCAAGGCTCTGAAGGTCCTGAGTATAGAAAAGGCAGAAGGACAGCATCAGGAGCACTAGACTGATGCTGCAAAGGCACCAAATCAGACTGGGCTGCACCTGCAACACAACACTTCATYTGTCTGGGCTTTATCCAGTAGAGGGGGATGTTGGATACTGACCTGGAGATGGCACTTTTTTCTAGGTGTGATCATTGTTGCATCGTTCCCATTCTCCTTGCTTTTTCAGGCATTTATAAGCAATATATAAGTTTTTTGAAAGARGTGTCATGAACTCATTACTGTGCTTGCTATTTACAAAGGAAACTTGTTGATRTTTTAACTAGTGCTGGTTTTAGTGATCGCACACCTTTAAACTATAAATCTCAGATGACCTTGCAAATGGGAAAGGTTTGGACTTGGCATACCAAGAGTGTAGGGAAAAAGTACTTTATGGTGGAATTGAGGATGATAATGCAGGATTGGGCCTGCATGAATCTCTATGGAATAGAAACTAAAGCAGATGTGTAGAGGGTAATCTGTTGGAGAGATGTCTTATAGCTAGGAAATAAGGTACCTCTATTCATTCTTGAAGCAGTGAATACCTGGATATGCTGTGAATATTTCTTTTATTTTCTTAGGTTTGCACTTTGGTTTTGGTCAGGTGCCTCATTTCTTCTTTCTGTACCTAAACTGGTTTGTAATGCTGCTAGGTACTGCTAAACAGATGTCATGCTCCACTACAGAGCATGTCAACAACTGTCTATGAGTTCTAGGTAAAGGCCTTCTTGCATATATTTGCTCAAAAACAAAACAAAACAAAAAAACCAAAAAACAACAAAAAAAAAACCAAAAACACCCAGCAACAACAAAACCACCAAAAGAACTATCAAAAACACTCTGGAAGTACTGTAGTCTAAAAGCAGAAGTTTAACTGGTTTTATTCCTGAGGGTCACTACTAATTGTGTATAGTGCATTGACAATTCATGAGAAGGAAGGACTCTCAGATGTTCTACTATCAGATGAAAGAACTGGAGACCATTTACCGTTACCAAACAAAAGATAGATGTACCATGAATTGTGTTCCAGAGAAGTCAGGGAGAATTACATGGACCTTTGAAATTTCCATATGAACTGAGTGAAATTGGCTAAGGAAAGTTATGCACTTGAATCTAACAGCAGAGATTCCTCTATGGGACTGCATCTCAGGTCATAAGCACTGTGGAAATATTTCTTTTTCCAACATGTTTTTGGTCTCAAAAGACTTCCCAAGAAGGGAAGCTGAAGCCAGGATTGAAGAAAAATACTCTTTGTGGAAATATTGACTAGACCCACAGGAATAGGTTCTGTTGTGGCTTGGCAGCGTAAATCAGAAGGAACTCACCTGTAAAGTGAAAAGGACTCAGACTAAATCATGCCTTTGGAGCCAAGTCCAAATGGAATCAGCACAGAGATGATGTTCTAGCAGCAGACAATGAAAGCAGCAGGATAATAATGCCCAGCAACAAGCCTGTTTCAGACACCTCATCACTGTACCTGGATAAGAGTCAAGATATCAACCTACTTGCTTTCATTCTGGGTCCTTTCCTAGAAGAAAAGCTGCAGAAAACTAAGAAAAACTATGACTTAGAAGAAGTAAAATAGAGCTCTAGCAGCTGGGGAATCCAGCTTCCTCCTGAGATTTGAGTTATTGCTTGCAATTCAATTCAGAGAGCTTTGGGTTAAATCTTTTGGCAGTGAACTTGATTCTGATCCAGACTCAGGCATCTCACTCCTGTCACATAGCCTTGGCCATGCCAATTTATCTCCCTGTGCCTTGGCTTGTCCAGCTACAAAATGTGGATTGCACTGGCCTGGAGAAGGGCCTGGAGCAGCCCCTTTCAGCATTAGCGTGTCTAAGGCACTAAAAGAGGTGGAAGAAAAGGGTAGAGGAAAACTCTCTGGGAGTGCACAGGTCTACTGAAATAAATGGCCATGGAGGATGCAGAACCAGAGCTTTAGGGGCCAACATGTTTTGGCAAGTTGGCATCCTAAGAGGAGCGGCCTTTTGCCTGATAATTATTTGGACCTATCCCTGAGGATTTGTCACAAAACGAAACACTCCTTTATAATGCACAGCTGGAAATACTTTATCCCCTTATAGATTTCTTCTATTGCCTGGTATTTCCTACAGCATCATGCACTATACTGTATAGTAAATCTCTCCTCCATCAGACAGACAGATACAAAACAGCAAGTGATTTATTATTCAGTCCCATTATGCCTATTTTCATAGAAACTAATTATTCTGCATTGTTGTATTAGATACTTTAAGAAAGATTACATTTTTCTTACTTTTGGCTGATAAAAAAAATTAAATCCATCAGTTTTCCTAAACACATTAGAGTAAAGACAGAATTTCTCGTTCTAATTATTAATCAGTCGGATTTGAGGACACAGAATATTTGACTTAAGCTCAATATATGCACGAACAATGTCCCAATATCACATTTTGTATTGAAACAATTTTTCACTTTATTAAAGTCTTTAGGAGAGGAACCCAAGCTGCAGCTCTCACTCAAGGTCATGGGAGCTTAATGCAGCCTCATTGGTGTAACAAAGCTTAAACGTTATCTTCAACTTTACAGGCACTAYAGGCATCTTCTTCCCTCCCCTCCAAGCCCCTCCTTATGCCTTAGTGTTGYAGGGATGAGATAAGGAAGAGGGAAGCTATCCATCATGCCTGGAGCCTRGGTGGGAATGTTCTGTAGAAGAAAGAGAAACCAGGGGCTTGGGGCAAAGTTAAGGGGGTGCTAGAAATTCTGATAGAACATCATATTCAAAATCATGATAGAATATGATTTTCATAGATTTGAATCTGGAATTCAGTCATGATTTGGCAAATAGCATTATGTGTGTTATTAAACCTGAGCACCTAWGTCATCACACTGGAGGTATAGGAATGGGGAAAGTGAAGCATGTGTTTTCCCAAATCTGATCGGCTGGCAAGGACAAGCTTGGAGAATGGCTCTGATTCCAGTAGCCATKTAACTGCTTCTTCATGGAGCACAGCAGAGCTACCAGGATAGGAGTTAACCTGGATACACTGATGGAGCCTGATGGGCTCATCAAGTCTCTGGGATCAGGCAGCCCTGTGAGGCATCTCGCCTAGGAGGGCACAGCACTCAGCCCTTACAGTTGTATTTCTCCATCATACAATTGTCATGCAACCAATTTGTTACTGCCTTTTGCTGTGTAAGCAAAAATTCAGCCCTAAGTGGCTGAATTTTGTTCTAGTTTTAGCCTGAAGTGCCTTGCAAAAACCGTCTGCCTTGGGATTTTTTGGGGTTTTTTTCCAGGGTTTTTGTGGTTTGTTTTGTTTTTTAAACCAAATTTTTTATCAGCAGCGTAAGAACTGGAAGACGTGGTAATTTCAGGAAAATCGGAAATAATTTAAACATTTTCCACTCCCCATTCTGTGATTCTGTGGGACGACCAAGGATACTTGACTTGAAGAGACAGGTCAAATACAGGCCCTAATCTAAGGCAGAGTAAATTTTGTCTGCTCCTGTATCTGCCCCTTCTGAAAGGGATGTTTTGGTGTTATCCAAAGAAAGGGACTTCCAACACAAATCAATAAAGAAGCAGACCACAGAAGAGAGGGGAGGGTGCCCCATACTGGAAGTGTTCAAGGCCAAGTTGGAGGAACTTTGAGTAACCTGGTCTGGTGGAAGGTGTYYCTGCCCATGGCAGGGAGCTGGAACAAGATGATCTTGAAGGTCCCTTCCAACCTAAACCACTGTTTAGGTTATTGGCCTGCCTTTGAGGCTCAGCTGTAAACTAGTGGATAGGCACTGGCAAAATCAGTCAAAAGGGAGTAATTGTTGGAGAATTCCTTAGAYATCCCAGAATGTGTAATGTGAATTAACCCTTCCATGGGCTTGAAACAGTGATGCACACCTTTCTCTAAATGTGAACTTCTCCATTCAGCCACTCCACTGCAGTTAGAAAGAATCTCATCTCATAGGGCTCATTTTCTAATCAACCATGCTCCATTTGTGAACACCACTTGTGTACACAATTATAGTACAGTCAGTTAACAGCATAAGGTAGCTACATGATTTGCAGGCACCTGCAYTAAATATTTGAATAAACTCATGCTAATGTCACATCAAATCTCCATTTTAGTGGCAAAAATTTACTGTGCACACAGTCATACATGTATTTTCTAAAACTGGGCTTGTTGTCTAACAAGTGGCAATACAAATATCTTGTCTTCTTCAGAGACAACAAGAGCCTGTAATTCACTGTGTTAGGCTCTTTTTCAGAATCACATTTGCTTCTTTAATAACAACCACAAAAAACCCCAACTCTACAACCCTATGTCTTTTTAGGCTCCCCCCGCAAAAGCCCACTGTCAACATAAAACGTAGGGCATCAAGATTAATAGCAGAGTAATGCACGTAGATGTCATTTCCATTTTAATTCTAATCAGCGTTTAGCATGGCAAGTGTCACTGTAACACCAGCAGATGGAAGCTGACACTGTCACTGCTGTCAAGTGCAGGGGGTTGTGGGTAGCTAGGGCACTGCTCTGTTATTTTCTTCTGGTTAAATACCACATTGCAGCAAATTAACTTCATTTTATTGTCACATGCTCTTCTGTAGCTGCTTTCTTAACATTGCTGACTCTGCAGGCTTGAGAGTGAGTGTCAGTGGTTGTAGGGAGGGAGTTTCAGGCTCCTTCATCTTGCCGATGGCACTGAAACCCATGTCATGGGCATGCCATAGAAGGAAATGGAAAGAACAGGGATAGAACTGGGAGATGGAGAGGTAATAAACATTTCTAAGTTTGTGCAAATATTTTGCTGTTTCTTTCTTATTTTAGCATTTCAGTGACTCAGAAATATGCTGGGAAACAACAAGCCTCTGGCCTTTCCTGTCAGAGCGGTCTGTAGTGGGTACCTCAGCCTGAACTATGCTCCTCAAGGAGTCTTGTCTAGGGCTCTCTAGGCTAAACCTGTCTGCCTTCWGTTTCTCTAAAACACTGCACTGCACAAATGTCAGGGCACACATATTGTGTGTGTCACTCGTTTAACCTTCTCATGTGCTGCTGTCACTGAATCTGCATCTCCCGCATTTGCAGYGCAACACCTTTGTGCTCCATGGCAGGTTTGCCAAATTGTTGAAATTTTTCAATGAGGTCTCAGAATAGAAAGCAGAACAAGGGATTGTGCTGCTTTTGGGGTATGCAGTCTAATGGGGCACTTCTATTATAGAAATATTGTTGAAAATACCGCATTGTGTGTAAGGCTTAGGTAAAAACTTWTTCCTGGCTCTCCTGGATCCTCCCATCCCTTAACATTCAGGACTTTGTTTATTATTGCAAATGCAAGCAACTGCAGAAGAGATAGCTGATTGTATCTGTAAATTTCCTTCCCTTCTGCAGGCTCCCAGTTTTGACTAAGTATTCTTTTGAAAAGAATAAATAGCCCTTGGGAACATGTGAACTGGAAACTGAGATCTCATGGCAGTGAAATGTGCCTGTGTAGCTCATATATACTTTCTTGATAATCCTTTTCCTGACTGCTGTTCTCCAGGGCAGATAATGATTTTATCTGAAGATGTCACCCCTAGAATATCCACAAGTTGTATTCTTAAATGAATTTTCAAAATAATCCCATTGCCTCATTTTGGTTCTACAGARTACTTGACCTTGGTCTGTCATTTCCTGCCATAGGACAGTCATTCTGCACCTTTTTCAGAAGAGAAAGAAGGGGAGCCACTGGTCTCTAGGCAGGGTTGCCAGGACTGGGGAGGTTCCACAGGGGCCTTTCTTACATAGTTACATAGGACTTTCTCTAATATTGACACCAGGCCTGCTACAGCAAAGTCACCACTGCTCGGGCTCACTCCATTCYCCATCAGGAGACTGACCCAGTAGTACAAAGTCACTGCTGACAGTTGTGATGAGTCCCCATCATGACATAGCCTGCTCACTTCTGGCTGCACTCCTGTGCCTGCCTCTCACCGCGCTTCCCACGCAAGTCCTCTGCATCTCATAGAAGCAGGAAAGGGACCAGGAGGTCAAATACTGTGTGGGGTTTGTGGGCAGAGCTGACAAATATAATTTGTCCTCTTCTACTATTTCGTTATTCAAGGGGAGGCAGCCTACTCTTTCTAGGTTAAAAAAAAAAAAGAATTACAACAGGATCCTCTCCTGGCCACAAAGCAGCATATCCAGGAGATTATAGTTTCCACTTTGTCATCTCTGTTGTAAAAAGCTTATCAATTGGATGTTTGCACTACACTTAGATTACAGGCAATATATTCTAATGGATGGGACTGGGGCTCAGGAAGCTTGAATTTTAACTGCATCTCTGATTCTGGTTTGCTGTGCCCTTGCAAAAATCACTTCATGGCTGTTTCCCTCCTAGTTTATCAGCCTTTCTAGGGAAAAGCCCATTCTTCTTGTAGATACAGAATCCAGTGCAGTGGGGTGGCCCCATCTACCACAAAAACTGATCTGTTGAGATATGAATTTGTATGACATAGCACCAACTTTTAATTTTTAAACATTAGAACCTGCTTCTAGCACTGCTGTTCCTCAAAGCCTCAATGACCATGTCCCATATAACTCCATCACTGTTGCTGTTCTGTCACAAAGCAAATATCAGCAAGCTTAGAAATCACAAAAATCTCCGAATAAGAACAGAAGTTCACAGACTGGAGCTGGACAGCCCTGAGTCCTGCCACTTCTCTGTGCAGAGCTCCTTCAGATCAGATTGGAGGGATCACTTCTTTCAAACAGATCCCCAGTTCCCTTTACTGTGAATGAGGCTTTGCAGAAGCAAACTATGGTTTTAATGTCTTGCTTAGAGGGCCAATGCACCAAATGTCAGATGGTTTAAAAATACACAATGACACTAAGTCTGTACGTAGACACCTAACAGGAAGACACAGAGATGAATTTTAAGCTTGAAAGGGAGTTGAGCTTTCAGATATATTCTTGGTTTTCCTGACTAAGACAGAGGAATATCATCAAAAGCTTCTAAGAAACATTTCTACAGCATGTATCTCTCTGTCTGTCTTCTCCCTTTCTTTTACTCCCTTTCCCCCTGTAGATGCCTGTCTACTGTACATAGACTCATTGCTCTYAGGATTTATATTGTTACTTGACATCTTCAATTGAAGTGCTGGCTTGGGATGTGTTTCAGAAARACCGGATTTGAAAGCACTTCACTCTTCCACTCTTGCARCAATTCCYGAGCTCCCTGTGTTTCTTGTATGTCARTATAGGATTGATCAGTGTTTTGGAMGGAGCAACTACTCTAMGGATGGTCTTATGTCACCCTGTGCCACCTTCAGCTGAGCCTCCATGATGTGCAKGGGAGATAGAAGGAAGCTGAGTCTCCATGGCTGAGGTGTTCATTGGCATCTCTGCCAAGGATGACAGCAAAGAAGCTGTGCTGGTCTCGCCAGGACTGTTCTGAATTTTGACAAACTTCACTGACAAGATGAATGCCTTGGCYGCTGTCCCAGACCCACACATTACAGTCCTTTCCTGAGCTCCCTGCCTGTCTGCTTCTCTCCCCAGAGACTCCCATGCTTCCCTCTGTAAATAGGCACAGTTCCATCTGCACATTGAGAATCAAAAACAAATAAAATTAAAGCCTGATAAAGCGGCAGCTGTAAAAGAGGGGTGCAGTGTGCAGGGAAGAGTGGAGTTTGTTTCTAGAGAGAAGCACAGTCCCTGTTCAGGGCTAGTGCTGCAGAAAGGAAGGGCTGCAGTGTGTGAAGTTAGGCAGGAGAGGGCTGAAGCCCGGGAACACAAGGGCTGAAGCAGATCGGTGRTGATGGAGGACCCCCACAGGGGGCCAGTGCTCGCTGACATTGTGGAGATGAAGGATCAGGGCCCTGAYCGCTCTTCCCCTTACCAGCACTGCTGATCTAGCAAAATGATGTTTTTTCTCCACAACAGGAAAGGAATTGAGACAGAAACCTGATCACTATACCACACAAAACAACTGATACAAAGCATTCCCCTGTTAGTGCCAGTCTAAAGAATCTTTAAAAGATATTTCTTTTCTGTTTTGTAACAATCTCTTCGGGAAGAGATTCCTTGCTGATCCCTAGGGAAAAGAAAAAGCAACAAACCACAGCCTAGCTTAGAAAACAAAAACAAAAAATAACCCCCAGCAGACATCACAGGACTGGGATCAGGAGATAACAACAGAGAATTCCTCTCCTGCATGCAGGTTAATTAAATGACACAGATAACCTTGTGCATGCCCAGAAAAACTGCGTTTTCTTTCTGAAATCATATCAATCATTTAATTATCCCACTTCTCATGCTGCCATTATCTAGACCTAAAAGGCTGCACAATTATTTTTTKATTTAGTTTTTTTAAAAACTCACCTTTTTTCTTTCAAAGTCTGAGTTATCACTCAGTTAAAGATAYATGTAGGCACTCTAGCTCAGATCTGACCTCCCAGCTTATTTTTTCGAAGTTCTTGCATTTCATTTCTCATCACTGTGTATGCTAACAACTTCTTAGTGGAGTATGCAGCAAGTTAATTGCTATTTGTCACGCATGGTAAAGTAAGATGCTCAAAGTCATAGAGTAGGTCAGTGTCAGAGACGGGGTTCATTCCCGAGCTAATGAACTCTTTCTACAGCCTACTTCAGTCTCACCTTGTTGGCTTTAGGAAACAAAGATGGTCTTTAGGCTTTGAATGCCCTCAATCTCAATAAAAATAGGTTTAATTAGTATCTCAAATCAAAGGGAGGAAAAGCTGCTCATCTTYTCTAGTGATAAGTATGCTGTGAATGCATCAGTACAGGTGTGTGACAAACAACACAAAACATAGTTTGGCCATAGCTGACTGACTTTGATCAAAATAAAATGACTTCTAGAACACTTGAGGGTGATGCAGGGAAGAACTGGATTTACATCATCTCTGTGGTGCAGAACTGAAAACTGGGGAGCTTCAGGGCAGAACTGAGTGAAATTAGCTAAACTGCATCAGATTTCAGGACAGAAATGGCAGGTGGARCTCTGAGTGTGTGAAATACATTTGCAGAGCTGGATGGAGCCTGAGGCTGCCATGGCAGTGGGGTTTGCCGGACAGGACCACATGCATTTTTCTGGTATATGAGCTGCTTTCACAGGATACTGCTTGCTAAATCCCAGACCTTGCATGAATCACCAAATATGCCAACCTGCAGTGTGTGGCAGTGCCTTCTGTCCACTTCTCACCCCATGGTTCCACCCTGGTAATCCAGGCCAAGGAGTACAGGCAGTTTGTCTCCCAAGATTTTMAATCCCCACATACCTGCATTTGCTCCACTAAAGCAGGGTGGTGGCAGGCCAAGAAAGAGTGTGTAGGGAAGCTGGAGTGATGGAGAGAACTTCCTGTGCATCAGGAGGAAATTCTTAYTGGCTTTGCCTGTAAATTGTGCCTTCACAGCCAGTCCCTTGCCAGCTGTTTTTCCTGTGATGAGTGCTCTGCTTGCTCTTGTTCACATTGCAATCTTCAGGACTGTATCATTTTTTTTTCTTAACCAAAGAGCTGCCAGCTGGTGTTGTTGATCACACCCCCAGCAGCAGGCACAAAGGCCAGCACACACTTTACACAACAYTCCTTCCCTTTCCCATTCTATTTCAGCACTAATAAAAACATTGTCATTTTAAACAAGCAGCTGGGAGTGTCACTAATTTGAGTCTTGTCATTAAGGTGGATTGGCAGAGCTTTTTTCTGTACAGCTCTTCTTGCCCCAAAACTGTGGTTGGGCAAGGGCTGGTCAGAGCCCAGGTGCCACACCCTCCAGTCTGCAGCAGTTTGTAACCCTAATCCATCCAGACRGCACAGRCAGCCCTCATCAGCTGTGTGCCCCMCTTCTTCAAGCTCCCCMCATGACCYTCTGCTGWGAGTGTCCCTGACCACATTGTTCATTCTCTTGAGTTTCTGAGCCTTTCCTCCCCCCCTGGCAGTCACTGCTGTCCCTCCACTAAGGACACCCCTAACTTCCCCCGCTCTTCCTCATTCAAAGAAAGTCAGCAGCAGTCACGCTACCAGAGGGGAGAATCTGCTTGTCAGAAGTGTAGAGAGGGCAGCCTGCAAGGTGAAATCAGTCTAGAGTCATCTCRCTTGAAGTTAGGCACTTAACTGAGATGCCTCAGCTAGGATATGTTTGTCTTAGGTTCTTTGTAGGTATGGTCTGTGGAAAGCTAAAGGTTATTGAAACTCTGCTTTCCACTCTGGAGGTGTTTTTTTCTCCCCTGACTGCAGAGAGAGCCTAGAAGAATAAGGTTTCTATCTCAGATGCTGAATATCAGTAGCTGAAGYTCGATGCAATGAATCTGTGCTTTGGAAATCTGCTACTGCATATAGTGCCAGACTCATGAATGTCTCCTACTTTTTGTCTTACAGAAGGATTTTTTTTATCCTGTACATTATGTAGCTACCTGTCTAATACAAAAAAGTTGAGTATGTAACTTGTGATAGGAGTGACCTCATGAAGCACTGATATTCAAAATATATGCACCTACCACTGACTTTTTCAAGATACAAGATTAACCTGAGTCACTGACTTTGCCTCTCTCTGATGGATACTCTTTCCATACCCTTTCCATTTCCATTATATCTATATCAGCATGCATGACAGAGAGAAAGTGTAAATAGAGTCAGGGTACATGATAAAGAGCAGGGTAATACATTTTTTATCCCCACCAGTTAGTGATGACAGCATCACATATTTACTCTCTGTGAGCTGTGGTTGTTTGCTTCTAACAAATGTAAATCAGGAGTGTGGTACTGCACCATCCATCACTCAGTATTTTTAGACCATTCCAGAGTTGTTGAGGTTGTACCTGAAGTCACCGATATTATTAATAGGGATGGCAATGATAACAAGATGCTCTAATATCTTATTTCCCAGTGGGATTCAATACTGCACAGTGCATACCTGTATTTTTCCAGCCTTGACTTGCCTTCTTGCCCCTCTGGACTTGAGTGACAGCCTTTGTTGTAAGAATCTAAAGAKAAACAATGATCATTTCCAACAGCTGCATTTGCAGTTGCCCACTTTGTTGTTCAGCCTTGCTAAAGATCCGGGTAGTGACCATCGCATGGTTTTGAGTAGCTCCAAACAAGCAGGCAGACCAGCACCCCTAGCTAACCTGCAGTAATTCAGGAGGGGAGAGCCAGCCCCTGAAGGCCTCTTGTCACAGTGTGCTGGGCACTGCTGTGTAYTAGCAGGAGGTGGGAGGGGAATAAGGAACAAGAAAGCCGATGATTGATTTAGAGAGATGGCTGTCTACTGTCAGAAACCTGTCACTGCAGAGCAGGCACAGGATGACGAAAGCAGCCTGAAGGGCTACTCACCTTCTCCTCTCTCCCTCTCTCTCTCTCTCTCTCTCCATTCCTCCCACTTGGAGGGCAGGGGCAATGGGGTACATGGCCTTGCAACCAGTCTCTCTTGGCATTCACATCTAGTTGCACTTCAGCATGAAAAAATGAAGGTGGAATGTCTCTGTATTTSCTCATATTTTAAAACAACACTAGGAAAAAAACACCCTAAACAATTACCGGTCTCTCCACCTACTCTCCTACTCTTCTTTGTTCCTGCACAGAACTTGTCAGCTTTCCATCCATAAGAGAGAGGTACTGCAGGRAGGGAGGAGGGGTGAGGGAAGGCTGGGGGCTGGAGCCATTTAAGCTGTCACCAACTCTATCTGTGCATTTAAATCACTGACACGGAATTACAATGCCACATATTGCAGCTCAAAAACAACCAGCACCAAAATTCCCTTCAGCATAGCATCCTTCCTCCCGGATAATACATTTTCTAACTTTATAGTATATTGGTATACAAAGAGCACAGAAAACTCATGGACTGGGTAGTGTAGCAAGGATCTATACACGGAACTTTTTTTTTGCTGATGGGTAAATCAAATCCAAACAGCACAAGCCATTTATGCTCTCCTCTTTCTTTCTRTTTAAATGGGTTACTGCTGGTAAGCACCATAATAGTTAAGAATCTGTCAGCAATTCCAATACAAAGAAGAGCAATCACACCTTTAAGCAGACTTCCAGTGATGGGCTATAGACTATCAAAGTTAAATAGATTCTTAAAATCCTAGCCGTTAGGGCTGGGAAATCTTTCAGCACTAATAGTGCATGACTGTTCCCTGCAATGAAACCATCATGATAAGTGGTTTAGCCCGTGCTTCTCAAGAACAGTTTATCGTGCCCTTGTGGCCACCCCGCCTCAGGTCAGATATCCCATCATCTAGTCTGCATCAGTTTGAGAACTTGTCCCCTCAAGGCACTTTCAGTCTGCAGAGATGCCCCTACTCTTYCAGCACCTGTGGTCCTGGGGTGTTAGTGCTGATGCTGACCTCTCTGTCTCTGTACTCACCAGTTTTTGTCCTGCCAAATGTCTGTCTTTGCCTGTGATCACAGCAGCGATGCTCAGAGAGGTGAGGGACTGTGGTAGGTGCCAGCTAGTAGAGGTCTCCTTTAACTGTGATTTATAGAGTAATTGCCTGTCTGCAGCACATGGGTACACTGTCGGCCATGCCTTTGTTCCCCTTCAGTTCCTCTTGAATGCACTATATACTAAGCATTATCCTCTCTCCCTGGGTTGCCCTTCTCAAAGATACACTCTGCCGTTCACTGAAACTCGTATCAAAGCCAGGAGCTCTGAATTTTTGCAACAGCTCTGYTGCACCTTTTCTGGATTGTCTGCAGTTTATTTACATCTCCCTTGTGTGTCGCCTAATGTGACTCCTGTGTGTGTTTGATACTGGTTCTTCTACAGTAGTCTGCTGCAAATTGCTAGGGAATAATACAGGAAACAGGGCATGTACTGAATGTCTCTCTGGGTAAATTCTCCCAATTTTCAGCCATTTTTGATGTAAACACTTCTTGAGACAGAGTTTGGGACAGGAGCAGTAAAACTGGGGGAAATAGCACATCTTCATTGCTTGACAACCTCTTCTAAGGTGAGACAGGGATTTCTTTTTCCTGACAGTCATTTGATGAGATTCTGTAGGAGAACATTCTGTTCTGATGTGTAGAACTCTGTTTTCTCTATATATTCCTTTGAGAACATAAAAAGGAAAAACTAAGGAGCCACTTGATTTTAGGTCATATTATATTTGCTTAAAAGTGGAAGACAAAATAAACAGACTTTTGCTTCTTACTAGAACACTGATAAAATGGCATGGCATCCAGTAGTTATGGAGAATTGCAATTGAAGATACAAAATCTTCAGGTTCATTGAGAAAAGGTTGGTTGCAGCGAGATTGTTCAGTACATGTGAACAAAAACCCCCCAAATGTGCTATGACCTCATTTTGACATAAGTTGAGTGAAGCAAAATAAAATATGAAAGTCAGCCATTCCAGCATGTCTCTAGGATTGCTTTCCCAAGAATTACTGCCACTGCAGCTTAGAGGGCTAATCCTGCAGTTTTGCCTAGGACTTGTCTAAAGTATACCAAGTCCATGGCTTTGCTCTGAAATAGGCCAAGCAGCTCCCAGCAATTCTGCTCCAAATCTTGCCTCCTTTGGGARTCTGAGAGTGACAAACAGCTTGAGAATAGACTGCTCTCACAACACTCCAGCCATTTCYCAAGAGTACCAAACCACCCTAAGGCTATGCCCTGAGGGTGTTCCTTTTGATCTCATTCTGTAAAAGAATTAGATCACTGGTACCTCCATTCCACAACCAGTGGAATAGCTGTTGCTGCAGCTGCAGATTAAATGTCTTTGGCCTCATGGAAATTGAGGAATTGGACAGTTCCCTGCCTGATACTCCTTTACTTCTGGCTGCTTTGTATATTGCTTTTTACTTGACCCTGGACACATTCTGGTARTTTTCATTTAGCCAAGATAATTGTCCTCCAACAAAGCCATTGCAAGCTGGGAAAGACAGTGCTTAAGAGAGAATAATGCAGAACAAAATGCATCACTGCCATGGTGTACCCAGATTCCTTTCACCAAAACTCAACTTTCTCACCCTCTCTAGCACCAGAGACACTCASAGCCCTGCACAAATAGAATACCTGTGTGGGCTAGGTATGTCCAAAAACAGGAGCATTTAAGCCATGTGCTCTGTCCACCCAGGCCTCAGGGCAGATTCTTCATGCTTCCACCAAAGTTCATCCTTTATTTGAGTCCTGCAGAATYACCTCAAACCAAAGCAGCCCTTATCTTTGCTGTTTTTATTTTCCTGCACTCAGAGCTATTCAGTGGGACTTGTCTTCTTAGTGGAAAACATAGCAGGAACTACACTTAGTATGACTACTCTGTAAAATGGTTAGTCAGCAGATTCTGAGATGTGAATTTATTCATCTTGCATCAGTTGCTAGGCAGGGCCCTGCTGAAGTCACTGTACGCCTTGCCTTTGTCACAAAATGGTGCTAGAAATCACCTTGCCCACCTGAGGACATCCTTTCTGAACACAAATGGCCCACAAAAATGCAGTATGGACTAAAACATGCCCAGACCAAAAATCTTCTTTTCTCGTGGTGCCTTTCTGTAGGGKTGTTAGCTTATGTAGCCAAGTCCTTCTGAGCAAAGAGAGGTGTAGATTTCCCTCATTGAATACACCTGTAAAATACTGCATGTGTCTGTGGGAACAGGTATTTGCTGTTCCATGAGCAGGATTGTAATTCTTCTGTAGAGCATGAGAGCCATGATTAGGAAGCCAGGATTGCTCTGCTCACAGGAATCCTGCCATTGTCTTTGATTGCATGGTATTAACTGTAAATTATAGTCTTTTGGAGACTGCATGTAAAAATAAAATAAAAAAAAATTGTCAAAAGACAGAGAAAATATTGATTCTGGAGGCAGTGGAAACTATGGCTTGGTTGAATTAGAACCTTAAAAAATAATAACAAATGAGCATTCGTGGAGGTGAAAGAGGGACTAGGAGAAAAGAGCCATGATTCTCCCCTTATGAGTATGCAAATTTCAAGTAGCCCCATTGCAGGCAATGAGACATCACTGGTTTAACTAAATCTGGCTCAAGGTATTAAGGAGAAGGTACAGGACAAGGATTAYAGAATTGTTATTAAACTGCTGGTGAACTGTGAGCACAAAATGGAAGAAACTACAGCCTGAGACTGCTGTTAAGACCTCTCAGATTTCTAATGCCTTTTCTAGCTCTGAGTGACACGAAGTCTCTGCATCAACTTGTTCTCAGGAATCAGCTCTGTCTGTTGTTCTGTGCCGATGACAGATACCATTGCAATCAGTCAGCCTACAATTTAACTGGTAAACTGGAATTGCAACTGGACTTTGCCTCACTYCAGTCCCTGGAGGCTTCCCTGCAAAAGCTTTGAAGGTGCAAGATGGTGGTACAATTATAATCACTAAAAGCCTTCAAGTCTGAGGCTGCTGAAAGCTGAATATAGATACCCTAGAGAGATAATGGACTGGCAGAAAAAKCAAAGCATAGGACAGATGGCTTTTCCCCATAGATACATTGATTTTAAAACCAGAAATGTCTATTAGGTCATGAAGCCTGGTTTATTGCATGGCACAGGTTAGAGATTTTCACCCAGAAATCCCTGTTTCAAGCCCCTTACTTCTGGCTGAGCTCAAGTGTACATCTCTAGAGCACTCATGCTGTGGATACAATTCAGACCTAACAATTCTATGAATCTATTTATCTTTACAAGTTAGAGCATATATGCCTAGCTGTCCCAGCCTTGTCTGTTAAAAAGGCTAAAAGAAGGTCACTGRGCAAAACATGAAAATAAGAAAAATGGTTTAGCAAATCTTTGAACTAATATCTAGGACAATTACTCTGGCTTAATACCCACTGGTGAACTTACTCCACTTCTGCACTCCTCATTGAGTAAGCATAGTATTCATTCTGTAGATTTCTCCTCCTTCATCCTTCTTGGAGTCTGATTTTATTGGAAACTCAGCACACAAATACCAAAACCCCCCTCTTCTCATTCCTCTGCCACATTTTGCTGTTCTTAGAGTTCCCCTCTAARATTCCATCAGTCCTAGATATCTGACCGTAACAATATTTTCACTCTTACAAAGTTTGATTGGAAACTTTTGTCCAACCATAGCAATTCATATTGACTCTGTAGTAATTGCTCAGAYTCTTTATGTGGAGTTCTAGCAGGAGTTCACTCCTTTCTTCTAAGCAGCATCTGATACCACTTCTGTCCAGGATGGATTGGCACTTTCATCCTCTTGCCTCAAGAATCCATTAGTAAATCTCTATGTCTTCTGCTATGCCCCAAACCCATACATATTAGTTCCATGAAGATGATTTTCTTTCACCTAAGTTCCCCTGTCCCAATACAAAGGCAGATCAGGCATTCTATTGTCCTGAATTTCTTGCACCCAAATCTTCTTAACTGCCTGATTGTTGTTGGTATTTCAGGAAAGGGACATTAGAAAGATCATTCAAGAGGGAAAGTGCAGTGGTTTCTAGGGTGCTAGACAAATAATTTTAAGAAGATTTATATGACATATTACTTATGATTTGAGAGAATGGGTTTCATGACCTAGGAGATCCATCTGTTGTTCATAAGTTTTTTGGTTTTTTGGGTTTTTTTTTAATGGAGAAAAGTAGGCCAGGGACCTTTACAGATTTTCCCTCTTCTCTTTCAGTGATGTTCTCCCTTTTGCAGAGCCTGCCTCACTGGAAATCATTACATATCCATAGAATGCAAAAGGCAGTCCCTTTTGCACTTTTCCCGGTACTCCTTGAAAAGCAAGGAAAAAAAAAAAAAAGCTTCCCTGTTGAAGAGGGGAAGCCAGACTATGAGATTAGCTAGTGCCTCTCTGAACCAGACTGCTATTTCCCCCTTGTCAAAGGAATAGAAAATACGGTTCATGTGACAGTTTAGCCAAGTCCCCTCACTATCAGTTATGGCAGTTACAGTACTTACCTCCTCTATGCTTCTGCTAATATTCTCCTGGAAAGGTTATGATAAAAGAGTTGGGAAGGAAGAGAAGGAATTACAGGGGATGGTGAGAATGAAAGAGGCAMAAGTAACCTGAGCATGACACATCCTTATGAAGCCTGTCTTTTATTTCCTATGTTTAGAGAAAACAGTTCTCACTTTATGGCTTTTGTTCAATCAAAGAGAAAATGAGCTATAAAAGCAGAGATAGGAAGGAGTTAACCAATTTMCAATTCAGTGTGTTACAATTTGCTTCAGTAATAATAATAAAAAAAAAGAATACTGAGAAACATAATTTTTAAAATGAAGACTACTAAATCAATAGGCACTACATGACTAATCATTTTCTATTTTCTTGGTGGAGGAAGGTAGAGCTGTGATCAGAAATCAAAAGCAGAAGTGCCCAGTTTCTCTGCAATCTGACAAATTCTGCTTTACTGTAATACACAAGAAAGGAGATTTTTGCATTAGCAGAAACTAATTCTGGTAAATGGCATTAAAATCACTGCACACTAACATCATCTCATTTTGTGGAAAGATAATGAAATTCATTTGATGCTAGATGAGTTAATTCCCAAATACCTGCATTTCTTGGCAACTGAGTGTTTCAGCCTGAGACCAGAGGTCACGGGTGACTACTTTTCTTATACAATCTTCAGCTGTGCTGGGACTTCACACAATAGCTGTTTAAGTCTGTGTTTGACTTGTAGCACGTGAGTAGTCCTGTCAGCTTCAGTAGGACTACAGAGTCTGTAAGAAAGGCAGGTGTTTGAGTGGTTCTTGAACCTGCCACTCCAGCAGTAATTTGTAAAATCCTATTTGTACAAATAGTTTTCAAAGTAGCGAACRAAGGTGAGCAAACACTCTCTCAGCACTGTATATATAGAAGCACACAACATCAGTAGAAGACTGGGAGGAGATGCTCAAGAAGGAGATTTCAGTGTGCATTGCAGCTCCTCAAATTACTTCAAAAATTTCAGCTGAGATTTCATAACATCTACCCCGAGCCCCCAGAGTCCTCTGGCACTTAACCACCCCTTTGCTCTTCTTGGGGTTGATGGCAGATGTCTTTGATACTGAAGATTTTTAGAAGTGAACAAATGTGTGCTGGCTCCTGGCTGGATCATTTTACTGCACAGTATCTTACGTCCTAAAGGACTCAGCACAGCTGTCATAGTTGAACATATCCAATATGAGGCAGAGTTGCAATAGTTTTTAACAGGACAAAGCAACTGACTTAAAAGTTTTAAATTCCACCAGTTTTATCAGAGTATCCAGAAATGAAACATAGTGAATTGTGGTGTGGGACAGACAAAGTGACTCAGATCATGGGGCATTCTGGTGCAAGAACTTTGCCAAGGCCTGTGTGACAGGGACACTGCCCCCAGCMAACTGAGCAGTACGAAATGTATGAATGATGTCATCTAAACAGATCAAACTTCACCACTGCTTCTGCACGGGGTGGAGGAACCGGCACAGTTGACATAAACAAAAGGAATTTCGATTTGATAGAAGGTCCCATGATGCATTTTCCAGCACATACKCACAATACCAACACAAAATTACTGGGCAATGGGCAAGAAAAAAAGCAACTTTGGTTTAGCAAAAGTCTTTTTGCAATGGACCCTGTTTTGAAGTTGCCTGCTGCAGTATACAAGTGTTTGTAGGAGATTAGTACCTATTAGCTAATAAGTTTTGATGATGTTTATTCCCACAGTTGATTTRCTCAGGTGTTTGTCACACAGAAGTCAAAATAAGCTTCAATGACACAGCTTGTTCATGGTTCAYTCTGCAGAGTTCTGTAATTTCTTGGCAACTAAGTGATGGATTACTGTTTTCTGTGAAATTCTCCTCTTTCCTGAAAGGCCTYTCTTGCAAGGACTCTGGGGTAATTAGAAAAATAATAACCTTGCAATACCCTCTTGATCTGTTTTTAATGAAATGAGGTGTGGAGAGGGTAGGTGCTTCGACCATAGTCAAATAGTGGGTAAGTGGCAGAACTGAAAATAGAACCCAGGAGCCCTCATTTCTACTGTTTGCCTCTAGGAAGCACTTCCACTCACATTGGGTTATCTGGTGGTAAAAGACTATGGGTGGTTTTTTTGGTTTTTTTTTTTTGGGTTTTTTTTTTTTTTTTTTTTTTTTTTTTTTTTTTTTTTTTTTTAATAGGACTGAAACAGAGTGTTTAGTGTACAAGGAAATCTTGCATTGGAAAAAGCTGGATCAGATTAATTAGCAGGTTTATGCTGGGTTCTCAGTCAGTTTTCTGCAGTTCAGTCATGGTTTATTGAGCACATCAGTCATTTGTGAATGTTACCCTTAAAAGAGCCTGATGAAGTATCACCTTCATTTCAAATGCAGGGAAATAAAAGCACAGAGAAGGTGAAGTTACTTACCCAAATTCTCACACCTGTAAATTTTACTGTCAGCTCTCTTTCTTCCTCAGAAAAGTCCCTTCTCTGATAGACTGCWTTGTTTCCAGAGTTAGGAACATGCACCTGTGATCAGGTATTAAGACACAAGTGAAGTTTCTGGGCACATGCATGAACAACTTCCAGGGTCTCAGGCTTGAATTGAACCAAATCAAGTTTCTAAAACAACAGTAAAAACTAACAATTGCCAGAAGCTGCCAATCTGACATGGATCTTTAGAAAATGTGACATTACCTCTTTGGAACTTGGTTGGGGCTGATGCAGCACCACAGAAGCCCTTGAAAGCTCAAACCTGTGCTGTCCACTTACCTGTGCATCAGAATATATTAGGAAGGAGAGGCAGTAAAAAATGCTCCTCCACCACAGCTAAGTTTCTGGAGAAGTTTGCAAGATTAGGGACATGCCTGTGGTCTATTTGTAGTTATATTCCCTGGCAAGGCCACCGTCTGAGGAGGATAAAACCAGAACTTGTGATTTAGAACCAAAAGATTTTACTGGAATAAAAGACCAGATAATTTGCTAATGGACTAATTTTCCTGTACAGAACCTGACTTTGCTGTCCTTCTCTGAATATTTAATGTAAGTTTAATGAAAAGATATGTCTATTAGTAACTGGAGTGATACTGTCCATTCTTTACTAATGTGCCTTGGGCTCATAAGCCAGGTTTCAATACTTGCCAAATCGTGCTGGTCTGTGTTGATTTTTCACCAAACAGTACAATGTCTTTATCCCATTTCCATCTCATCCATCTCTAATTGGGTCAATGTGATAAATATCACTTCGTTTCTGGAGGGAAAAAGAAATTCTTCACAGAYAGCTCAGATCCCATCTGTTGAAGGTAAATGAGGATGTCCACCCCTACATTTTGTAGTGAGATTGGATTTAGAATGTTGGAGAGGTGCTGTATTACTGGGTGATAAATTGCTGTTAACCTCCAGGTATGAAYAGCCTTGTGGCTGAAATGGGGAGGAGCAATTTAGCTCTCAGCAGAGTCTTYATGTGACACACAGCAGCTCTGAGACAAATCAATGCCTGTGCATGCCTCAGACACATAAAGACATGTGCACAGTCATAGAGCCATACACAGGCATCATGACACAGCAATTACCTTCTGCAAAGAGAGCTAAAATAGGCTGGTAGAATGRTAAGAGTATCCAAACTTCCTGCCTAGATGTGCTGTGGGTGGCAGAATAAATCTACTTCTTCMCCTCTGGGAGCAGCTGCCTGCTGAAGAGAACTAGGCAGAGTATTAGCATCACATTGCAGTGTATTAGCAGAGGGATTCTGGACAATAGTGCTCCTTACTAAGCTGATCAGAGCCATAAAACATCCATTCCAGTGCAGGAAGCAGTTTTTGTCTGGCTTGTCCATATAACAGCATCCTCACTCAAGGTGCCTGAGTCTGGTACCATCTGACTGAGCAGCAGGTCTTGCTCTCAGATCTTGCCATGCTGCCTTTTTATCCAGCTGCACGTGCTGGTCTGCTACCTGACCAAGTAGACTGCAAACAAAAATGGGCACTTGCTCTGCTCATGAATGTCCTCACCTATGGAGGACATTCTCCAAATCTAATGACACTGGAAATGGTGAACTGARTTTCCAGCACAGGCCCTGCTCCTGTCCTACAAAACATCTCAGSWGAGTYCAGCACTTTGCAGTGACCTTGTGARAATTWAAAGTATCCATCAGTCCATGCAGGCCTTGGCAATTGCTCTGGCATTGAGTCTATCTCAGTAGAGTGAGTCAAGAGCATGTTATGCAAAGGTTTCACAATCAAACCAAMTTATTAGAAAAGAAAAGCCTTCTATTAAACATCAGTGCCTTGAGGTTTATTAAGCTTCATATTTCTTATGTGTTTTCCTATGTMATCTCAGTTAACTTTTTAAAAATTAAAGTACTTAGAAATAATATCAAAATGACTATCAAGTAGTCTATGCTCTGTATGTTCAAGTAAACAAAACGTGCTTTTGTTATGTATCAGTTTTCATTTATTGAATATATAGTATTCAACAAATAAAAGGTCAGATGTGTTTTCAAGACAAAAAAAAGGTAGAAAAGTATTGACAAAAATGTTATAGTCACTTTCCTGACAAAGAAGAAATGACTCTATTTCAAACCCAATGAAAAGAAAAGAGTTGAAATGTCATTCAAGATGGGCTYATGTGCCCAAAAGCTTTTCTTCTTTTTCTTTTCAGCTATACTGATTGGTCTTTTAAAAGGCATTAGCCTTATCGACATCCTTAGATGTTCACAGCCCAACAACTTGCAGCACAACGTTCCCTCTAAATTTGTAGCAGCATGTTCTGAGTGTGCTTGGCTGGAGTCTCTKTGTCTTGTCCTCAGGGTGGCTGCTGGAGATGAGGAGCACTCCAGCAGTCCAGGGGCAGCTCTCTGTGGATTCACAGCTCATTCTCAATCCTTTCCAGAGCTTCCTCACATTTGGTATCTTCCTTACTTATCGAGCTTTGTGGTGGGCCTTTAATAATATTAACATTTCTTGTGACCCTTAGAGTAAAACTTGGTTGATAGCCAGATTTTATACAAAGAGATGCTAATTTCTGTTTAATTTTCTCCCTTTTATTACTAATCATATCACTGCAAAATGTAGTTTACAGCAATATAAATAGGATCCATTGCTGGAGGGAATTGCGCAGCTTCTGTCAATTTTTCAGCACCCAAATGTGAAACAGAAGCAATTAAACTCTGAGGGGAAAAAAGTAACAGTGTGGAACACATCAGAAATCGGGTCATGAATTCACACAGATGGGAAAGCCAGGAAGCAGTGGGAAAGGAGGATTTTGATTGACTCACCGTCAACAGTAAATGAGCCATTGGCAGTTTACTGTCARATTTTTGCCTTTTAATCTGCAAGTTCCAGAGGTGATGGCACCCTCCTCAACCCATTGCTTGGAGTTGGGAGAGGAGAAGAAAGGGGGACAGAGAAAGCAATGGCAGGAGTTCCGGTGAGAACAGGGTTGGGTTGGCATCACAGAAGGAAGAAGGCAGTTTTATCATTCTCTAAATCCGATGTGTGGAGCTAAAATTAAACAATATCCAGGCAATAGTCATGGGTTTTAAAAATATGCCACCCAAAAGGGATCAGGAGGTCTCTGCAGATTAATTAATAATAACAGCACTGTGGTAGTAATTAGAGGCATTGACCAGACCTAAACCCTGTGGTGGGAATTGTTATACAAATATAATCAAGGATAATTCTTGCTCCAAAAAACATRTGAAGCAGAGGGAAAAGAGGAAGGAGCAGAAGCCTCCCAGGTGCAGACAGAGGCCCTGTGACCCTGACAGGGCTTTGGTGTTACCTGGAACATGCAAGATRCAGACAAGGAGTGCTCCTTTGTTTGCTTGTACAGAGCATCTGCTGAACAGGCTGAAAGATGTGATGTTTCAATCCTGTGTTGGTTCAGCTTTCTCCAGTGGAAATCCAAGACCCAGCCACAAGCCTGTGGGGCGCACCAAGATACCTCACAGGCTACCAAAAGACCCATTTGTCCTTGCTCACTAGGATGCTCCTGTGGCCTGAACTAAACTCAGTGGGATTTGTGGGATTTTCATACCACCCAAGAAAGCACAAGACCTCGGAAAACACAGGGTATTTTAGCATGCAGAAGCTCAGTATATTTTTCTTTTCAAGCAGTAGCGCAGCACTTCTGAGAATGAAACAATCAGTTATAAAAGTAACCTTGCAGCAGAGCTTCAAGGGGGAGTTATATATGCTGGCAAATTTTCACTGTTTATTCATTCTAGACATACTTATAGACTAATTCTCCTCTTACTCTGATTTTATATCAATTATTCGCCATTGATTGAGTGGAGTTAATTTAAATTTACAGCAGTGTAAGTGAGGAAAAGCGGCTCGTAATCAGTAGCAAGTTGATTCTGCCACCTTTACTCACCATGAATAGTACCTTACTCATTGAATAATCCTATAAATTCCTCCCGGGGTTTCTCACAGAATAGGACAGTATGTGATCTGAGTAAGGATGGCAAATACTTCTCATACTTTTCACATCAATTACCCTGCTGGGCTGGACTAGTTGACATATGTTCAGCTGTGCATTTTTAATAATTTTCTAGTGTGTATCTTAAAATGGCATTTCCTCCTTTTTGTGTTGTTTGGAGTTTGGGAGAGGTGTGATGTAAGAAAAGAGCAAAAAATATTGTAACATCATTGTTGGACAGACAGCATTGGAAAACTCTTCCCCAAGAGAGACAATCCCCTTTTAAAATGCTTATTTTCATGTTCTTCTGAGGAGATTTCTTGAGTTCCTCTTTCCGGTAGTTAATGAATATGAAATGGTATTAGAGCAGGGTAATAACTTGCTAAATTTTTCACTAAGAAACCAAATTTCTTATTGCAATCCTTGTTCAGCCTAAAGTGTGCTGAAGGGATTTGTTAGATCAGGAATAGCCTTGATAGGTGTGGCCCATTGACATTGTGAACTATGACAAAAAATTAGTGATTAAACTTGGTGACTGCTGAGCTTCACTTTATTTAAAAGATTTCTAATTTTTTTTTAGTCCAAAGCAGTAATTTGTAATACTGCCTGAGGGAAATTCAGGATCCCTCAGTGGTGGCTAAGCTCTGCATCCCCATTTTAGCACAACTGTCAAATAAAAGCTCAGAAATTTAAAAAATAATAATTTTTAAATTACTTGTTTTCCTTTTTTTCTTACCAAAACAAATTGAATCCAGTTATCACTTAAGGCATAGATAAAATTAAAAATAATTAAATATGTATTTATTAATATTTTGAAAATTAATTATCTTGGAGACAAGCATTCAGTAAGTAAAAATTATATTAAATTCTTAAGCAAACAAAAAAGAGGCTTCCAATGAACAGCCTTCTGTGGGGTTCTCTGCTGTGATCTGTACCAGGAGACAGGATCTGTGCCTCTGCACAGGAGCATGTATTCTCCCCACTGAGACAACAATTTTGCTAGTGGATAGGCCTGTGCTTAAAATACATGCCTCTTTTTTTTTTTCCCGAATTAAAAGGGACAGGAGAGAAAACAAAGAGTAGGAAGCAGCAGAGGAGATATGAAGGACAAGGTCAAGAGATGTGCATTTCCTTGACATTAACAAGCAAGACAGACCCCACAAAAGGGATACATTAAGCATGTGTGGGTGAATGTCCAGCACTTTGTTTTATTTTTGCAGTGTTAAAAGAGCAAGTTCTCACTCATACCTGCTTTGTCAGTTTTGCTAAGATGATTTAGGTGAACGATAGGAGATAGACAAGGAATCTTGTATCGTGCAGATGAAAAGAGTTGGTGGAAGCATGTCAGGCAGAAAGCACCCCTGCCCCAGGCCTTGAGGGCAGAAATCAGCTGAGGCTGCTTGCCAGGATTTCACAGCCTCCACAAAATCTGGATATTGTGTGACAAATCAAAATTGCTTGTCTCTACCTGACTGCATGCATTTCCACTTGATGGGTTTTATATTTACGTCTCCAGTGGAGGAATGTGCAAGTATGGAAGTGCTGAAATGTTCAGGACATCTAAGTAAACGTGGCTTCTATTAATAAAAAAGAACTCTGTGATTCATTTTTATGACAGCAAAGATACTTTTTCACCCAGCAGAAGTCTCTCCATGAATAGAAGAGGTGCAGGATGTTTCAGTGAGTGAGATGACTGCATATCAATGAGACCACTGGAACTTCATTAGTCTTGGTGGTGATACTGGAAACCCCATGTGTTGGCAATGGGATGCCCTAATGGAGCCAGCCCTAATTTTGATTCAAATCCAGGTATTCTTTGAAAATTGTTGGGCGGTTTCTGTGTGTTGAAGCCAAAGCATAGGTTTTGTTAGTGTGACAACACAGTGGATGTGTTGTCACACATCTTTGTGTGGTTTGTGGTGGGCAACTGGAGAACTACAGACAGGAATTTCTTTACATTTGGATGCAGTATAAATGCAGTGGATAGTGGGGACATGCTGGAAAAACAGGGATTCAGGCACTGCTATTGATCTGTTATGTGATTTACTTGATCTTTGGCTTTCTTGCAGTGTCACTTATTGGTTTGCCTACTCATACTATAAACCTTTCAGAACAGAGATTATTCCTAGCCCAGAGGATCCTTGGTATTATTTGAATCTCTAGATGTTTCTGTGGTAAAAATAGTAAAGAAGTTAGAAAACCTGTTTTAAATACATGGTGTTTACCTGTAAGAGACAAGGTATGGGAACACCAGAGGAAATGGGGTGATATTGCTGTGGATACTTTTAAACTCAAAATGCACAGATTTTGAGAGTTAGGGAAGAGCTGTATAAGGAACAGGGGCAAATAACCTTACTACATTTAAGGTGATACTTGTTAAAAAGAAATGTATGAAAGGGAGTTTTATCCTGGTGGTGGACAACAGTGGGAACTGTACTTTGTGGCCAGTGGATGTGGTCTTGCATCCAGGGAGCACAGGGAAAGGACAAAGAGTCACTGAATGATGACAATAAATGCATCTGAACTTATTTTTTTGTGTAACTGTATTATTGCATTCTGACTTAGCTGCAAACTAAATGGATTGACTGAAGCAACAAATAAAAGCAGTGTTATAAATTTTATAGGGGAGAGGAGTTTGACAGAGATGAAGCAACTTCACCATGAAAAGAAAAGCTGTGTTTCACTCATCAACCACATTTTCATTTTCCTGTCTGCAAAAATGAAGCAAGGGAAAATCAAGTAACATGATTTACTTGTAGATTCAAAAAATTAAGGTGCAGAAATGGAGGGGTCAACTTTAAATGAGTTCACAATTTTCAACACAGGAAGGTTTCCAGAAGTAGGGATCTGCCAGGTTGTGTAGTGGAAATGATGTTATTCTGTGTTTCTCAGTGAGCTGCAGGCCAGGTGATCAATAGAGTCCAAATCTGCAGGAAACCATTCTGAGCTGAGAAGACCACAGGTGATAAAGAGGAATGTTAAAGTTATGTAACCAAAGAAATAAATAAGCAGCCAGCAGCAGCTGAAAGTTACCTGAAGGGATGTTTCAGGGGTAGTGAATGATTAGAGCTACTACCACTTACTACTGTTTGCAATCCTATCGGTAACAAATTACCTGTAAACCTGGATTATTACAAATTCAAGTTCCACTGAGTAAGAACTATGTTGTATATAACCCATACATAAGAGGAATAAACCTGTGTGGTTCAAAACATGAAGCATAGCTACTGCTCCAGCATCATGAGGAGTTAGTAGATTTACTTGGTCTGTGTTTTGTCATAAATGTCTGTTGCAAGGAAAGGCCATTTTTCTCTGAGCAAAGAACCAACTTTGGTAGCCCTCCCAGTGTATACATTACCCAGTTATATAACTTTGGGTTCCAGGGCATGAGAAAAGTAACTTCTACAGAGCTTAAAAAAAGACATTTAATTTCTTCCTTCACTTACCTGGCTATTTGATTCTGCTTCATTCAGAACATCCTTTTTAAGACAATTTACTTGTTCTTCACAATCAGCACTTCAGTCCAGTTCAGAGACCTCCCAGATTTTTTTGTTCGAACACTTCAGCTCCTCAGGTTCTAAAGTCAGCATTTTATGTCTTCCTTCTCTTGACAGAAAACATAGTCACTTTGGAGAAGATTAACATTTTTCTTACAGAAATATTTTCCCATCAGACAACATGATTTCACCTAACTGAAATTTGCAATGATAAAATGTCACTTTTGGCAAAAAAAAAAAAAAACCAAAAAACCAAAAACCCCAAACAACTAAACAAAAAAAAATAAAGGGCTTTCCAGCTGGGAGAAGCATAACAAAATATTTTGTTTGGGGTTGGCATTTCAACATAAAATTACTTCTTTTTTGTTTCAATGTGTCGATTCAAAATTTGAAATGCTGTAACAGAATGACATGTTGGATCATTCTGTTTTGATATAAAATGTCTAGATCTTAACATTTATACTCTTCCTCAGACTTTTTACTTTTTGTTTAAATTTGAAATGAAGAATGATTTTGAAATTCTCTGTGGGAGGAAAAATTCTATTTCCTCCTCTGCCCTCACATTAGGAGGAGAGACTGTTCTGAAACCAAAGGAGTAGGTAGGAGAATAGGGCAGCGTCAGTTTTGCATCCTGTGTTGTATGTCATAGTTTAGCTGCATACATTTGGCTAAACTGCTTCACTCCTTAACAAGCTGGGTGGATTGTGAAGGGTTTTTATTAAAATGAGGCAGAATGCTTGTCTACATCCCTGGCAATGCTTTGGAAAATCATCAAATCCAGTTTGTAAATTAGGAGTAACAGTACTTGCCTGTCTCACATGATAGGATGTGAGTCTTAATTGGTGCTTATGAAATTCTCTCAGATTCTTGAAAGATGCTGTAGAAATCTAAAATTGTATTTACTGAAATGAGTTATTCAGGTGACCTAGAAGTGCTGTCAGTTTTAACAAGTGCAAATTATTCATTTTAAGCAGTACCTCTAATCCTTTCTGCCAGGTTCTGGACTCTCTTCTTTGGGTTCTTGTCCTTGTTCTGCACTTTTATGYACAGATGTAAAGCAGCACTTTTCAATAAGCTGAACAGCAATGCTAATTACAAGGATAGTTTCTTCTGCTGTTGCCAACAGAGATCCATGAGAAGTTTCCATGCTGTATCASTTCCAGACAGATAATCATGCCTCTGTCCCTTTCCTTTGTTTTTTGTTTTTTTTTTTCTTTTTTTTGACATCATGTCTAATTCATGCACAGACATGGAGTGGTAAAAGTTGTGGGATCAGAAGAATAGAAGATGCTGCAAACCGAAGTGGATAAAGTAAGAGTTTTTATCCCGGGTTCCTTTAGTCAAGGCTCTGTCCTGCTCTGCTTGACATTCAGACATTTAAAATTATTTCCCAGCAAGAGGTAAAATATAGACCATATCAGTTCAAGGGGAAGAAGATGAGCCAGGATTCTTGATTGCATTGTTCTGTAGGTTCTTGTTCTCTCCAGTTCAAGACTCTTCATGCCAGTAGCTTGTGCTGAGAACAAGCCAGTTGTTCAGACTCCAACATCAGGTGTGCCGCTGACTTCAGTCCATGTTTACAGTCAAATGAAGGCATGAACACCACTCCTATCAAATTCAGCAAGATCTGGATAAATCCTTGTTTTCCATAATCCTCTTTTTTTTTTAATCTTTCTATCTCTCCTCTTTGTGTCCCTGAGCATCTCTTGCCTTTTCTGAGTTTTCATCTGGATTTCATTGCTCCTGGGGCAAGCATCGTCTGTTCTGCAGCATCTGTCACTCAGCCACACCCCCAAACAGATCTCTACCCCTCCCACCTGAAAATGAATCTCTCATCTTCCACATCCCCAGCTCTTTTAGACTGCTGTTTGTCAGGTAAGCTTCAGTCTGCCTGCTGTTTAATCTGTTTATTGCTCTGTCTGATCCTTACCATCTGCATCCTTATTTTCTGTATTCTCCTGAGACTTTGAGCTTCTTTACTTTCAGGCCCAGAAGGACAGCACTGTGGTTTTTCTTGCACTCAGGCTGTAGGAACTGTTAGAAAACAGCATGCAAGTGCAATTATGCCAACATACCCATGATTATGTAGACACAAATTGTGCTTTTCCCAAGAGGCCTTGCAACTCTTTACCAAATTAAATTCACATGAAAGAAGGCACAAGTATTTTTAATTTTTTGTTTCATTCTGTTTCCTTTCTTGCTAGTGCAATGGTCTCCATAAATAGGCTTAGGTTAGTACACAAAAATTACATTAAACACTAACTGGTATTATTTAACAGGTTTCTAGCACAGGACCAGCAATGTCTGGTTTGAGTGGGCATCTGGCAGTTGCATCTCTAGTAGGGTGGTACAGGAGTTAAGCAAGAGTGTGTGTACAGCTTGTGTTTGCATTCTCATTCTCCCCAACTAAYGAGTGACTTTGCTGCTGTTGGTAGCTGCCCTTTGCTCTTCTGGTGGTTTTGTTGATACAGGAGCCACCATCCTTGCTCACAGCGGCACCTCAGTCACAGCTGTTGTTGCACAAAGTGTGATGCTTACATGTACAATGGGTTTTAGGAGGGTCTTGCCTGATGGCACACATCAGCTCTAATAAATCTACTCTAGSAATGAGTAAAAAAACACAGAGAGAGAGAAAGGGAAAACTGTCTTTTCAGGGACAAACCAAGAAGACTGAGGTCCTCAGCTCTCAAATCAGGTGCAAGACGGTGAGAGCAAAAGTACAAGAGCATGAGGACAACAAAATGAAAAATAATGAGAAAATCCACATGGGAACAACAGAGAGARAATACTGCAAGTGGCACTTTGGAAAAGCACTCATTCAATGGCTTATGTGAAGGGTTATAGAGCAACAATGCCCTTGGCATTACTAAGACAGCATTAATGTACCCGAGGCCTTTTGTTGCACTGTGAATGCTCTGCTTTGTTGTCCCATCCTTTTGCCATCAGACCTACATGCAACCTTTTCTGAATTCCTGGTTGRGGAATCCCCAAGTAATCAGGGCAAGTTGAAGTATTTCTTAAATGTGATGTCTGGGCAGTTTCAGCCTTCTGGTGAGGGCTTCAGTTCAACTGTTAAAAAACAAAAACCCAACAAAGTTACCTCTGCTATAGAACAGTGCATTCCAGATTTATCCCATAACCAGGAGTCATTGGCATTTCTAAAACACCATAAGTGCATCACACTACGTCACTAATAATCACTGCCAGGAACATGGAACCCAGGTAGATATTCATTTCTTCATTCCATTTCCATGGGTCAGTTCCTCCCTGTGGTTTTCACAGGAAAAGTGTCCCTATTACACATTATATGGGGACATGGGGAGTAAAATCTTGCAGCGAGGATTTTCAAAGGAAACTAAGTGGATTAAGTACTCAAATACCCTAGAATTTCAGTGGCTTAGTCACTTTTAACAGCTCAAGAAAAAACTATTGAGGACCAACTGGTCCATTATAATAATATTTAACATGATTCATTCTTATTTATATTCTTGTCTCTGAGCCTACCAGTCCCAAGAACTAGATTCACTGTCCAACTTCCCTCTGTGTCCGTCCATTTTACCTTCTTAGTGTCTGATCACATTTGTCTCCTCATACTTGGTGTTGCCTCTCCAGTGACTATTTTCTCTGGCTCTCCCCTAGCACCCTCACCTTTACTCAGGAAGGCCAGAAATGTCTCTTTGCATGTGGCATCCAGGACTCTTGCACTGAGTACTTCTTTGCACTGTAACATCTTTGTTTCCCCATCCAGAAGCATAATATCCTCCTTGTGTTCAGGCGAGGAGGAAAAGCAAACCCAGTAAACAGGCACAGTAATTAGATCTGATGCCTTTGCTCTGGAGAGGAAATTGGGAGATAAATTAAAAGTTGGTCCCATTGGAAGGTTCCCCAATGGATATTGATCAGGCTCAGGTGAACTAGAAACAGTCCAAGGAGAATTTATTGATTAGAAGCTGACAACCAATTGTTTCTTCCTCTCTCTGTTTCGAGGTTGTAGTTTTTGTCTGCCTGCTTCYCTGATAGAGGCCGCAGGTAAATTCCTTTAACTGTACTCCTTTGTCTATGTCCAAGGGGCAGCAGAGTGGAAGCACAAAGGCTGGCAAAGCTCATTAAAGTCAGGAGCACAAAAATGGAGTATAGGTCTTGCCACTGGCTTCCCCAGAGATGCTTTGGGTTGTTCTCTATTCCCTTCTGAGACCCTGACCTCTTGTCCTTCAGATTACACAGTTGGTTAGCTGAAACCTTTGYTCTTGGATTTCTGACTCTGGCACAGGCAGCATTCCCATGAAAAACACACGTATCTCAGTTGAGGACAGGCAAGGAGAGAGGCAAATAGGCCCAAATAACCCTCAGAGGCATTTATCTGCCTTGTCAGCAGATCTAAAAATTCAGAAGGAGAAAGAGTATTTTCCCCTGACTGCAGGAGCCACCTGTGGTTTTAAAGTGAGTTATGAGTTTGCCTCATCATTGTTTTAACATTGTTTACTACTGTTCATAGATTTCAATACCACTGAAACCTAAAAAGAATTAGGGACCCAATTCTGAATATAATCCTGCTCAGGAGAACACAGAGACATTCCTGCACATAGGGACATATGCTTCTATGGACATCTTTAAAACTGAAAAATAAGCTTCAAGTCTTAAGCAATGTCAAATACRAAGTTGGCAAACACAAGCCTGAGTCTTCTTCTGGGTATATGATAAATCTTTGCCTGCATCTCCTCATACTACTTTTTACCCAGCAGTCTCAGGACAGTGCACAGAATAGATGGAGCTTTATGAGTAAGCTSCTAATCAATATTTTACTTCCTTCTCATTGTTTGGCATATGGCTCCAGGCTCTATTTGCTGGATATAATTCAAACCYTATACTGGAGAGAAAACCATTAACYTTCTACTAGACTCTTTTGGTGGCACACATCACTATAGTGGCCAATTGCTGTGCAGACCTTAACCAACTTAGTGCCACAGCTYTGGCTGWGGAGGGTGTTCTGTTGTATTGGGTTCCTGCWTGGGAAACTTAGGCACAAACATTGCAGGAGTGAGTTTTGAGGCATTTCAGATAGCTGAACAGCTTCCATCTTTCTTTGTTGTAGATAGCTGTGTTCAGGATGTCCTGTAAATCACAGCCCAGATCTCAAGTCAGGAATCAAGAAAATAGGGCATCTTCAGTGAGTGACCTTTCATGGTACTTGGCYCGAGTGTCTTGCTCAAACCAAGACATTTGTACAAATGACATTTATACTAGCAGGCAGGGGAAAATCCATCCCTCTAGACATTCAACTACATTAATCTTGAGACCCACCTCTTCTTTCAGTTCCTTGCCTCATTTGCTGTACACTTTTCCATCTTGGCAATAAATGAGTAGAGATCCTAAAGACAACATCYTCTTTCAGTACAGCTTCCTGTTTTGCTGTAATATGCAATATGTAAGTCAGTCTTCCATCAGCAAATAGTCTGTGCTAGGATAAGAGAACCAGATAATCAAAAATATGTTCAAACGAATTAGATTTATTAAGTCTTCATGTTCAATTTCCACCTGTTCTTTCCTATATTCCAAATACATGACTTATCAGTATGTTTTTCAGTGCCTTGCTTTTCTAATGTATATCTGTGCATGTGTTTGAAAAAATAAGCAAATGGAAACTTAAGAAATTCCATCATGTGAGTTCGGATTCATTCCTAGGTGATTCATCAGAAACGTGGGAACATTTATAYATGCTGTATAGACCTCTGCTACCCGGGCTGTGGGAGGAACTGATAGAAGAAGTACACAGTTATCTTCCTTGTAGGTCAGCACACAGAGGGGAATGAGGCGAACATTTTGCATCTGGGTTTTACAGTTGCTTGCTAACAACAAGAGATAGTGAGACTCTYGAATCCTGGATTATATTGTGGGCTGTGAAAGGGAATTAAAGATAGTGGGCACAGACATTTCTGTCTTTTCTCCGCAAAATGGTCCTRAGTGCCCTCTTCTCTACAGTTTATCTCATACTCTATCTTCTCTAACTTTGCTGAGCTCATACCCTTAGGAGGTGTGAATGCAAACCCAGACAATACAAGGKTGCTATTGAAATATCAAAACTCTGTTAACAGCTTTACAGCTTAACATAAAGAATACGATATTTTTTCATGGTTTATTGATTTAAGAAAAGATGTATTGTAGAGATGTTATAATACTGACTGATATTTGTTGTTGAATTTGAAGAAAAAACAGTAAATAAACTGCATTCCCCTATTTCTTCTCTTTTAAAATAAAAYCTGCAAGACTCCAGGAAGATTTTTCCTAGATTTATCTCCATTGGGTTAGTAGCCGCTAGGCCAAGATGTTTTCCTATGTGATTTATATGTCTTTTCACTGGTCCCTGGAGTTAATGTTTCCCCCCTAGGTGTTGGCCATTTGTAGCACAGCTTGAAAGAATGAAATAGTGTTTTAAACTCTCCTTCCCATCTCAAAGTTGGGCTTTCAACTTTAAAAATTGATTCACTTTGGGTGAAAGGTCCTGGCTTGAAGGGTTCTGGGGAATGAGGTTCTTTATTAAGTGACAGAACTTGTGCATCATGGATAGGATCAGGAGACACTTCCCAATCACCATCTCTCCTTCCAACGTGACTTGCTCCTGAACTAGAGGTATCTGCTGTAGGAGTGAACTATTTTAAAGGTCTGGTCAGCCTCTCTACTCTCTCCTCTCTCGTTTTGATGGTGACTTTCTCTGATATGGACCCTTTTCTAGGATGAGCTAGATGGGGATTGCTGGCATATTCTACACAAACTATTCAGCTATTTGATAAAGTTGAGCTGAGGTTACACGGACAGATAGAGCCTGGATTAAATGAGCTTACATTCCATCATCAGCCATTTGGCAGATTGAGTCTCTTAGGAATTTGTTTTTCAGCTTGACRAAATATAAAGCTTGTTGAAATGCAATTTTAAAATATATGTATTTGGTAAATTAATGAACTGGCACTGACTAAATGAAATTACTAAGAGCAATCAAAACTCAGAATTTTTTTGTGATTGTAATGAGCTTGTCTCTTCCCATGGACAGAAAGTTATATGTGAAACCAGTGTTTCAGAGCAAAAAGGTTATCTTTTAGCATCTTTAATAAGAAAACACTCTTAAAAAAAGAATATCAAAGCATAAGAAAATCCAGAGTGTTCAGATGCATTTAATTGGCTTCAAATTTGTTGAGTTCAGATTAATATCAGAAGARCAGGATGAGGCAGGGTTTTGTTGATGTCCCCATGCTCCTTTTGCAGTTACAAGGGTGTCTTCCTATGGTTTCAACTTATTTGCAGCAATTCATTATCCASTGAAAAGCTTTCTACCCTGTGTGCGTTGACAGCAAATAACAGTGATGAACAGAAACCAGGTGGGAGACATGAAATTCTGGAATAACTGGAGCCTCCTCTGTCCTCAGTAGAGACAAGGGTTCTCTCTGGGAGTTTAGCTCAAGACAACTTGTGTTAGCAACTTCTTGTAGTAAGGGAGCTCATYCCCCTGGTGACATGGGCCTGGGTGACTCTTGATGATTGCCTCAGTTTTGGTAAACTGGGCTTTGTAGAAATGTGTGGAAACATGGCCTCRTGTGAAAAACAGAGATCTGGAGTGTCTTTCTCATGCAGACTGTGTTTTAGCCTTTAGCTCTCCAATTTCTTGTTCAAACAGATGCACTTCCTTACAGTGAGGAAAATGTGTCTCCATCTACCCGTTCTCCATTCTTTTGAAGAGAGGATGTGGTAAGGGCACATCAGACAAATGGGCTGATCCAAATAGTCAYGAAATGGTGGCAGAGTTTTGACTTCTCTCCTGATTGTGGCCTCATGCTTTCAGCATGTTCAGTGGAAATATGCCTGAGCATATGTTTGAATTTCTGCTGTAGAGCTCAGTAAAAACAGACTGCCAAATTCATCTCTGATGTAAGCCCTGTTTGACTTCAGCAAATTTACTCCGGGGAGAGATTTGGTTCTGTGTACTTATGTGTACTAAATGGAAAAGTGAATTTTTCTGTTAATACTCTCTGCTATGGTTAGGCTAGAAAAAATGCTTTAGCACTGTGTTTCTGATGAAACAAGAATGATATTTATTTATCTATGTCTCCATAGATTTCTCTATATCTACTTATTTGTAAAATTAAAATATTAGATAATGAAAATGGTCTCAGAACCTGAAGTAATTAAAATGCAGGCTTTTTACTCATTAACAGGCAAGTCTTGCATTCAGATTTTGAGGGAGAAGCATGGGCAAAGATGGGTATAGATCTGCAGGAGCAGTTCAAGATTAGGGCATGGAGTGCAGGATCYTGGCATAGCCACAGGGAGCTGAAGGCAGGCCCAGCTATGGGGTGGTTCAGGCCAGGACCGTGGTGTGTGGGCAGGGGTTGCAGTGCCTGCACAGAACTGCTCCAGGCAAAGTCATAAGATCCTTCTTGTCAAAAAAACAAAGTTTACCTACAGAACCGTTTCAATGCTGAAATGGAAACCACTCCTGATTTTTAAAAGATTTATAGGAGAACTGAAATAGAAGCTGACAACAAGCTTATTTTTCTTTGTCTGTGATTTAGGAAGTCCTCAAGAGCAGTTGAAGGCTACCAGGGCCAAGAGCCTCCYATCAGTGCTACCTTGTGCAGAGTCTGTTTCACAGGATGTGACTTGCACAGGTGTCCCCAGCACCACTGGGCACCTTCTCATGCTGCAGTGGTGTCAAACTGCACAAGCCATCCTCTCCTCAGGGAAGACAAGAGCAGAGATGAGTAYAGTTCTGTCTCTCTTATTTGAGTTATGTGTTCCCACCTCGCTGGAAGCACAGTRCACAAACATGGGGTTCAATCACCCACACCCGGCTCCTGAGGAGTGACAGCGCTATGGCCCTCCTGGGCTGCTCCTCTGCAAAGGCAACCACCTAGAAAAAAGGAACAAACATGGAATATGGATAAGCTTACTCTCCTCTGTGTAGCATCCTGCAAGTTTGTGTAATGACATTTACTAATGCTGCCCACATAGTTCTGTCTCACAGGCGTCTGGAATAGAGGTTAGACTTTGTAGGTCACCATAATAAAACCAAGGCCCTGTTCCAAAGCTCTTCACTGACAGTCCTGTGATGCAGAGCAAAAAACTTCTACCCTTCTGTACCTCATTCTGCCCCAGTGACGCCAGATCTCCTCCAGAAAGGCTTGGATGGCTGAGACCCATAGCGTTCCTGCTACGGAGAAAGGCTTCTTGGGCTTGTTCAGTGGCTGCTCTGAGTGAATCCATAATATCACAGCCTAAAGCCGGCAGAGTTCCTACTCARAAACCCTCTCTGCCCCTCACTGTCTTCCTTCTGGTTCTGTGCTTCCTGGTAAAAACACAAGGTGGCACTGAGTCAGCAGGACCTYAGCTGACAGTTGCCTCTGCATTTCTTTCTATTTATACACAATTGTGGCAATTTGCAAGATCTCCTGTGGGTAGGCTGCAATCTCCCATTTCTCCAATCGTTTTGGAGGATAGTGCCAGTGACCATCCTGACTAATTTATTGCAGAAGTTATTGTTTAGTCACTTTATGTAATACACTGACAATTTCATTAGGAAGTATAGTGCCAGGGTAACCTAACAAATGGACACTGTCAAGGACTACATTCTTGCATCTGAAAGAAAAAAATAAGTTGAGAAAATTAAAGTAAAGCTGTCTCAAGGGACCGAGGAATCACCTGAATRGTGATCTACCATCAGGCTCAGACTGCTCATCTCGACAATATTTCTGCTAGAGAGAGGCCTAAATTGCAAAACCCCATCTCAGCTCCCTGCAGGATGGATGTGCCTTATGAGTTCTACTTTTCGCTAGCAGCAAGCAATTACCAAATGCGAAATAGCAGTGGCATGATTACAGCTATATGAAAATACAGACTTGCCCAATCCCTACTGATGGCTTAAAACAGCAGTGTCAAAGCCCCAACTACACAGTGCCCCTTTCCTCTTTGCTCTCCAGCTGAAGGTACATGACTGATAACACGGTTAAAACTGGGATTTGCCTTCCTCTAGCATCTGGGCCTGGTAAGCAGAGATAAGTGCACTGTTTACCATGGAAGTGTGTCTGACACCTAGAGGGGAGAATTGGGCAGCAAYCCTAAGGTCCATTCCAAGATTTTTTGTAGCACACCCTGGGCAATGTGCTTATTCCCTCGGGAATGTCCTCATGTGTGATGTGAGGATGATAACTTCTCTTCCTCTGGACAGCAGTGTGATGACAGRGTACTGGGAGATACAAAGTTCTAAATAGATTTGCCATAGGTGAAATGTGTAATGCCATTGCATTTGGGYTGCTTGATTGAAAAGGTTTGTTTGCCTCCCTGCAGGGGGAATGTCATTTTGTGCGACAAAGCTTGTGCAAATATGTTACAGAGAAGACATCCCCTCATACAGGAATTTCCCTGATTCTCTTTTTGGTATCACTGAAGTGATAGGACTAAAGCACAGCAAATTTTTTACTGGAAACTATTATGAAAGAAAAAAAAAATTAAAAAAGAAAAAAATGTCTTTTATTTATTACAGTAATGCCCAGTGAAAAATTGTATTCTGATTCCTTTATACAAGGCCCAACAGGATGACAATAAGCAGGGAGTTATTTGTGGATCATGTCTCCAAGCYCTCTGTTTGCTGTTGCCTCAGACATGTTTCTCTGGGTTCAGGGAAGTGTTTCCATCCTACCCATTCTCCACTGCCTGTGCTTCGCCACCTTGCTCCTTGGCTCTRTGGAGATCCTTCCCCAATCCTCTGCCCACAGAACGGTTTATTTAACCTTGAAGTTTCCTTATCAGCTGCATCACCCTGCTGTAGCTGAGAGACCTAAATTGTTTTCCATCTCCGTGAGCTGAATGGGGCCAGGTCTTCAGAGAGCACAGGCTTGGAAGCACTTTAAATTAGGCAGTCTGAGATGGAAATGCTCCAGGTAACAAGGAAAAACAAACAAGCCCTAYCCTTCTTCTGAGACCCTTTGCTCCTTAAATGCCTGGTGGCTCTGTGGGAGCTCCAGCCCATCTCTCAGGAGAGTTATGCACAGCATATGACTCTTAATTAAATACATATTTCTGTGCAATGTGGAATGAGAGAAGGCTGGTACCAGTGCACAMCAGCAAGCTCCTCCTCTGTCCCCAGTAATGCCCAAGTTCTCTCTCCATTGCCAGGTCATGATTCAGCAATATCCCTTGTGGAACTACACACATAACATGGGCATGGTCCCACTGCACCCTCAGTAATGTGGGAGTCTGTATGTGATCAGTCCCTCCCAAACCCCAAAAGGACAGAGCCTGCAGGCCGGGCTGTGGGGAGCTGTGGCTCAGGAAGCACAGCTCAGGCCGAATGCCAAGGGCAGGGACCACCAGACACAGCTGTTCTGGAGACAGAGGGGTGGGAGCAGTGCAACACGGCACGGGTGTCTGCACACAGAGTGCCACCAAGGTGACACTTGAAGCTGTAATGTGATTGACAGGTGCAATTGAAGCATATGCAAACACAGATGAGCTTGCTTGRGTGCCAAAAGTGCATGGTTCGAAGTAGGGCAGCTGCCCAAATTTATATTTAGGACTCGTGCAATGGCTGTGTGCAATCCAYGCCATCACATCTTCACCTGGTTTACTTATAGCCAGGGCATGAAGCTGKGCTTTGCACAAAACCAGTGTGCCTTGATGTTGGAAAAAACACAAAGAAGGGATTGCAGCTTGTYCTGAAAATTTCCCTTACCTATGTGGCCCTTCCTCAATCWCAGGAGCACACACCTGCTCCTTCAAGGGGAAGTGCATGCCTTTACTCTCACTTGCACTGCAGTCTTGTGTGGTAATTAAGTGACTGGGATCCCTTGGAACCGCAGACTGAATACACAGTCAAATTATGTGTTTTATGTCTTTGATTATCTTTTTTGCATTTGGATAGCAAGTTTCCTTTCATTTTGCAAGTGGCTTTCCCACACAAGTGTGGTTTTGGTGTCAGTTATCATCGAGCTTGACAGAGCCCAGAAGAAAGCAGGAATTATGTGAGAAGTGTTTATCTGGCTGCACAAATGTTCTTGGACATCAGGAGTTGTCTTCCATCTTCCCATGGGTTTATTCAACATGTGAGCTGCAGGTGAAAAATCATTATTTAATTAATACCAGAGAATATTAATTCCTCACAGCACAGTAGGCCCATGAAAGGACTGGTGGCAGAACTGTGCTCATGAGAACTCCCATGCAGATTGTTTCAAGCAGTTTTGTCCCTAGAGTAGCAGGCTATGTGATGGYGTGGAGCTGACAACACCATCTCTCCAATAGAGGACACATGGCTTAAAACGTCAGAACAGGATTAGGAACAAGATGAATTTATAGATTGTGTGGCTCAACCAAAAAAACACTAAAATTGAAATTCTGTATTTGTGGGAGCCAAACAATATTTTCTTTCAGCTCTCAGCTTATTTGTCCATTTCTCCTGCACTGTTATTTTTTTCTGKTTTTTTTTCACTTCAAATCAATTTCTTAAGCAAAGGATACTTTAAAGCAAATAGGAATAATTTTGTACAAAAGTGAACTGTTTTGAAATTTYGAAAACTCTCCCCTGATTTTCTGCAAATACTGCTCAGCAAATTTAATGCAGTCTCATCAACAGCTTTATTCTCCTAATCTTATGCTAAAATACTATTTTGTGCAAACTTACTGTCTGACAGGATAAATAATCTATTTTGATCTATTTCTTCTGGGAAGGCAGAAATTAGGTCTTAAGAGAGGACTCCAGATACTYTGGCCACTTCCTCTGCCTGCCGGTGGCATGTTGTGTTGTCCTTGGTCACAGCACTTCTCTGCTTGTTTCCTCTTTCTCTAGATGACAAATTCTTAGTCAAGTAATGCTACTTAGTGTGTATCCATCCATCACAGATTAGTGAGGGGAACTRACGCTGATTGTGATTCTGGGTGTTATTTTGATAAAGATTTCTATTTCAACTTCTCTTCGTGCAATGAACAGACTGTTACATGTGGTTTCAGGTCAAGGAAATAGATTTCATTTTACAAAACATAGCAGGAYTTCTTCTGCATGAAATCCTAATTGCATTCTTTGGCTTTATTTTAAGCAAACAAAGCAAATTAGAGCCAAAGCAAAAGCTATATATGCTTAGAAATTGCAAACATCTTCCCATTTTAAGCCAAACATTGGGAAGCTTTTGTTCATCTTCTTTTATCCCTGTGTCTCATACTACATAAGGGAGACTATGTTGGASTTCCCACCTTCAAATCCAGCCTGCCTTATCCTTCAGAGTCTCTGAGGGTGGCCAGGCAGTTTGGACTCCTGGTTTGGCATTAGCACAGCAATCTTTTCCAGGGATCRGTAAATACTGGATAACGAGGGGCAATACTACCAACCCTAGTTCACACAGCATCTTGACCCCAGAGAGAAGTGCTTTGAAGATCATGCTGCGAATCAGTCAGACCCAGACTCCTGGGCTCAAATCTGCTGTTGCACAGCTGCCCTTCATTGACAGCAACATGAGTCAGAAAGCGCCTGTGCATATGGTTCCTAAAATAACTGGTAATCAACAAAATTCMCAGACCTTTTACTCAGTCACTTCTCTTGAAAGAGTCTTGTTTGTTAGGCCAAATTTCTTTTTTTTCCCTCCATCATACAAGTGCTGCTCCATTGAAGATAATGGATTTGTTTGGGTATATCAGAGAACAAGATAACTATTGTGGTGTTCAGGAGGTGTTTCATCCATGTAAGGATTTGGCCAATTACTATTATTTAGTTACAGGCATGTTGGTGTTTTGCTAACCATAAAAGAAAGCAATGCTTTTTCATTAGATCTAATCAACACAAGAAGCTGGCTTAAAAGAAAGGTGAGAGAACCAATTTCAAGCTGGAAATGCAGTGTGGGAACCTTTGGATATTTCTTTATGCAGCTCCACCATGCCAAGCCATGAAACTTGAGCCAGCTCTGCATAAGCCAGTTTTACAGAGRGGAAGCAGTGCAGCAATGGTTATTCCACTGAGAGCCATAGCCCTGCTGAGATGCTGTGTTTGGCCCAGGCAGACTCTAACCTTCCCATATTAACAGAGCTTTCTTTTGTCTGCAACAGCCCAGCAAACCCAAACACCTACAATTTTGGTATTTTCATCCTTTTTTTTTTGCCCCCTCCTGTTGCTCACTTAACTTAAGAGGTTTGTTGACGTTGATTGAAAGCACAGTCATATGACTAAACTGACCAACTAAAAATTTATTAAATAAGCCRTAAAGCTCAATGATTTTAAAACGTGGTTTTTAAGGTTCATGAGAATTTTTTCCATATATGGAAGGAAACCAAATGAAGCATATAAGTTGTACCACAGTGTGCATAAAGCAGAAAGCATTTGGCATCAGCCAAGCCTGTCTTGGACCATTCCTGTGCCATGTACAAGCTGTTGAATCACAAAGTTCCTGCTTTGTCAACCTGCCCATGGCTTGACCTCTTGATTTAATCTGGTAGTTGTTTAGGGACCTTTCTGTCTAGTGTTCTCAAAAGATGGCAGGGAAAATCTGCCTTCTATCCAGCATTTGTACAGCTCTGAGTAAATTGCTCCTGCTCCAGCACTTCACCTGTGCTACCACTTCACTCTGACCATCACATTCATCATCCATTAGCTTGATTTGCTGTATCATGACTCTGCTGCTSTGGTTATACAGAGATTCACAGTGCAGCAGTGATGTGGAGGGCATCAGACACCCCAGGAGCAACCCTTGCCCTAATTGTCATATCCTAGGTCAGTCTCTGACCTTGTGAACAATGCTTCCTCAAGGAGGTTGACTTATGGACAGGTCCTTGGCTTCTGTTCTTCCTTCTGTTCTTCTGACCTTTCAGAACMTTTGCTTGACTTGCTACTTTATCTACTCTGCTTTTAGGAAAAGTGTAGAGAAAATGCTGAAGGAAAGATCATCTGTGATGTTTACTGATAAAAATGTAATTTTTCTTACTTTGATGTCTTTCTTTAAACAGTTTTTTCTGGGCTAGGGACAGCAGACATGCTTTCAATTTATTTATTTGAGGAGGCGATCAACCAGAATGCAGAACAACAAGGTGCATATAACCATCCTTAAGACAGCCTTCATGTGCTGGTGTTTCTCATGGTGGGATTCCAACTCTCTGCCCCCTTTTAACATGGGTGAGAAACTGTCTGGGGACCTTCACCCCAGGGTGCAGGACAGCACAGGAGACTCCACCATTTCCTCCCTGAGGCCTCCAGCTGATCCCCAGGTTTGTGAGTGCAGCCTAGATGAGAAAGACAGACTGCAACAATAGCTTTTCCCAAAGCACCCACCCATATTCCCAGGAGACCAGGCTCCATTRTCTCCGAGTCAAACTTCCAGACTACCATCCCCGTATTTTTCCTCTGCTGCTCTTTGTGTGTGAGGAATCCCTCCTGTAGGTATTTAGAAAGCCATGTCATTATCCACCTCTGTTCCCCACCTTACCATTCCTTATCTCCTGCAAGATGATGCAGTGCTTACACCTTTGACTGCCTTGCTGACAAATGTTTTATCCCACCACCACACGTCAGGTCCAGATTTTGTCTTCCATCCTGAGACTACAAGGTTTTTTTGGGCAGGCAGTTGTCTCTTGCTTGGCAGAGGGCAGTGGGGTCTATAGTTGTGTTCCTATAAACTGCTACGATATCAAAGTATACCAAACTAATCTTTTTAGCACAGTCCTCCTAACAGTCTGGTTCACCTGAGTAGTAAAACCTATGAGTTGCCCTACAAAACAAGCAGAAGACCTAATATTTGAGGAATGCAAACCACATGTGCATCAGCCCAGGGAGCATGCCAGCAGGGAAGGTGTTAATCCAGTCTTTTTTTTCCCTGCAGTCCCTGCCGGGTGGATGAAAATGAATCACATTTCATTCTGCTCTCAGTCAGCTGAGATTGCTCTATAATTTTGTTTTTAGTCATTCGTGACTGAGACCTTCTCTGGCAAATTTAGTCACCGAATGTTTTTTTGCTGTTTAGCCCCAGTCGTTTGAAATCTCAGGGGAAAGTGGGTTTCATATTGCGACAGCTGAGAGATGAGCAAGGGGAAAGCTGATGGATGTTGATAGTTCGGGCTGATGATATTCAGCATCGTTTCCATATCCCACATTGCTGGGCAGAGAYACTCAATTCATTTATTCATGATCATATACAAAGCATTTTACTCTTCAACTCATAATAGCTTGTGACCTTAAAGAGACACAGTCAAGTACTTTTTGGGCCAGAATTTAACCTACTGTAGAAATTGCTATCTGCTGAAAGTGATATATAATAATAGCTGCGACCATTGCCATTCATCCTGCCATCTCTACATACTCTACATGCATTACWGTGAAATTAATTTCATGACCATTASAAGAGAYAGAAGTGCATAATTTTCCCTTTTAACAGAAGGAGAAACTGAGGCACAAAAAAACACTGGCCATACACAAAATCAAGGACAAAATTACACAAAGGATTGAGGTCTTCCGTTCCTGCTATGAATAGGCAAGCAGTGTCTTACGCATGCTGAACAGATAATTTGTGTTAATCGGGCCCTAGCTCTTGAAGGAAAGTTTCAGAAAGAATTTGAGCAAGAGAAAAAAAAAAACCAAAACCTTAAAATGCAAAATGTCCCTTTTCTTGTCTGTGCTTTAGCAGCATTAGCAAAGAACTATTCCCACTATTTTCAGTGGTTTCACGATGGCATTGGCAGTGCTTTTGAGGCACAAACAGGATGCCAAATAAAACTGAGACATGAAAGTATTCCTGCTTCACTCAGAGAAAGATGGATGAGCCTGGAAGGCAGAGGGACRGGGCAGAGAAATGTGCATCCACCCATGAGCTTATGTGTGCAGGACACAATGGCAATCAGTCTGATGAGAGACATTTTGTTCCCCATTTTCCAAGAGGAAGTTAGGAGCACYGCAGAGTCCTGCAGCCTCTCTAAATGGAGTCCCGGTTTGCTTGTCATGATCAGGAAATAAGTCTGCAGCAGGATTGCAAAGGGCTGTGGCACAGCTGAGACATCCAGTCGTGTTAGTATGGTGAGACTCTACAGTGTCTGTGGAATGGTGCTGGCTGTTGACAATAGGGGCTGATGGAGAAGGCATTTCCATGAAGTTAATGGCTGGCTGGTGGAGGTTAGGGCCTGAGGCCATTATTACCATTGTAAGTTCTGGAAATATAAAAATGCAGGGAGAAAAAATAAAGAAAATTGCCTCTTTATATATCAGAGGGTTTAAAGTTGAGCTGGCTGTTGCCATGGCTACAATATTCAGTTTGCAGTCTTTAGTTATTTAAGACCAAGGGCTCGATCTTGCTGAATCAGTGAACTCAATGGAAACATGTCACCCAGTCTCAGCAGGGGAAGAAGGAAACCACAGTAGGGTGGTAGGAAAGGAGAACCCATTCCCATCCCATTAGAGCTCACTTCCATGGTGTTCAAGAAGGCTTTCTGAAGTGCAGGAGGAATGACTCTGGGAGAAGATGGGAATGGACACAGGCTTTGGGCAACTCCTGAGTTCACAGGCCAGGATGGTCACACCAATTCTCAGTTCCTTACAGTACAGCATGGGCAACTTTGGAATGGAAAGGACTAGAAGGGCTGATAAGCCCTGTTTGTAAACTCCAGCAAACTACATAAATTTGCATTAAATTTACAATTTTGAAGATCAAGACTTGTTAAAATGAGACATAACTTTTCGCTGRCAATTAGACATGTTTTGGATCATAGAATTGGTGGGGTTGGAATAGACCTCTAAGATCCCTGCAATGTTCACCTAATTCCCAGAACAGGCTTTTCATGGTTCATCTAGCAATGACATAGTTTGTGTTTATATGGAAAACTGAAGTTTTCCCAGTGTGGATATTCAAATTCCTGTTAAAATGGATTCGAATCCTTTAAAGATTTCTGTCTATTTGGATTAAACTGTGAAGTCAAATGAGACCGTGGTGGAGTACCAAGAAAATTCAACCAGCAGGGTTTTTTCCCCATCTTGGCTTCTCTTCCAGGGGATTYCCATGGGGACCTGCTACCAAACATGGCTTGTAAAGCACTGTCTTACAAAAAAGTGGGTCCCAACGATGTGCCTTGATGTTATTCTTCTGTTTCTACACTTGCCAAAGGAAAAGCAGGATTTCACAATCTTTAGAGGAAAAAACAAGAAGTACAAAATTAGGTTCTCCAGGTCAGAGACTGTCCAGTGTGTGTGTGTCCTCTGTTGCAGGTTGCCCCAGTGGCACAAAATAGCTGCTTTTCTGTATGTTTTAACAAGTATGTTATAGGCTTAGATGCACTACTGAGAAACACAAATGCCTTATTGTTGCAGAACTGACTACCACATCAGAATCTGAGGTGAAAATGTATGGATATGATTCTCTGAGTTGTGCCTCTCTCCTAAAGTATATCTATCTGTGTGTATAAACACATTATCTCAGAAATGAACACATTAGTTTTGCATTTACTATAATGCTGCCGTGTCCCAAAGCTGCACGGCAAAGCCCAGAATTTGTCTGTGGATCCCTGTCACCCAAATTTATCTAGCGGGCTCATCCTAGGATATTCAAATTGTTCCCTACATCTGTAGGTTGGCTGTTTCCCTGCTTTTCTGATCTATTATGCACATTCCTTGTTGCCTCAGGAATAATGGTGATCATATGTCCCCTTTGAGACATCTGGTCCGGCTGTGCTGTGGTCGCTGGCTTTTCCTGCTCACCAGACAGGAGGCAGAGCGCTCCCCAGATCAGCCTCAGAGCTCCTGCCACCCCCAAGTGAGACGAGATAACAGTGCCCATATTGAGACAGAGACAGGAGAGTTTTATCAGGGAGGAACATGAACCAAATAAAAGCTCTGGGATTTCACTTCAAAAGAAAGATGCCATTAGCAGCCCCCTTTGTGTTTGGCTGCATGGGTGGGCAGGCATTTTATTAATGTCCTGAGCAAGCAGAGCAAACAGCTGCCTGTGTGTGGTTAGTAAACAGCACAGGGAGACTACATTAGTGTGAAATGAAAGAATTCAGGAGGGAAAAGGGAGATTTCCAGGAAAATTAACCCACCCAGATGACCAAGAAGAAATAGAGTTACATATTTCGCCTTAGGGAGAGCTACACCAATTTAATAAAAAACTYTGGAAGATGAGAAGTGAGAGGTCTCTCCAAGAGCTGGCCACATCCTATTCACCCCAGCATCACTCCACGTTTCCTCCCAGTTCCCCTGCAAACTATAGAGCCCTTACACACCTCCAGTCCTTTTCCATAGCTGAAACTCTGCTGATAAAAAGAATGTTAAAACCGCTGTGATAAAAAGAAATAATATYTAAATTTCCAGTTCAGAGCTGAAAGCCAGATGCAGATTGCAAGCAGAGCACCCCACACTTTGTGGAAGAACAGGGGGTTGCTCATACTACCTTCCTCCTCCCATAAGGATGCTTTTCCAGGATATGTTAGCAGCAGTTCCCAGCATTTCTGTTAACATTTCTCTGTCTGTTTTCCAATGATRCAGGATTCATTTGAAGAAATAAGCATGCTAGGAAGTAGGAAAGGGATGATTTCCCCATTCATTAAATCAAAACAACTTGTATTGGGAAATATTGAATTTTTACTGAAGATGGATGATGCAATTGAACTTCCTTTTATAAATGAGTTATTTTTGTTGACTGCTGCTGACATTGTGTGTGAATCTTAAGGCTTAAAAAATGTTAGATAATATTGTTTAGGCCTACATATGGTAGTGAGAAAGTCTGTCAAGAGACCCTGGGAAAGGTGTTTTTCCTGAGTCAGCTCTGCTCTTCCCCTGGAGGCCTTCCAGCAGGGAAGAGAAGATTCAGTACTGATCGCTGCAGTGTGGACTAATGTTTGCTGGAGGCTCACTGTTTTGTGGGTCACAAGCATGGGCAGTTATTCCTTCATCACCACTGTTCACACTATGTAAAACTGATTTGGTATTCCAAGGCCACCTTCAGGCTCACCTCTGAGCAGGATAAGGCCTGGAATATTAGTCCACGTAATTTCCTGTCCCTAATGCATGACTTAGTGCACTGCCTTAGTATATCCCGTAATATTTACACAAGAATTTCATACCATTTACATGTTGCTAGATAATTTCTTTCCTCCTTGTATCCTAAAGCTGAATTTCCTTTTCCACTGTTTCCCTTCTTCCCTCTTTCCTTCTCTTTCCCTGAGCTGTCAGTACCAATGAACAAAGAAACATCTTTATTTAACCCCTCATGACATCTCCTGCATCTGAAATCCCTGGTAATGGCTTATGGGAACCTTCCATTGATTGGGTTAATAGAGAATAAAATTGCTTCATAACTGTATTTCTCTTTGATTTTAAAATTATGTCCCCTACCCCCAACACTGGGAAGGAGTTGTTAACCCTTTCATTGTTCTAGTCCTGCTGGGGCTCCCATTGCTTTCTCTGGATGCTTCCCAGTGKAGAGCTGGAGAGGATGGTTGGAAATTAATAAAATCCCTAAAGGAAGTATGTGGTATTTCTGTGAGGATAATGAAAATTATCTGAATAGAAGAAATATCATGAAGGAAACTATRCATAGATTGTAAATGTTACAGAGAGAGGGAGAGAGTGYGGATTACTGGRTTGCTGTATTTCAGCTCTGCATTAAAAACTCAGCTCCTTTTCCATCAGTCTCATATTCTTCACCTGTGTTAAAGGAAATGGAGGCCATTGTCTTCTTATGACTTCTCTGTTACCTAAATTTTATTGAAATGCTAGAGAAATGTAAAATGTTGCCTGGCTCTGCTGCCACCCATTGGAATTACACTTTTCTGTGTGCCTGGCTTATGCAGCATTTTGTGGATATTTACCTTGGTTTGAAGTTTTTTCAAGATGTCTGTGAAGTGCACAGAGAGGATTTCCTTCTGTCTCTGTAATGCCTGTGGCCATTGCAATAGTAGATGAATATGGATTTATTCTGGTCACCAAACAAACTGCCAAAGAGCAATTCAGCCTGGAAAATTAGTCTGCARCACGTGCTAGAGTTTTACATATCTTCAACATCTCCTTCCTCCATCAAATAGCATTACTGCCCTCATTTCTAGTTTTTAACAACTCGTCACAATGGGAGACGATAACAGTGACATAATTTCTTATAGTAAACAGATGTGCTTTCACCCCAAAGGGTCCAAGTGTGCTTTGCTAATTCGTGTGGCAATAACCATCACTCCCTGACTGTGGAACAGCTATTTGAAAGCACAGGAAGATCTATGTGGAACTATGAAGAAGAGAACAGCMCAGTTTTGCTTTGAAATTGTTGTATAGATGAGATGAAGGAGGGATATTTCACAAATTTCAGGAATTCTCAAATATTAATTTGATCAGGACAAGCAGAATAAATACCCCATCACGGCCCAAGGACCTTTAGCAGGAACAGCAATTAAGAATATCAACATTTAAATTTCTTTTTAAGCATTGCAAGAAGCACAGGTCCCTTTAATTTTGTTGAGGAATTCATTCAGCACCAACTCTGAAAGAAGAGCTTTCCCTCAGAATAATAAATACTGTTTTCTCAGGCTSTGTCTCTCCTGCAGGTCTCTCTTCCATGGCCCAGCAAGGCCTGTTAGTAATTAGGTGATGAGATTTGACAAGATCACAACAAAGGCAGATATGGCTGCAGGTTTCTGCMTCAGTTTTCAATTATTATTTATCTGCACAAAACAGCTCCTCTGCTACATTGTAGTGGTTCATAGGGTAATTTTTCAAATGAGCATTTTAGTTAATATCCCATAATGGCTCAGATATGCAGACTGAACCTCCTAAAAGATTTAGATGCTTATGGTATTTACCGTAACAGCTCCAGCTCTTGGACCAATTCCACAGTAATGCCTCTTTCCAGACTGGTTCAGGGCAGTCCATGACAACCATCACAACATTTGTTCCTTTCCATCTCAGGAATGGTTCCCAGAGCTGATCCAGATGCTTTGGCTGTCTGCTGTTGATTTGCTGCAGATAGAGACCCTCCTTAGATAGCAGAGGACCTGCTCTAGTGACAGCACTCACATCTCAAGCAGCACAGTGTCCTTCAGAAACAATCTGTGCACATCTTTTGTCATTATTTATTGTACCAGACTTGCCCAAAAACATGGTTTGAAAACAATCTCMAGCCTTTTCTCTTGCAGCTTGGGACATTCCCAGCTACTGTGGTGAGACAAAACAGATTCTGAGATTGGTAACTCCTTGTCCTGAAAGCCTGGCATAGCTGTCAATACAAGCACTGAAGATATACCATTACAGCCCAGATTTGGGCTATTCTGCTCATGATTTTCTCCTGCATGTCATTTACACTCTTCTTATCCACTGCTGGCGGTGATGGGGGTATGAATCACATTACTGCAGCTGGTAATTTTAGAAACACTGCCTGGGAATGCTGCTAAATATAGAGAGGGGCGAGTAAAAGGCCTTCCTTTTATCAGGCATCTGTGTAGGTTCCTGGCATCTCACGGGTACAGGTTGTATTGTTCCTGATTTAAGGCTCTGGAGAACCTTTGATGAAGCAATGCCTGTCCATCACRGAGCAGAAAGCTGCCTGGGGCCAGCAGAACATTACACTGAGAGGTCTCCCAGGACCAGGCAGCATACTGGCATTTTGTCAGGTAGGATTGTGTCTATGAGCACTGCCACTGAAGGTTTAATTTGAGATCTGTTCTGTGTCATTTACACGGATCTCCAGGCTAAGCAGCAAGGAAGAAGAGCTCACATTTGTATCCACAMGCTGAGGGGTAAAACACACATGCTGCACTGGGTGGAGAAGAAGTAGACAGTGTAGACCTCCAGGCAGCACATGAGAGTACAAGCCTGCCCAGTGGGAAGAATTTAAAACACCATTAAAGGCCAACTTAATAAAACTATCACGCAGCTCATGCCTGACAGCTTGACTGTGAGGACTTGGGTTGCCATACAAGAGATGATGCTGCAAAGACCCTTTTGGACATCAGCAGTTGTAATTTATCTGAAATGGTAGAGAACAAGGAATTATGTCAGAACTATTTCTTTGAAGAAAACCAGGACTCTCTTCTTTACTAAGATTGTCTCTCTCTAAGTGAAGGGTTTCTGCCTCATTAGTCCACTGAAAGGCCCTCCAGAGCAGACAAGGGGCAGCAGAGCCAGCAGGAAGGTGAAGGCAGGATCTTCCAGTCAGTAGGACTGAACTGAATGCAAGTGAGAGTAAGAATAAACTTCCATGTGTCTTTGCAGTKACAAAGTAATGCATAATGCAACTTTTTATTGGTGCAAAGCCACAGCGCACTCTTGCTGGCAATGRGAGGGACATTCCAAAGTTTCCATGTTTAACAGCTTTGGTTTCCTTCAGGAGCAAGAAGTCACCATGAGGTGAGTTCCCACAATATTTCTTCACTGTCTACATGTAAAGGGAGTTGGAAAATTATTGTTTTGCCTTGTACTTTCTGCCTAGATTTTTTGTTTTTACTTTTTAAAACTTTCTTCTGAAGACCCAAAGTAAATTTCTTTTCCAATTACAACCAAGCGAGTGTCAGCATTTTCAAAAAAAATGTCCACGCCCAAAATGGTTTTCTGTCCCCAAAATGTCAAGGAATTTTCAAACCAGTTCCATTTATACTGGCAGAAAAAAAACCCCAACAAGCTGCCAACATACATCTCCATGCAAATAACATTTTGCAGCCCTGTGATAACCAAGACTTGGAATATTCTTGTACATGGAAGGARAAAAGAAATGGCGTGTGTGCCTGTGTTCAATGGGTGACAGAAAGCAGAGCCCATGCAGAAAAGGCCTTGCAAGCCAGAGCAGGAGAGCTTTCATCTTCTTCCAAACAGAAAAGAGTCTGCATATCAACTGTAGAACAGAGGTACAAATTCTATGCCAATATCAAATGAATCCTGCGTCCCAGTGTAGAGGGAAATTTACAGGTCAATATAAGGAAGCATTTCTGTGAATCACACGACAAAAAGGTGCTTAACTGCCCTAAAAGCAAGTGCTTTTTCCCCCAAATTAGCTCAGAAGAGAGCCTTCCAATGGAAAAGAACCTGCATAAAAATCTCTTGTAGCTGCCCTTGAAGAAAAAGAATGACAGAACCAGTCTTTTCAAACCTAAACCAATTAACAAGGTAAAAGAAAAAGTCTTATGATAATTAAAAATTAAAACCAACAAGACAACAGCGTAAAAAATGAAAGAAATTAATAAAAACAATTAACAGAGATGAAAAAACCAGGGATGGGAGTGATATAAATTGAACCTATTATAAGGCACTAATGACATTTGAAAACCTAATTTTTACATTGTCAAACCATTTTGATTAAGTGTTAAAAGCTGCTCTTATGAACTTGGCATATATTGAGCAACAGCAGTAATTTCTGGCTTTATCTTTTTCGTTTTCTCTGAAAAGCTTCTTGTGTGCTGAAAGAGGCAGCGAGCACTCAGGACTTATCAGTGCTTCTTTCCCTTCCATTCCTCATGCCAGGAAGCGYCAGCCCTGCCTGACAATGGCTATTTTCACGTTCACAGGGAGTGGGACCTAAGTAGGGTTGGGGGGCAATGAGAASAGAGACGTAAGAAATGATGAAGACATTGGGTGCTGATGAGAAAAACAGACGTCTTTCTAACYAGGAACCTTCCCTCCCTTTTTCCCGGTTTTTTTGCTCCTTTTATTTTTTTTTAATTTCAAAAATGGAATAAGCAAAATAATTGCAAGAAAGAAAATTGACTTTTTATGGCTTTTTAAGTGCTTAACATGAAGTTTCATCTAGTAAAATTATTGTTATTTTTATCTTTAGCTGCGTCGTTCATGCTTCTCCTTAAAGAAGATATTTCTCCAGTCAGGATGCCAGCTGCAAGGAGCCGCGCCGAGAATGACAATGGCCTATGCAAATACAATGCATCAGCTATAAAGCTGTTCCAGAGCACCCGCCCTGCTCGGGAGGAGCTGCTGCCAGCACAGGAGGAGAGAGGCAAGCCTGGCCCTGSGATGGGAGTGACCACAGCTCTGTCCCTGCAATGGGAGGTGAGGATGATGCACATCTGGTATGAGTCCCTCAGTATTGACAGTTCCACAGAGCAGGGAGTGAMCAGCAGGGCACAGAGTGCTGGGTCCACTCACACATCAGGGAGGCTCGGGGAGGCCAAATGTCCTTATTGATTTGGAATTTGTGACTCCAGATCACCAAGCTTTGCTATCCTAGAGTCACTTCAGTACCCTAGACCCCATCACATCAGCCCTTGAGAAGCTGAAAGTCTGTGGATCACCTTGTTTCAGAGCATGGCCTTGTCTTTTCTGGCTTCGTCTGCAAACTCTCACTGGCCAAAATTTAGCAACATAACATACCAGGGAGTGGTAGACTTGTGCTAGGGCTTGCTACTCCAGAATTGGCCAGAAAAGTGAGAATACAGGGAAATTCCACTGGGAAGTTGGGATCTTTCAGCAAGAAAAATAATTATAAAACAACCTTTATTTATTTTTTTTTTTCACTTGAAAACTGAGAAAGGGTCAGAAAAGCATTTTGCAGGCAGGAGGGAGTATGGAACAGTTTGGACTGTTCCTGGGTGTCGTGCACTCCTCAGCTCTGTCCATAAGAGAGTGACAGACTTGTAAATGACAGATCTGGGCTGGGTGACAGAASAGAAGAGCCCCAGTCCAGCATGATGGTCCACATGCAGCACCAGGTAACAGTGTGGTTCTCCCCAGCACACAGATCAGCAAGGCACAGTAACTAGGACATGAAGGTATTGTCACCAAAGGCAGCAATCAGATGCAAGGTGATTACACAGAAAGCAAATTGGGCTCAAGAAGCTGGCACATCTGGAAATGATGGTGCAGAGAGAATCTTTCTGCTTTGGCAGGGCACAAAGTCTTTTTACAGAAACACTGCATCCCTCGGGATAAAAGATTTGATCACAACTCCGTTGGTGCCAACCTGACATGGAAGAAAAATTATACATTACAAAATGCTAAAAAACAGCTAAAGGGAAGGAGTCAGAAGAGGGGATGGAGAAACAAAAATAAATCAGAATCACCATAGAGAAAAAAGACTGAAGGTAGAATTAAAATATAGAACTTTTGGAAGGCAAAGATTTTAGAAAGAAACACATATTGAAGAAAATAGGAGGGGGTGTATAAAAAGACAGGACATAAAGCCAGGCAGTGTGGCCAGTGTCATTTATATCAATTTTTAGTGCTCCTTTTCCACTGCCCTAGGAATAGTTCATAAACCACAGCATTTATTATAGGGGTGGTGTCATACACTGCAAACCTATTTGTGAACGCTACCACTCGGGGATCACATGTGGAAGTGGCTTCCATTGCAGCTGACAGGCTCAATAAATTCAAAAAGATCAAGAAGAACACAGGTGACAGGGRGTATTTGGAGTGTGCATGTTCTTCTCTCTTTTTGTTGCACAAAGAAAGGAATGTGAATCCCCCATGCTACCAGTCACACGTTTTTATTGTAAGCCTTGTAAAATCTCATGTTAAAGTCTAAGCTCTCAGGTCATGCAATTATGGGAGCCTCTCCTTTCATTTTTTAAAATGTCAGTTTCTAACCTGCCTACCTGTGGAGAAAGATTTCGAGGCACAAACATGTACAGATTCAAAACCAACTAATTACTGATTTCTTTTTTTTTTTAATGTCTTGATGCTGTGTTCTTGATTTTGAATTTCCAGGGTACAAAGGGCACAATGGCTTTCTTGCAACCAGCACCAAGGCCCATGTGAACTTCTTACCATATTCCTCCCATGTTAAGATCTAGTATCTCCATGAACTGTCTTTTGAAAAACCTGTAGGTCTTGATATGAGCTATAAAGTCTTGACCAACCTTTAATTTATAGAAAGTGCCTTGTAGAAGTGAGAGAATACAACTAAAGTCTACAAAGCTTAGCCAGATTTTATTACCTGGAGATACATTCCTCATGTTTAATATTTACCATACTGCTCCTTTTATTTTATGCAGATATCTGGTAGCAAGTATCCATTTAATTCTGTCARAACCTGAAACAGATCCATGGTGCTAAGAAGAACCACAATGATGAGGATTCTGGAGGGAAAAAAAAAAAACATATTGGGGGTCCATTGAAGAATTAATTTCATGATGTGAGAAGGAGCAACAATTCAGTAGGTCAGAAAGAGGGAATGCAGGCATCTGGATCATTCATGCATTGCACAAAAAAGAGTAGCAAGATAGTTGAAAACCCTCTCCAGTCTGTTTCCAGGTGCTGCAGCCACCGTTGATGACAGTGTAGACATAGTAAAACCTATGATTTGAAAAAAGTGGAATATTCCTGTCAGAAAGAGCTGATTGCTTTGAACAAGGCCACTACACCATAGCCAGATTGTTAGCCATAGCTACCAGGATTTCTGTTAGCTCTCCTCTCGGCAGGTGCCAGGGAGTCCTGTTGTCTCATGACAAAGAACAGTGGAAGTAAGGATTCATGGAGAGTTTGGACTTCATCTGCCCTTTCTAGTTACCTCCAGCTCCTGTATTTCTGCCTTGCTGTRGGAACTGGCTGTTTGATTCTCCAGTGCTGTACTACAGCTCATCTCCAGCTTTGCACTAGGAATATAAATGATGCCAGTGCTGCAGCAGGGCAGGAGAGATGGGAGCATTTGCCTTGCTAAGGCTCCTCCWGGTGCTTGTGTGGATTCTCTGTTCTGGCCCCACGAGAAGCTTCCCTTGGCAGCYGCAGCTGCCAAAGCCATGGTGCCACCCCCCTCAGGACTGAGCTAGGGACAGGGCTGTGACAGAGGACAACMACTGTGCAACCTGCTCTCTAGGGAGCATGCATCTGATCCATGCAGGGCTTCTATTTGTGGACAAACAGGGAACAGAGGCTGCCAATGTGYCCCTTCCATTTACAGTTTAAGTATTGTGGAAAATTTAGAAGGACAGACAAGCTGAGGCTGAAAGGTTGAGTTGTTTACAGAGTCAGACCTTGGGAAGAAGCAGATTTCAGACAATTACTCAGGTCTGTGTGATTCATGAAATGGCTCAATCTGTTTCTGGGATCTGGTAGCCTCCTACATTGAAGAGGGATATAGAGTTGAGCTGATGGATGTCCAGATGCCCAGATTTAGCAGAGAGGAATGTGTGTGTACATGTTCACATCTTCCTGTGTGTGTGTGTGTGTGCTTGCAGGACAGAGCACGTCAGCAGACTGGATGTTCTATCTTCTCCCACCCTCCTGGTACTTGTTAACTTAGTTGGAATTTTTTTGCTTTCCTCCTTCTCCATTCTCCCATTTGTGTGATTACCTGCCTCCTCATTGCAGTGAAAGCAATCTGATTCCATTCAGTGCTTTGGCAATGGAGATCTCTGGCTCAGGTCAGAGAGAGTGAAGCGGCAGCTGGCTGGTAAATTCATCCTCAGCCTCTCCATGGCAGCTACCTGTAGGCCCTGAAAGAGCCAGTAATTTGTGCTCTGCTTCACAGATCTCATGGCCTGAGGAACAACATCTGTCAGGACTGTATGGGACTAAAAGAATTTGTCACCACTGAAGGGACAGTGCCAGTTGTGGAGGTGGACTGGAAGAGGGAGAGGAAACAAGGTTTAGGAAACAGAAGAAGAAAACTAAACAAAACCCATGGTCACATTCTTCCTTGTACAACAAACTGGTGCTGGATATTTTCAGACTCAGCAACTTCATTATTTTCCTGCAAAGAGAGAAATCAAAGGTGATAGACAAAAGGCATTTCTAAGGTGCTGACCTTGAAGTGTGAAGCAGTCAGGATTAGGATTTCCCAACTGGTTAACTATTGCCAGGTCATCCCTAAAGTTTGATTTAATTTTCTTGGTTCCTCTGTTTAAGCAGAAACTGGAATATAAACTCTTCCTAGATTGATTCTTCAAAATCTGTCACAAGACAGTTGAAGGGGCAGAAGAAAGACAGCATTGTCTACCTAGTAAGAGGAAAAAGACAGCAAGGAGTCTGAGTTTATCAGCATTTCTGCCACTGACTCATTCCAGGATTTGGTTTGGTTTTGTCTTTTGCTTCTTCACAGCACTCTTGTAAATATGGTGGGTGTATGTAAATAGCCTCAWTGGGCTTGGATGGAAGCCATGCAASAAGAAAATTTATCAGAGCATAGCATGGTAGTACAGAGCCTTAGCAGAAAGACTGGAAAGACATGGCTTCCCAGGAGTCACTGTGAGATATTTCCATTTGTCCTTTGGCACAGCAGCTTCAAGGGCTGACATTTAGATGTCCCTCCTGTGGCTGGCTCCTGCTGTGCTGTAAAGGGAGTGTGAGAAGTGCACCCCTAGGACGGGGCAGAGTSCTGCAGAGCAGCAGCACTGGGTTTGGCTGCAGGGAGAAGGATTTGCACCGTTCCCAGCTGAGGAGGAAGTGCTAACAGAGACATCCTGCAAGAGGCCATTTCTCTTGAAGGGGAGTCTGACAGGATGAAGGTCATACAGTGGAAAGTCCTTGCATGTTGCAGACTCTTAAACCTTCTCTGGGKCCCCTAATTGCACTGTCCTCCCTCTCCCCAAGAAGTTAATCTTTGAAATGTAAATCACAGGCAGTTTTTTGCTTGTTTATTTGGGGTTGGAGGATTTTGGTTTGTTTATTTTAATAAACGAAAAACAAGAATCATTTGACTTTTTAAAAGAAGAGAGTCTCAGAAATTTGGTACTTTACTCATGACTCTKAAAGACCTGCGACTAGCATTGCTAAGTGGGTTAGTAGTACCRGTATCTCAGATTATTAAAGATAGAAACTGAAAACTAATTAGGAGTTCATGTTGGTTTTTCCTCTAGTGTTCCACTTAGCTGGCTGGAGTGATACCAGCCAGTTTAATTTCCTTTCCTTTCCTTCTACTTGTCAGTTCCACTSTCTGTTTTTCATATTGGCACCAGGAAGCTCCTGGGTTCATGGCATATTTCAGGGAGGGAAGTCTTCTGTCAATATCCAGTGATTCTTCATCAGTTTAAATAAAGTATATAGGATATTACAAATATATTTTTTGCTGATGGTYCCAGATTCATAAAGCTTACATTTTTACAAATCCAGGTAGGCAGTTGAGGCCATTCCCTGCAGCTGCTATATTCATTATCTCACCCCTTCCAATCTCATTTTTCTCTRTCTTGTTCTTACCTTCCCTTAGGTAGACTGTCTCTTTCCTCTGTCTTCTCCCCAGTGTTGTCTTTCTCATGCTGCCTGTAGCAGCCATGACTTTTTTTTCCCTGAATGCCTCCTCCCCTGCAGTTGTAGTCTCACACCACACCATGTGTGGCACTTCCTGCCTGCTGCGTTTCCATCTTGGCTCTTCTGCTCTCTTTCTTCTCTCCTGTACCTCTCAATTTTTCTCTTTGCCTTTGTCTCCTGCTGCCTCATTTTTGTGTCTCCCAAGGGCTGCTTTCCCAAGAGAAGTTAAGTCGAATTGATCTGCCATTTAATTGCCTGATGTGTTCATTGCCTGTGCCTGCTGTTTGGAACAGGSCAGCCTGAAAGTCCCTGGGGGAGGTGAGGTTGTGTGGCAATGCGGGAGGCAGATAGATAGGCTGGCAGCAGCTCAGCCAGAAGGCAGCTTCCTCGGAAACAAAACACCTGCCAGGAACACCTGTGCTCATAAATGTTTGCTGCCATCCTTGGTCAGGTCCCAACACTCGAAGAATGAACGTGTCTATTCATGGCATCAAACCAAGGTGGCTTCCTGGCACATGTGAAAGCTTCCAACTAGCACTTATACTGAGCACTCCATGTTCAGGTGGAGAAATGCCAGCCAAGGGTCACCCACCTCTGCAGCTATGGGTACAGGCAAACTCTTGTCAGTCCACAGCTCCAGCTCCAATGGGCCTTGCCACTGCACCTCCCCGTGGGATGGGTGAGGTGCACAGAGGTGCAGATGAGGGAGGACTATGACTTTGTCTTACTCTGAAACCTTTCCCTCCAGAATGTCAAAGGACTTGGTCAGAATACCTGGCTCCAGGCCTTGTGGTCCCCCATGCAGGMAAGTAAGGCTCCCTCCTCCCTATCAGGCATCAGGAAATCATTGACACATCCAAGGTCATTGAAATGATTTCTAGTTGCAGTTAAAATGAAATCACTGCCTTCTGCTTCTAGACTCAGACTCAGTCTTCTTTTCCCAAGGGATTTAAAGAGGGACTGTGGTATGAATAGAAGCAAGCTCATTTAAGCGGACCCATTGCCATTGCAGAAATCCCACCTATAAATTGAGCTAGCTTGGATTTAACAKCACCAGGTTGATTAAAGGTCATGTAAAGATTAAACATCAAGACAATTGGTCTTGCCAGGGAGGCAAAACTAAGGATTTTTGCACTGAGCAGGGTGGAGATGTCCTTCCCTTCCCCAATATTTGTGCACRCTTACCTAACTTGTTTGTTACAAAGGAAAAACATGAGCTCCATCTAACCCCCAGAGGCTTCACTTCACCTCAGTGAAACAGCTGGATGAAAGCCCTAGGCTCCAAAGGCTTTGCCAATTAATGACATTTTCTCCTCTCGTTAAACACCCCATGTGGCTTCTTAAGCTTTAGGCAGCRAAGCATTCATGGAAGAGCAGGCCATTCAGCAGCACCCATCACACTGATTTTTGCTGCTCTCCTAAGCACTGTCCACAGTGACCCTCGTTGTTAAGGAAATAGGAACAGATTATAGCRTGTGTATGGAGGAGAACATTACTTCTGCTTCGCCTGATCAGACACTAGAAATAAAGGAATAAGTTAAACTGAATAATAATAGATGAGAAACACAGAGCCAATCTGAATTAAGCACAGCAAAAGCTGGCCAGTTGTCTTCACTGCTTTTGTGAAGCAATTTCATTATTTGCTCTGCAGCATCTAGCTAATGGCATGGCAGACATAATTAATATGGYATGGGCCTTTCTGGTGGGCAGGGCTGCACACACAAATCCATATCCTTGCATTGTTTCTGCTGGGGTTTAGGTGCATGTATTCACCAGACAAAATATTATCTGTCTGTTTTTCCTATCTCCTTTTCTCAGACTCTCTGTCCTTCGAGGCCTTGAGATTTCTTGAGTTYATTCCTCTGTTCTCTTCCTCTCAGCATTCATTAAGTCAGCAAGCTCCTTGAGAAAGAATGTAGTTTTTCATTCCGTGTGTGAAGTGTGGCCCCAGTCCTATTTGGATCCTGGAACTGCTACAGATCATCTGCAACTGTGCATGTGCTGCAGGGAGCACAAGKTGACTGTGCTGGGACATTTCTGTGAGCTGTGCCCATGCAGCCAGGGAGTCAGGATATACACTGGTTCCACACAAACTCAGATCCTCATACTGAGGATTCCATCAGGAAAGAAGATAATGTGTGGCACAGACAAAGGCTGACTTTGGAGGTGCATCTTAGGGAAGATTCTTAGGCCGTCAAAGAAACACAGAGCGCTTCCTAACAGCTGGGACAGCAGGATGGCTGCATATGTCCATCAGCACAGAGCTGGACAGCCCCATCCTCMCAGGTGCTCTTGCTTGACTTTGAGCTTTTTGTACAGAATATTCTTCAATTTAGTWAAGTGCCTTGAATCAAAAAAACTTTAAAGCTCATACCTCTGTCTCAGTGAATCAATGGGATTTAAACATATGCTTAACCTTAATCATATTCTTGAGTATTCTCCTGAACTGGGCCTTTTACAAGGATATGAGTCCCAGGGAATTTGTAGGAGTTTTGCCTTCTTGCATGCTGCTCCTCATATACTATTGATGGAACAATCTGTTGCTCATTAATGCTGCAGATTAAGCCATTTTGCCTGAGTCTGTTTTTTCAGTAGACATTTTAACTTCTTGTCTTATGATATATTTATTTGATTTCCAGCGCTTAGTTACAATATGACAGCAAATCTAGAGCAGGTTTAATAACTATTTATTCTGTCTCCTCAGGCATATATTGACTGCAGGAGGTGGCATGAACTCAGTATTGGCATTGAGATACAGCACTGATGGCCATCGTACAAAAAGAAACAGAGAGACAGAATGAGAAATTTCCAGTTGGTAATTATTGTCATATAGATGTGAAAGATGGGAATCACTTCCTCTGGAGTTTCAAGGACATATTCCACATAAACCTGTCAGGAAGGTTCAGGGCCCTTGCTGCTGGTAAGTAGCTGTTCTTTCTATCTTTCTGGGGGAGAAAGGGTACAATGATTAAGGTAATTAGTTTATCACTGAATGGGAGTCCCAGCTGTAGAACAGATATCCCCTAGGGAACCCAAATGATGTCCATGTGTTTGTTACCCCGGAGTTACTGGCCTGCCAGTGTCTGGGATGTGGCTTTGTGATTGATGAATATATGGAAAGGGTACTGGACAMCATGGAGGTGCCAGCTTTGATGGGGGTTGTTTATTCTTTCTCTCTCTTGTGGGGATGAGGGGTTTTTGGAGCATTACCAACAAATCAGTCCCTGTGGTGAGACATTCCACACTTGTCACTCTGTTGGTCATGGTGTCATTCTGTTTCATGCCCTGGAAGGAGGCTGGGAGGGTTCCTTTGGCAAATGCTTTTTGTGCTGGCTCCCTGGGGAGCAGCGATCCTTCTGTGCATGTGTGTGCAACTCACCACCCACTGCCCAGAGTCTGTCTGTCCTCTCAGAGTCTGGACTTCTGTGTGCTCAGTTGTGCACTGGGGTGATATCCCGGGAGCTTCTAAAAGGTGTGTTCTTCACATTAGACTRAGATCTGCAAAGCCAGGGGTTACTGGCTACCAGAGAACCCTTCACTGAACTGAGAGAGAAAAATGTCTGTACAGTTTGTGGACAGAAGTTCTGCTACTAGACAAACAGCAGTGGGACACAAGAAAGCCTTCAAAAAGGTTTACTGAGAGGTCATAAGAAAAAGTGAACAACATAAACAAATTTGCCACAGGTGCACGTCCCAATAGCTTTTCTTGGCATCTGGTTTAGTGCCCCACTGTTAAAGACAACATTCTTTGGTCCTTCCTCTGTCCAAGTGCATTCAGAGCCTGGTCCATGTGATCTGGGGAACTCTGMCAATCCCATTGTAATGCCTGCCCTTCCTCCTCTGAGGTATTTAAAAGCAGCCATAAAGCTATGAATCCAACTGCAAATCCCTGGCTGCACTGCATGCAGAGTGAGCCTCTTCYGAGGCAGTGTCTTCCTGATTCTGATCAGCACAGAGGAGACAGGCATGGCCCAGAGCAGCGACGGATACAACCTCCCTGTCGATCACAGATGGCAAAGACTGCCATTCACACTGCAGCTTAGGCAAAATCCACCCCTCTGGATGCTCAGGAGCTGTTACAGGAACAGCTGCTCTGGGCACTGCGTGAGAGGAAGGGCCAGAGATGCTTCAAGTGTTTTATCACACTCTCACCAAGCCTGTCCCCCGTGGAGACACAGTCCTGACAGTTTTGTATTCATTGTCGTGTAGAATGAAGATTTACAGTRGGAAAGTGGCTGTTTCCAAGGGCTCAAGAATTAATTAGTGGTTTTCTTAGCACTGTTTAGATGCTAAAAAAATTAAAGGCTRGGGCAAGAGCTGCCTTGTGAAGTGACCCTTAGCTATTTCAGTTAGCATGGGCACTCTGCATTCTTAATATTTTTTCTCCATTGAGCATTGTTAAGGTATAGAGAATTCAGACACCAACAGTAATTTCTTGACTGTAAGATAAAACTAGAGATATAAAGAYGGCTCACTGCAAGCTCCTCTTCACTTTGCTTTAGTCGTGGTGTTGAATTTGCTTCATCTAGCTCCGAGGCTGACTGGTGTTTCAGCAACAAGTACTGTTGCTCTGCTGTTGATGGTACAGAAGGTTTTAGCAGATCAAATTTTGCATTCTTAATTTGGACTGAATCTGTGATGGCCATGAAAACATCCAGTTGCTTTTGATCCCGAATAAAGATGAGAGTTTATCTGACAYTTTGCTGTGTGTCTTAAGATATCCAAAATTCCAGTGTTGTGAGCTCTGATTTGGATTTCTGGCAGCACAACACATGAATTAGATAACTTGTTCTTCTTCCTAATACAATTAGATAATTTTGTGCTGTTTCACCAACCTCTTCTTGTGTGACTTAGGTGATGAATCTGTGTGTCTGGGACAGGTTTAATGCCTACCCACCCACAGGTTCCTCTTAAGCTGTCATTCTACACTGTCATTTTATCAGAGTTCCCACCTGAGACTGTGACTGCAGTGGAGCTCATTTAGTCTGACTTTCAGCTTGAGCTGCTTCCAGCATTGCTGCTTTCCCTGTTTTTTTTTTAATGCCAACTTACAGGTGATCACACAAATGTTAGAGGAGACCAAAAGCAGGCTGTACAAACAACTGGCCCTGACCCATTCCATTTAACCTTCAGGGAAGCTGATGTGAAAAACCTGCTTTTACAATGGAGGAAGGATGTTTTACTAAAAATGAGAGCTGTTCCCATGCTGCTCCCAAACAACTGCAAATATGCACTTAACACTGCAGGCAGAAGCAGAAGGGTATTTCCTTTGGCCTGCCTGTGTCACCATTTCAACACACTCAAAAGTCATGTCTGCAGGTGACCCACCAAATTTTTAATATATAAAATTTAGAAGCAATAATTTGCTAAGTTCTGTTTTCCTGAAGGTCATGTGCATCTCAAAGCAGAAGAATCACTGACAGATACAGTTCTAATTCTACATGACGGTGGTCTGATTAATTAAATTTAAATGAGTCTTCCAATCTAAAAAGCAATAGTAGTCCTTCTTAGTTGGACTGCATAATTTTCTATGCCYTGTAATGATTCTGCTGCTTAATTTACACTTTCTCCGAAGATTAGCCTGGCTGTTTTGGAAGACTTTAGACTGGGGGCAGCTTCTTTGAGAAGTAGCTAGAACATGCAGCATTGTTTCCATTACTCGATTGCTTATTAACAGGAATAAAAAAAAAATCTACTATTTCTTTTTGCTCTTTTCCTGTGAAGACAGTTTGAAATTATCTTTTCCAAGTACCTTCCAAGGAACTCTCCCTTTTCTCTCTGAAGAAGCTCTTACTCTGATTACCTGTTGTAATGGAAGCTCTGTATGGGACTGCCTTGAAACACCGCTCAATAGTTTCAGAAACCACGGTTCTCTGTAGACAATACCAGCTGCTGGTTTACTATAGAGTGCAGTTCAAAGCCACAGATTTTGYGTCTACAGCAGCACCTGATGTGAGGCCAGGTTTTGTCAGGGTCTGTCTTTCATGCACCAYATCTCCCTGCTGCTCAGAACTGACAGCAGCCTGTTACCAAAACATCTTACTGGAGCCCTCATGAGTCTGCTCCTCTCTTTGACCATAAAATTTTCATTTTTAAACAATGCAACATTTACTCAGCTGTAGGTTCTGTCTTAGAGGGGAATCTGAATGACATAAGATACAGTGGTATTGCCTAATGGAGGTTTRGGCTAGAAAGAAGCTGAACATGGTCATATACAAGGTTCATAACCTCCAAAACCATCCTTGTATTTTCACTGTAACCAGAATTTTGATGATTTGACCAGACATTCTGTTTTCTGACCCAATTTCCAGATGTAAGAGATTCTGGACAAATAACCAGACCTTTTTTGGGTATTCGTAAGAGTAGTCAGCATGAGGCTAATTGTAATTGGTTGTTTTGTTCCAAACTAGAGAGGACTGAACCTCCCTGGTATTACTGGAAACTTCCTATCTGCAGTTCTCTTCAAGTACTAACTTGACTAATTTTTTGACTCTATCTTGAATATGAGCATTTGGTGACTTCTTTCATTTCTATCACATTTCAAGGGCAAGGGCTTGGAAGTCTTCTCCAACCTTTACAATTCTAAGATGGASCCCTACACAAATGCTTAAGTTGGAGTTACAGCTATACAGTATTGTCCCAAGGCAAAACCCTTGAAAAGCTAATTTGGGGGTAGTACAACCAGTAAATCCACCTGACTTTCCATGGTTGTTGAAGTTGTTATTTAGGCTGTATCCTGATGTTTCTGCTCCCTCAATTATCTTTTGCTAACCAATGTCCCTGGATATTTAATAAGAATTTATCAGCATTCTAAATTTTACAGAATTTTAGTGCCTGGTAAGTACAGAAATGAATAAATAAATAAATATGATAGACAACAAAATKAGTCTTCTCTTTAATTTGGACAGGTACAGCAAAAGCTCTAAGTTCTCTCTCGCCATGCATTGCCAGCTTGCTTCAGTCCTGAACCAACTGATCTCCACAGAGGCAGCTGATAACTCAGCCCTCATGGCCAGTTTAAAGCTCCAGCCTGAACGTCCACAACTTTGCAAGTATGAGCTGACAGCCTGTTTCTTTAGGGGTGTAGGTGGCTATCCAGTAAAGATAGGCAGAGACCAGCAACCAGTTTCAGGTAATAAATGTCCATCAGGCCTTCAGTCCAACACTGATTTCTGTCAGCTTAAAATCAGAGGCACACATGCAAAGAATTTGTATCACAGTCCTCAGAGATTTGTCTCATAGGTAGCCTTGAGCTTTTACAGAGCTCCCTAATCGTCTTTTGCTGCCTTGGAAATCTGTACTCCTACTAATTAGCCAACTACTGGAAAACATGGCTGGACACTGCTATTGGCAGAATTAGGCTGGCTTTCCCCTGTCTGTCATTGTCCTGCATTGCTCTAGAGATGGCAATTTGCTGTTGCTGGTTTATGTGGTAGCAAGATGCTGAGGAACTAACAGCTCATCCTTTAWATACTTAGAAAGGACTGTCAAGATGATACCGTGTTGTCTCTCACTCCCCCTTTTCTTGTTTTATGTAGAATTAGAGCCCACGAATGTGAGGAAAAACAGCCATGGCTGCAGTCAAGGCATTGTGCAAGTCTTCCTCCCACAGCARCGCTGGTGCAATTCAGTCACTTTTTTTTCCCCAATTGTGGCCTCCCACACTGTGCTAAAGTCCCCTTCCAAACCAGTTTTCAAATGTCTCCTTCTCAGCTCTGACATGTGACAGGACCTGAGGTGCGCTCTCACAGGCACACTCAGTAAATGCTGCAGTAACCCAGGTTAGTATTCATCTTTGTGAATGCGCYTCTGCATCTCCTCATTCCTAGATCTGGATCTTTGCTAGAAGATAGTTGTAACCCCAGCAGAGTGTGCARTAGCAACTCTCAGCTTGGTTTATTGAGCTGGAGTGGCAGATTGGACTAATCAGCCTGGTTTATACTTACTGTGATTGCAGGAGGGAAAATTAGCTCAGGACAGAAGAGGCAGCCTTTGCTCTTGTCTTACTAATGACTGATCTGTTATTGTCCTTCAGCCTTTTCTTTCTCCCTGCTTGGGACACATTACCTGCAGAAGGAGATCACAGAGAGGTGATCTGACTAATGTAATCTTCTGTGCTTCTGGAACAAGTCTAAAAGCAGCAATAGCGAGCACTTAAATCCTCCTTATTGAAGTGACCTTGCTGCACATTTAGATGTACCAACAGAGATGGACTAAAGCACTAGGATGGCTACAGGTATCTCATCACTTTTTGTCTAGTCAAGCTTTGTAATGCTTTTTTGTTAACTAAATATAACCAGATAAAATACGAGGAGGTTTGTGAAAACAGTTGCTGTAGCAGACAAGATGACTTCTAAGGGGACCATTTCAGCAGTACTATCAAAGCCACACTTGGGGTTTTTTGCMTTGTTCTGAAGTGAAACGTGAAACTACAACATCATTCTTTTGGTTTGACAGAACCGCAGGCATGGTGACAGCTGCATGTAATAGTGATCATTTAACACCTTGTTAGTCCTCAGAGACCCATGCAGAATTAAAGTTGTGTTTTACCAGCAATACATAYGCAGGCAGTGGCATGAACAACTTCAGGATAATAGCTGTACTGCTASCACTGGCTTTAAATGTTAAGGGAATTGTGTATCTCTATTTAGGTAAATATTGAGTATCTATCACAGTGGCATTTCTGGAATTGCAGTCTGTGTTAATCAGGAGGCCATTATTAAACAGCCACAAATCACAGGCACAAGTAAGCAACCTTTCACTCAGCTTTGCTTSCCGCTTAGTTTCCTGCATTTAGCCAGGCTTACACTGGGTCTGAAGCTGCACAGGCACACAGAATCTAGCACAGAATCACAGGCAGGAACTAAACATGCCATTTCAATATCTAAGGACTAGAGCTTCCTTAGCAGCAAACTGAGAGATTGAGAGAGCACAGCAAAGGTGACAGAGAGACATGAAAGGGTGGGAAAGGAAAAAAAGCTAAGGAGGGGCACCAGTTAAAAGAGAATACATAATCACCTAGAGGAAGGAGCTAAACAGAAGCATGAATGTTTAAATGAGGCAGGGAGAGAAGGATGGATAGATGAAGAAGGATTAGAAGGTAAAAAATAGGAATGAGAATTTCCAGAGGTAAAGTTGAAATACAAAAGCATACAACAAAAAGAGAGTTCCATTAAAAAGAAAGAAGGGAAATACCACAAAGCAGGCATAGAAATGAGCATCTGCTCTAAAGAAAGCCCATGACTGGAATATTGCAAAGAGAACAATAAAGTGACCCATGGCCAAAAATTTGCACTGTTTCTCATTAATACTGAGATGCTAATATCTACTTTCCCCAAATCTTCTCTTTCCTGGGGTACCCTTTCTTTTTGAAATGTTCTGCTTCAAATACAAAATTGAGGCAGTTTCACCAACAGGGAATCCATCCCTGCTGTGTTGAGCTTTCAGGTTGAGTTGGCTGTTCCAGACAAGTCTGAGTCTTTATCAGTCAACACCAGGCTCTTCCTTTAATGTATGTTACCTGCTTTCCTATTATTGTTATTGCTATTATTATTACCACTACCATTTTGTTCCAAAAGTTCATTCAGACCTTCATCATGGTCAAATTCAACTGTGATAATCATGATTAGAAAAATTTCAAGTAGTCATAAGCAAAGGAAATAATGTTATCCCTCTGTCCAACAAAAAGATTATTTGAACAATGTACTTTTCATCAGGAAACTTCAATTTACTGAAGCTGTTCCTGGAAATTTTTGAATCAGCTAAGGAAAAAAGACRGACATGTAGCAGTTCAGTAAAGCTGAGCTTTATCTGGAAGACTGTGTTTTTGCAGTGTCAGACAATCATGCAGTCTGATGGCTACAGGCAAAAAGAAAATTGGGCTTGTATCCCTTGAGAAGGATCATCTCTGATAGCACAGTGTTTCCTAATATACTGTGGAGGCATTAAAGAAGTGCCTCCTACGGACTTCCTGCCTCCACAGCTCCAGGGGGTTTTGAACAACCAGAGAGGACTGCCTTGAAAGGCTGATCTGCCTCAGACCCACAGCCCTGTCAGATCTCAGCCATTGTCACAGTCCTGGGGCACAGCAAGCAGCTCCTGATGATGCCAGCAAATAGAGAGCCCAAGTGTGCATGTATTTGAGACTGAAAGTGCTCTCTTGGGGTGTGTACAGTCTTGGGATATGGATGTATGTTGCTACTGTAGTTTTTATTGAAGTTTTCCTGGTTGTTAGGCCTCTGTTCTTATTGTTGCCCCCACCCTGACACGGCCAAACAAGGCCTCGGGTTCAGCTTGCCAAATCAGCCTCCACAAACTTGGCTAGCCAGATCTCCACAGGGAACAAAGTCACATAGATTTCTGTGACAAAACCCATTGATCTGACAGGGGTTGAGATAAATCTGCCTCRAAAAGTTAAAGCAATAGAAATCCGGATCCGCAATGCAAGATTTCAGTGACAAAAACAKGGAGCTGACAGGGACTCAGACAAATCCATCCATGCTGAGTGACTGTGCATTCATTCCACACACAACTGGCTGCTTAAAGAGATAGTGATGAGAGATTCCCACACAGCATCTAACACGGCATCGGCATTTGTTAGGAGATTAGTGTCGGGAGGGAGAAATACCCAATTAAAGAGGTATTACTCTGCCATTGGGAGATTGGGAGTAAGTAGCAATAATCATGCCAGCCACTGCCACAATAACAGTGTTGTGAAGAAAAAAAAAATGGAATGTAAAAGAGTTTGAAGAAGAAAGAGAAAAGCAGATAGTATTCACAGGTTTGGAGCTGTGGCAATGAAATAGCTCCAAAGAAGATAACCAGCTCAGACTCTAATTTTAAAATATACACGATCAGGCCAAAGAGCAGTCTACATAGCAAAATGGTGAGTAAATCATTCAAGGTCCATGTGTTCCTGTCCAGCTGGGAGAGTTACAGCAGAAAGAGTGACTACAGGGTGGTAGAAGCTGGTGCTCAGAGCAGGCTRTTGGTGCCTTTATACTGCCACAGCACAGACTGCTTGAGATATAAGAATGTGAGAGAATGAGGAATTGCCTCCTGGAGCAGAGCACTGGGCCATCTGGTCAAGTGTCCTGTGTTCCCCACAGCAAAAGCATGRTCTCTTCAGGAGGAACCTGGGAGCTGTGGCACTTTCTGCTCTTTCCCTCCATGTTCAGAAATGTTGGATCAGCCATGCTAATGAATACATCCCTGCTCTGTTTTCAGTAGCCACTTGTACATCAGTTCTGGAATTTGTCTAATAACTATTGAACATGATGGTATCACACTCCTCCTTTGCAGGCTGGCTGGTGACTTTTATTAAAAAAACCCCTAAAAATATAAAAAGGAAAAAACTATTAAAAAGATGACCTATGTCTAGAGCAGTAACCTCATGCTTGGAAAACTCTGACTCCATTTCCTGCTATGTTGTAGGAAAGGTGCTGAAATTGAGGCTTTTAGCGTCTTAAAGATGATGATTTTCAGAAACAAACATATCTAATTCCCATTGATATCAATCAAAAGGAAATAGACTCCCTAGGGCTTTTCAATTCAGCAATTTGAATTGCAGTTATGCATTTCATGGTTTGAAAAGTGTATCAGCCAACTCTGCATCCCTAAATTTCTTAAGAACCTTTAAAAACTTGCCTTTAGTCTCTGTGCCCTAATCTCCAAGTTCTAAGGAGAAGGTTRGAGCTGCCCATCTCAGTGAGGTATGATAAGAACAAACACATCAGAAACCATGAAGGGTTCATCTGCTAAGGCCAAGGAATGGTCTAACGAAGACTRAGAACTGTCAGAGGTTCACATTTGCCAGGGGCACTCTGCTGAGGATCAGCCAGTGAAATGACCTTTCTACACTCACAGAGATGTCCTGCACACACATCGTGTAACCATGGTGTAGCTGGAGGGGAAAGGAGGTGAGAACTGGTAAAATCAAGCTGCAGGGATGCTGCAGACAGCTCTTTCTCTCTGAGTCTGAAATGCTCCCCAGCTAGAGAGTGCATGAGTGTTGTATGGTCTTTACAAATTTTTCCACATCAGCTCTGGTGTTAATGCTGCCTGACCTGAGATTGYTCAGGTGGAATGGAGGCCAATGGCAGAAGGCTGCCATGCTGGTGAAGGAAACTTCACATCATCAGGTGACAACAGATGTCAAAAAACTTGTCACCAACTATAAAATCCCTGTTAGCACATTTGCTTTCTATGGAACACGTCAGGGAGAGGCTGCCTGTGATGTGGCAGAAGCTCCTGTTGGATTTCCCTCTGACTGCCCCTTCCAAAGGCACAGGCATTTGTCTTGCTTGCTTGCTTTCTTACTTGCTGTTTTGTCTTCTAACCATTCCAACTGCCCATCTGCTCTGGAGCTGCTCATCAGTTTTCTTGCCTAGGAATGTGAAACAGCAAGAGCACTTCATGCACTGAAGTAATTTTTCCGTAATGGATAAAGTACTGCAGCCAGGTACTCTATTTACAGTTTAGAACAMAAGCTCAGCGTCCCATTGTTGCTACTGTAAGCACCAATCTCTGCAGATGAGCAAATTGACAATAACTTGGATATAGGGATTTGGCTTTTAGGGAGCATACGGTATTGGTAAAGGGGCACGTAACCCACAGACCAGAACACTCTTATGGGACGAGTGATCCGCTTTTGGCTTGCCAGATGCTGGGTGAATCTGCATCGAATTGCTGAGCAAGCAATAGCTTTTCCCTTTCGCCTTCCTGGCAGGTTTCAGTGCTAACTGGTTTAAACAACTCGGTGCCCTTAGCYTCAGACAGATCTAATGACTGCATAGAAATGCAACCAATGTGTAACCCAGTGTCAGAAAGGGCCCTGCTGCTAACACTGCCTACAGGCGATTCCCCTCTGGCCCAGGCACCCGGGACTCTGGTTTGGTATCTAAAGGAGCAGTTTGTCATTCAACCATTATAATGTCCGCCCCTAGAACGTTTCATTTCATTGWTAGAAGCAGCCATCTTACCATGGAGCCTTCCTGCTGCAGCAGCCCTTCCATGGGACTAACTGTAGTTCCAGATGGTTATTGCAATGGCAGAACAGCACCCAGGGCACCCATCCTATGCCGAGGGCGAGCTCTGACCCCCAGGGCGTGCTGCGGGGCGGGGAATTGTTGGGGCCCAGCAGGGCGAGGATCCCTCCCGGGGAGGCGCTGCCGACCCCACCCCGCCGCACCTGCCCCGTGCTGGCCCTTTAAATGTGCCCATTGGCGGCCAGGCCTGGGCCTGCAGGAGCCATTGGGGGATCGGCTCCCGTTTCCTGCTTGCTCTGTGCCTCTCCTGCGCTGGTAAGTGACTTTAGCTGCTCTAATACCCTTCCTCTACCTGCCCTGAAAGASTTGGTGTTTTGTTTCCCTGGTGGATTTTGTGTTTTTGACCTGCACCAGAAATAATATCAAACAAAGAAATGGATGTGGAAAGGGAAGCTCTGAGGGTCCCTCGGCCTGTGGCTTCCTGCCTTGAGGTGATGTAGGGTTTGCTAAAAGAGATATGCTTTAACCTAACGTGTCTCTTCGGATTGGAAGATTCTGGTTAATATCAAAAGTGTTGTTTTGGCAAAATATCTGCCCCATACCCTGAGTAAAGTGAAAAAACTTTCCATAAAGCTCCAATACTTGTCACATTTATAATGTTCTTTATCAGTTCAGAATGTTCTCTGCAGTTGTATCCTATTTGCTTCATATCACCAAGCTTCTAAATTTGTGATAACTGGCACCTCTGTAATTATAGAAAATAAGTGTTTCACAGTGTCGGGCACCCCAGCAGGAAAAAGCTTTAAGTTGTAGTCTTGGCTCCCCCACATGTATTTTATCTTCTRCTCACGGCTTGATTTGTGGAGATGCCASTACTGCTYCAGCTCTMCAGCCCAGGTGCTGAGCTCCYKGAAAGGGCTGTGAGGTTCCAGYRCTGTATAAAGCATCATTATTATGTCTATTTTTATAGATAAGAAAAAGCATGTTTGCAGCAAGCAACAAAAAAAGTATTTCCCAGCTTTGAATGTGATGTATAGAAAAAGGTATATTGCTCAGCTATTGCATTACCTCATATCAATGAAATATAGGGTGTTCCTCAAGTTGTATTACAGCTGCAAAATCTGTTTCCTGAAATATTAGGCATGCCAGCCAGTTTGGATGTAAATAATAAGCATGTCCATCGTTAGCTTTTTAGAGGCACAGGAAAGCCATTTATTCAAGCGCCATCTTGAACCTTCACTCTGTGGGAGGAGCTGTTGCGTGTTTCTGTGCCCTGGAAATTTAATTTATCTGTAAACAGGTTTCCTTTGCACCACTTTGGGCTATTCTCTCAAGAGAGGTTAMGCTGTACTTCAGGCAGCAATGAGCCCTGAGAACAGAAAACAATTTATTGAGAGTTTCATAGCAACATTAATCTGGAGCAGGTGTCTCCTTCAAAACATCATGAGCCAGGTCTCCTACAATCAAGATACTGACTTAAAATCTGTGATACTTACTAGCACACACATTTAGAGAAATCCCATTTAGCTGAGTACAATAGATGTATATACTTTCAGGCTTTTTCATGCTTTCTTTTTCACTGCAGTTATTCTAGCCATTTGATTTGACATTAAATTAGTGTTTAATTATGTAATCCAGATGCTGGAGCTTTAGTGAAAGGGTCAGGTGTGGTTATACCCTTTATAAAATAAGCGAGATTGGACAGAGTCGTTTTAGAAATTCGCCTGGACTGTTTTCTCAGACTCCTTTCCTCCCCAGTGAATTTATTATAATTAAGAACTTGTGCTGTGGGTGCACTGTTGGATTGGTATCAGTGTTTAGCTATACCCTAAAAATAAACATGTGCAGAACTGTATTATTCTGACCGGCTGGTGGTTTGGTCTGAGGGAGGGAGCAGACTTCTGGGGACAGCAGATGAGCTGTGTTTTAATGGGGTTGGTTTTTGTTCAGGCTCTGTAGTTAAAAGTCTGGAGGCCACTGTCATAAGCAATATCCTCTCTCATGCTCCAGTGGGATGGGATTTTATGTAGGAAACACTGCCATTTCGACAAGCAAAGGAAACTGCTCCTGCCCCATTACAGATGGGCCTACATAGAAAGCACCTACAGGAAGAAAAGGCWTGGGCATCCAAGTGAAAAGAGAGCTTTTTGATTCCCCATGTGAGACCTACAGCTCTCAGGAACATGAGTTAATTGCAGAGCGGTCAAGAAATGAAGCAAATATGGAAATGTATAGTACTGTACAATCTGTAGTCTTCTCACTTCATCCACCCCCTTCCCTCAAGTCTGAGCACTGATCACAGTGAAGTACTGTTTTTTTTTTCCCTTTTTGCTGATCCTGTCAAACCTTCCATGTCCCAAACCCCATGTATATTGTACAGCACCCGCTGGAGTTGTTGCAAGGCATTGGTGCTCACAGTCACAGGGGACACTCAGCAGCATCCTCACTGAACACTGCTACATGGGATGAAGGGACAAAAGTAAAAACTCAAGGGAGGAAAAGCATTGGGTTTATTTTAGTATCATGATGCTGGTATGGTTTTCAGTGTTTCTTGGMAAATGTGCTCATTACAAAGTCTGTTCTTTATGAATTTTTTATTGATYCTGCCTTAGTGACAGTGATTAATAGCATTTTCATCCAAAAATGTCACCTCTGCCAATAAATCTCAATGTTTCTCTGTGTATGCTTCAGTCCCTGGRGAGGATTGATACGAGAGGAAGCTGAGGGGGAACGTTCTCAAGGACCACACCATCATCACATGTGACTCCATTAATCCAATCAAGTTCCTTTATTACTGCTCTTATTGTGGTGGCATTTTGCCTGTGCTAAGTGGGGTCACCTGTGTTAGATCTGTGCATGGATGACAGGAAAGGGTTTCTTAYTTCGAAGAATTCAGTGCCTAATGAGCTGTGCACAGGAATCTTATCAAACTRTATTCAAGGGTTATTAGGACTGCAGTGTTTGGAGACTGAAGTATTTTACAGCTTTTGGAGGAATATATAAATGCCATGTTTATTTCAGAAGAACTCTACCAGATTTCATCTCTTGGGCAGAGAGGCAATTACTTCCTCATCACTAATSAAACAAAAGGTGATGCAATAGTGATACATCACCTGCTGCCTACAGCTTGCCCCTCCTAGTTCGTGTGTTGAAATGTAGGCTCTGCTGGTCTATCCCTTAGTATTAAAGCAAGAAGGAAGCTACAGTTCAGCTGTGGCTTTTAACTCAAAGCAGATTATTCATCAGAAGTGGAATACTTGTTTTCTAATCACTTACCAAAATTGGAAGAAAGCTTTTTTTTTTTTTTTTTTTTTATAGTGTAAGCTCAGAGCTGTACAGTATTTAGCTGACTACCTTCTTTAGGGAGCTCAATGTAAACTGAGGTACCTAAATATCTTTTTGAGCTGTCTTAAGCGCCCGCTGGAGAGGAAGAATAAATAAGAGTGTTACTGCTCTGCCTGTGAGTCTGCAGCTAAACCACTACTAAAGCTGAATACTGTGAAGGGTGAGGCTGTTTCTGGGGTGAGAAATTCTCCAAGCATTGGGTGGGATTCTGTGAAAGGGGAACCAGCTGTTATCAAATGAAATTACTTCCCTCCAATTTCTTGGATTAGGAAAAAAWTTCAAGGAACAAGTTGGCAGTTTGGCATTTTTCCTCTGAAGCTGAGAATTTCTGGGATATCGGTTAAGAGAATCAATCAATAAGTAAATTGATTGAAGAGGAAATTGAACAATTTTTGCTTTTGCCCATCAGAAAATGGGAATGTTGTGTGGCTCCATTTGCCTGCTGTGGCCTAACAGTCCCTGGTGTCTGCCAGCAAGCTGCCAGTGCTGGATATGGTACTGTGTTAGAGAGGGGAATGTCTGTAGCCATGTCTCCCAGTCTCTCTGTGCATGCTGCTCATGTACAGCTGGCTGTTTTGTCCCTGTTCTGCCTGTGGGTCTCAGCCAGCAATCTTGAGGTGCTGAGGTCAGAATTAGCATTCTGCATCAGAGGCTGTGCCCTCAGCAGGGATTTTTCTCATTAACTGATGATGAAGTTCTGTTTCCTAATAGATTTTCACATGGTTGTGTGGAGTCTCCATGAATGATTATATTATGTGTGTATCCCAAAGGATGTACGTTTGTTATTTTTCAGTAGGTATGTAAAACTATGCTGCCAATTTCACAAAAAAAAAAWAWTTACTTTAGGTACATCTTCTGAGACTGAAGAGCCAAATTGGAAATATTTGTGTAATAATTACTCATGGAGGGCCAGCATCTGAACATGTCGGAAGTTAATTTGGTGGAATGTGTATGTGATTAGTCTGGATGCTGATGGGTACTTTCCTTCATTTTTACTGATTCTTTTTCATGGGGAGTATACAACAACACTGTAATGYTGAGTTAATGAAGGTTGGGTTTTATTTTGGAGGACATATATATAATTGCAGGGAAATAAAACATCTGTGCAATGTATATTGCATATCTGTATCTGTCCTTAATTGTTACAGTTTTTATCCYTCCATTTTCAGAGCTGGAGACTGTGGAATGTTATTGAATCTTTATTGCTTCTAAGATCCTAGATTGATATTTGGAAATAGTGAGCTATATAACATCACTGATCTGATTTTGTGTTCTGTGCATGCAGCTTTAAATTTCTAAAGAGTCAAAGCTGCATCTTAAAATAAGATGCGGGTGCAGACTCCACTTCCTGGAGCCTTCGCTTTTGTTCTTTCTCGTTTTTAGCTTAAAATAAGTCATTCGGAATAAAAGCCTATTTTTGTTCTTTGTGGGTGGAAAAAAATCAGCTCCCTCAGTTCTCATCCTGTGCACATCAGCGTGATGTATGTACAGCCGGTGTTAGTATCTGGGAGATACCAGATAAAGCCTTCAGTTACTTTGATCTGCTAATCATGTGTTAAAAGTAGGAATAAAAGTTCTTTTTTAAAATACTAAGATTTTGAGATATTTGCAGTAGTGTGTTTTCCATCCCTCTGCATTCTATAAGTGTGGGAATCTAATGTGGAGGGACCACTTGGACCATTGCATGGAGCAGGCCCCCCTTACTGCAGAGCAGAGATTTTGTAACACCTAAATATGAAACACAAGGGCTTAGGAGAAGGTGTGCCCTGAAACTRAGGGGGCAAGGGGAATTTCTGTAGTCCCCAGAGTCATATTTAAATWACAGAAACAGAAAACAAAGCTTATGAGGTCATTTCTTCCTTTCCCTCTATCCCCCAAGGCAGGGTTTTTAGTACTTAAACGTTTTTGACAGATGACTGTTTAGCCCGTTCAAAAAAATTTAAATGATGGAGATACCACAACTTCCCCAGGCAATCTATTCCAGTGCTCAACTGTCCCAATCATTATTCACATTTAATCTGTAGAAGAAAAAGGCTGATATAGCTTCCATACAAAAGGAAAGGACTTTTAGCAAATACAGGATCTTTAATTTCAGTGGGCTGTGTCTCCTGTGATGTGTAAGATGGTTTCTTCCTGTCAGACACAGGTGTGGCACTGACGGGGCACCTGGAATAAATCAGCTGCTAAATCACTGGTTTTAGAGCTGCTTGGGAACCTGAGGGCTCAGGAATTCACCCCTTCTCAGCATGTGAGACCAAAGYGTGGGTGCCAACACATTCCTTATTCTTCCAGAAATTTTGTATAGCTACAACTTAGGATGGTAGTCCATTTTTCTGGGATTTCTGGACGTGTGCAGGGCAAATGCAGTGCACATGAGACCCCTGAGGAGGGCAGGACAGCTGAGTGAAGAGTGACTGCAGCTGCAGGGATATTAGCACCCACCTCTGATGCATGCAGGGAGGGGAGGGAGAAAATGAGAAGGATACTAAGGAGGAGGGATAATTAAAACATTCACATAAGGAAGAGTTGGCAGAGATGCACAGGAAGGGATTTCGAGTCTGGTAGCTGTGTGCGGTTGTCAGAGTGGAAATGGAGATGCTCRGTACAGTTTGTGTTTGTGTCAGTTCCCTGATGCAGAAGTGCTGCAGTGTGAACTGGCTCTGTTGATGTGTGAGCTGTCACACAGGGCGTGTTTCAGCCATCAGTTAGAACTCTGTTACATTTGGGTAGGATGSTGGAGGAGTGGTCCAAAAAGGCTCTTTGGGACCAGCAGCTGATAAGCTTGTTCTGTGGGGCAGGAATTGTCACTTACTTTGTGCCGTACCTGACCCACGCTCTGTGCTGCCACCAAACAAACTATAAGGAATTACATTTTTTTTTTTCTAGTGAAATGTGTGCTGATAGGAAAATCTGAAGGTGTAGTAATGTGTGCTGTTAAGGTTTGTGCTGTCACAGTTGAGGGTGGCCAGAGTTTTTGACACTGCTTGGATGAAAAAGAACTTGGTGTGCTGCCTTGCTCCTAAGATAGTTGGATGTCTCAAAGAACAGTCAAGTGTCTGGTGGACAGCGGCCATTTGGATTTATTCAGATGCTGGGCTAGAGTGAATAGCTGGTCTTGTGGTGTGTAGCAAGGCATTATAGAGATTTATAATCTGAAGCAAAGCCACTGGAGACACTAGATGTGTGCCCTGATTGTGATGTGGGGGGGTTTTGTGTGTTTTGGTTTTTTTTGTTTGTATTTTTTCCCCTCCTCCCCTAGATGCGCTCAGGGTAGCTCAAGTGCTCCCTCTGTGTGYGTACTGTCTGTCCTAAAACATCCTCTCAGGTGGCCTGGGAGCACTCCCTAGCCAGAACTTCTGGTTTTCTTGGTAGAGTAGCAATGTATGTGAACATTCAGACTTTCTGCCCCTGCTGTAGGGGGATRCTGAGTTGGGAGCAGCCTAGAGCTGTGTTCCAGCAGTCTCTGACAGGGAGCTGGTTTTGTTAATGGTTTCCTGGCATCTTGGATTAGCAAGCTGTTCTCAGCTTTCAAAACTTTATTGTCAAAATTTTAACTGATGACTGTTAAATTTCACTGTTGCATTTGGTTTGGATCTGCTGCAAATTAAATCTGACTTCCTGAGCCACTCTTAACAATGCTGTCTGCTGGAAGGGATCCGAGAGCACCACCTGAGCCAATCTCTGGGTCATGTTGCTTTCTCTGAGCTCTCTTTGTGGCTGACGCAGATAAAATTTTCCCTCGGTTCTCATTCTGTCAGGTGTTTAAGAGCATCCATAATATTTTAATTAAAATGGAAAAATTGAGTAAATCTAATGGCTAGCTCTAGGTTATACAAATACCTTAGACCATTTTTAGGTACAGAAGGGTTAACTGCACACAGCTTCATACTTGAATGGAAAAAGAATGACACCTTTTTGTTATCAGCCGTTTTGGTGCTGTCTTTTTTAATCATTTCAGGCTTTGAACTCCTGCTCTGAAAGAGAGTCTCGGTCTCTTCATCGTCAGCGGCTGCCAGGTCTGGAGGTCTAATCAATGCAGGTTATTGATAGCAAATCAATTAATGCAGACAAAAGATCAAAATTAAGGGGCTTTCACTAAATTAATAAGTGATTCCAAGTCTTTTAACAGAGTGCCTGAGATAAGGGCAGCTCAGTCTTCTGGGACAGCAGTCTCCATTCCTGTTTCCAAAGACAATCGGCTGGAGGGAGCAAGCTGTGCTTTTTACATCTTTTCCCCATTCAAATAACCTGTTTTGTTCAGTAGGAAGGGCTTAAAATCTGAGTCCAGCAAGGTTGCCAGGAAGCAAATCCTAACTGAAAAGAGCAGATTTATCTGCATAAGGGTGTCATGGTCTCATTCAGCTGGTTGAGGGAGGACCAGTTATTTCAAAAGCCAAATTTATGTAAGATCCCAGTTAATACTGGAATTAACATTTGCTTCAATAGCAGGTACATCTGAAATTGAACTAGAGACATCCACAGAAGCAACTAGATGCAGCATAACCAGAATAATTTGGAGCTCTTGCCAGACCCAGCCCTTCTGCCCTGTTGCAGGCTGTCCTAGGAGAAGGTGGGCCAGGCTGAATCCAAATTTCTTGCAGTTGTTTTTCCTGCACGGTTCCCTGCCAGAAATGTCAGACAAGATGCCTGACATTCCTAGTACTGCCAATACTTCCCAGCCCCACAGCCTTCAGCCTCTCCTAGAAAACTGGGTGGGAGACCTGGAGGCTAGGAGTTCCCTGCTAATCAGAGCAGCTTTTCTACCTTCCCTCCTGCTTTAAGTAAGGGAAACAAATGAACTGTGCCATGCAGGAAGAAGAGAGTGTCTCTGACAGTTTCTGTGTGTCGTGCTGCCTGCTATTTCTGCCTGTTTTCCCGCTTAATAAGAAGGATTCTTTGAAATGCCAGAAACTCTCCTGCTGTGACAGTAATTAACAGGGATGGAGATGGAGATGGAGCTGGGAGGTGGATTACAGAAGCACCAATACAGTGTGTAGTTCCCTGAGGATGAAGAGTGGCTCAGGTCACTCCATGAGTCTCACTTGCAGTGTGGTGGAAACACTGTCTGTRTTTGGGCCTATCTGGGCTCTGTCAGGTCCTTGTGCCATTGAAACACAATGTCCAGTGGCCTGGATGCTGTTCCAGGTGCTGAGCAGGCTCTGCGGCTCGAGAGCCTGGTGACAGTGCTCTGCTGGCACTTTCAAGGTGCCACAGGAAGGGATCCAGTGGTCTGGCTTTCTCTGTGCACTTGATCCTATGAGGTCAGGGCAAATTCTGAATTAAATTTCTGTAGGTTTTGGTAGTAAGCCTAATTGCAARCCATTATGTGCTAAAGAATATTTTTATATGCTATGTGAAAGACTTCTCACGACTGAAATGGCTGCAGCTTCCAAAACTTAAGATGAGAAGCTTATGCCAGAAGTGCTAATATTTGGATGAATATATGGAGATTTACAAATGTAGCCCTTGTCCTAGCCATGTCTGTGGTAGCAGAATTGTACCTGAAGGCCAGGCTCTACTGGGTCAAATTTCATGTAATCAAAGGTTCAGTTTTGCTGTTTTCTGCTACTTTGTGTCCTGAGCTCTGCTTGGCTGTTGCCGCTCATTGCCTGTTCTGTTGCTGGTGCTGAAATCCAGTGTGTTACCTTCATCTGCTTTCCTCTGGATTTGAAACAGCAACGCAGTTCATGTTGGTCTAAGCCACTGGTATGATCTGCTCCCACCACAGAGTTGTGGAGCTGGAGTCATAGCATGGAATAATGCATATTGTAGTTGGCACTGCAGCCCAAAGGTTGGGTGACATCTGGGAGAAGGACTAATTTAACTTCCTACCCCAGATTGGACAGATGAATTGTAATACTGTGAGAAGTGACTCTCTGAGGGCATAGTGCTGCTGTTCTTTGTTTCGGTGCCTGCTGGGAATGACTCTTTGCTATCCTGTGTCTTGCTTACTTCAGGCAGGGTTTGCAGCCCTCAGATGTGCAATCCCTTGCCTTTCTTCCACCGCTTTCAGTTTCCTCCTACAAACGCCTGCGCTGACTGCAGTTCTCTGCAGCCACRTGTCTCAGTAACTGCTTAACCTAGAAATTCATTGCTGAAAAGATCTGACATCATAACACCCTGGAAAAAGAGTTCTAACTCCCCTTCCCCCTCYGTGGTCCTTCTCTTTTCTTTTCCCAGGATATATGAAAAGCTGTAACTACTAAATCAAAATCTATTTGATTTTTGTACTCCCTTGATAACTGGGCAGCTGATCCCTATCACCCAGCTAAGGCTTATCTGCTGCCTCCAGCCTCCCTGCTGCAGCAATTGGTTCCTGCGGGGACGGCGCTGGGTTATAAAGTGAGACTGATATCGTGGTCAGGGCCTYTTGCTTTCTCACTGTGACCATTGTTGGCGATATGTTCCCGACCAAGTGGCTTGGTTTTCTGGGARGACTAGAAGGGAGGACTGGGCCTGTGGGATTCAGAGGTTCAGAGATATATTTTTAATCCCCTTATTACTTTTTTTAAGTTGTGAAGTGATGTCAGGGAACGTGCAGGGTCAACAGCATAGGCTAGAGCCAAGGTAATGGGTTGGTGGTTTTGCTTTAGCTCTTAAAGTTCCCAGGTGAGATCTTGGCCTTGTTAGGGAAGCACTGACCTACATGTGTGTTGTTCATTTCAGCCTGTTCTGAAAACAGCTCTAGTASAAGGAAAAACTGCCAACTGCTGTGCTTGGTATATTACATGCTAATTCTTAACAATAATTGTAATTTTTCTGTGAGTTTTCAATGAGTTTACTAGGGTGCTGAAGAAGCTATAGATCCATATCTGCACAGCTGGGTGTAGGTAGCTCACTCCCAGCTACATAACACTAGYAGGATGTGGGAATAGGAGCATTCCCACTCCATCTCTTCTGGCTCAGTCATGTCCTAACTGCAGTGATTCAGCTATCTGGAGCCACTGGGAAGGCTGCAGTCRTGTTAGCACCTTTTAATGAGCAAGATGGGAGATGAGGAAGCAGGGGTTGCTACAGCTACAGCCATGCTGGTATTATTTAACTTGCTCAGCTATCATGTGTAATTGGAGTTCCGTTACTCTTAACTGGGCACTAGCTTGAGGTGAGAGGGAATGGAGTTAAACCAAGCTGCCATTCTTCCTTGGAACTGAGCAGTCTGGGCAACACACAGAGCTTTTTTGGCAGTTTGGTTCAAGACTGGTTGGCAGTGTAGATAAAACTGCATTTTGCAGTCCCAAGGAGAACAGWGATGCACAGTAGTTCCTGCAATGAGTGGTGTAAGAAAAACGCTGAGCTAAGGGCAGTGAGACAGCTGGTGAGACTCAGCCAAGTGACAGAGATCAGCTGCAAGAGGTACAAAAATAAAAAATGAGATAGTAATTATAACAGCTTCTGGGAAATGCCTTTTCTCTACTTGCTTTTTCTCAGCAGAAATCATTGGCCTGTACATCCTGTCCCTGCTTTGGCAGCAGCCACTTGGGTTGTATAGGGTGAAATAGAGGGTCTGCAGCCATCCTGCCCCTCAGCTCTCCTGGCCAGCAGCTGCTTTGATCAAGTGTAAAGCCGTGCAACACCCCTTTCATCTGCAATGATGTTTTTTTAAACTAGCACAGCCAGGCTGGCAATGTGTTTGTGTGGCCCTGCTTAAAGGGGAAGGGGAGGCAGAGATTTAAGTCCTCACTTTTCAGTTTCTCCCTCTCTAGAATTGTGTGTTGATACTCTCCTCCATTGCCTAGGAAAACCTCCTGGCRTGGTGATAGCCAGGTATTGGCAAGCTGTCCCCGTTGGTGGAAAGGAATATTGTCTGATCCTCTCCTTGCTGTGTTGGTCTGCCATGTACACATGAGCAGATCTGCTCRGTTCACAAATCAGCTTATTTTAAAACTCTCTTATTTGTGTCTAATAACTAATAAAAATGAAATAGTGTAAGAGCAAGTTGAGTGCTCCCAGACTGGCTGCTTGCTGTATCAGGGTGTTCTCTGTGATGTGAACTTACACAGCTGGGTTATAAAACCTTCAGCTAGGCTGATAAATATTATTTGGCAGTGCTCCCAAGCACTTGCATTGACCACTGAGATAAATGTAGGAATTTTTTGCTTTAAAGTGGGTAAAACTGTTCCTGTTGCTGGTTTTTGCAACAGGCAAGAGCAAGTCAAAGTCCTGATGTCCTGTGGAGCTCCATAGCTTGGCTCTGGTGCTGMCACTTGGACATCCAGCAGGATCAGCTGGATTGTCTGAAGTATTTGCWACTACTGCGTGGGTTGCAGGCCCCTTCACTGCACCCAGGTCATGGATAAGGAGGCATTGTGGTAACATTCTGATAAAGGCTGGCAGTTAAATGGTTTGAAACAAATTCAGGAATAGGTGTTTGCAACAGTGCTGCACTCAGAAAAACAACTTTGTGTGTTGGTAGTACTTTTCTATAGTCTAGACAGATTATTTTACACTCCAAGACTGTATAATTGTAAGTGGTTAAGATACCAAAGCTCAGCCCTGGCAGCGAATGGCCATGGGCTCTGTTATCCCCACTGAGCAGAGAAGTGTCTTTGTTTGAACCACCCCAATGAAAAGCTGCTGCCTTCCCAGTGATTTGAACCAAAATGCCCTGTTCTGCAGCAGAGTTGAATTAAAAGGGAATGTAGTCACAGCCCAGTGGACACACAGTAATTTGCCAAGCCAAGGAAACTTCACTATTTGCAATCACATGGCCATGCCATGCTTCTCCTCTGGCTGAATTAAAGCAACTTCATCACAGCTACACAAACACTTGAGCTTTAAAAAGGCTTTTAAAATGCATGTGCAGGTATTTGTCTGCACATATCAGACCTCAACACCCAAGTGCAGGAAGTGGATATGTGGACATGTTGACTTCCCATCCACAAAACAACCTGTGCCCATTCCAGTGCCATCTACAAACCATGAGGGTGTCTTTAATCCACAAGGATTTGTGTTCTTTACCAGCAGATTTCTGCAGCAGGAGTAGGAATGTAGGTCAGGAATTCCTTGTGTTCATTCCTCTCTGATATTGCTGATTGGCAAAGTGTTCTGGTGCTGGCARTGGGAACCTTTTTTCCTGTAAGAAATGTTATGTATCTGCCTGTTTCATCCTGYCACCCAAGGCCTTCTAGGTCAAGTGTAGAGACCACTCAAAATCCAGGGACCACCATGTGGCATTACAATTCTTCGGAGCTTASGAGGGACAGAGCTTTCTGTGTTACAACTGTGATTGAACTTTCCCTTTGTTCTACTTCTCCCTTCATGCTGGCACAGACATTCTTGTCTTCCCCATCTTAAACTTGTGGAGAACTGAGGCAGCCTTGTAGCCTAGACTTCAGTGAAAGATCTGAAGTTCCACCTGTGTTTGGGTTGAGCTATCAGAAGTGTGTCCTTGCTGGCTGTTTGCCTTTACAGAAATGGGAACAACAAGCTCTCTTGGACTTTGTCCTGCAAGTGTTCCCTGGTGGGCAAAGGGTCMGCTGTTGGTGGAAGTTGTATGTTTGGTGGCATGGCTTATTTCTGCAAAATGCAGTTAGACTCCAAGTCTAATAATGGGAATAGAAATACAACTCATTGTATTATTCTGCTCCTGGAAGGAGAAAACAAGGTCTAACAAGCATGTTACTGAGCTCAGATGCATCCCACTATCATTTACTTTCTGTTGTGGATATCCCAAACAGTGTTGCCTTCCCATTAAGGCAATGAACTGAAGTCTGCAAGAGGCAGTAAAATGACTTCAGGATTGTTGGAATTTCTGTATCATGGCAGCAAGGCGTTGCAGAGCAGTTGCAGAAGTAAAACTGTTTGTGCTTACAGCATGGAAGCATAGAGTGTGTCCAACCAGAATGCAAGCTCCCATCAAATAGATGTGTTGGGTRAAGCATGGAGAGAGAAGGATGGCATTGGGACAGTGGCAGAGCTAAGAAGACAACAGCCTTGCCAGTCACTGCCTGTTAGAGCCCTGTTCACTGGAAGGTGCAGTTTTGGCAGTGAGTGTTTAGTGTGCAGGTGGGCATTATTTTATATCTAGTGCAATTTGAAAGCAGTCAGGATCTAAAAACCCTCAAGAGCACTGATGCTGAGCAATTGGCACTGCTGCCAGCATTGATAAAAACACAGATTTGAGCTGGCACTGGAAACACAATACTGTACTTTAAAAAAATGTGTTTGCCATTGGAAAATAAAGAGTTTGCTACCACTGTCCTATTGGGTCAGGTAAGGCCTCATAGGGAAACAGAGGGCATAGGTGACTGCTGCTGTCCAGCTCCTGCACTTCACCAGCATTGCCTCTAATAGAAGTGGTCCTGATTTTTGCTTATTTAGCAGTTCTCAGTTTTGCTTGCAGGTAAATAAAATAAACAAGATTTCTTCCCCAACTCAGGCAGTGAGCAATTCCACTTACTTCTGTCAAAAAAACTGGTGTAGCAAAGGATTGGGTTGGGCTTGCACAGGGTTTCTGTTTCTTAGGCCATGAAGAACGTAGCTGAAATTCTCAGCACTGAAAGCTCTTTGATTTCGTTGGTAGCAGAGAGTGTGGCAGGGGATGGTCTTCTCTGTTCCCTGTCAAGAGCAGGGGAGGGGAGGGAGCTGTTTGCAGGTGGGTGGGAGATGGTACCGGTGCAATTAAAAAAATAATAAAAGCAGGGACAAAATTATTACTCCCCTGCATATGAGTATTTTATAGTGCCTGAGATGAGCAAGAACAAGGGTGCTCTTAGGGCTTTGAGACACAAGGAACTCACCATTATATGTCCTGCTTTTCAATGCATTAAAGCTTTTAAAAATACCACTTTCTTCTTCTTCCCACTCCTTGCAGAAACAGCATCCATTTATTCCTTGTAGAATACATACATACAATTCTTTTTGCAAAGTGCACGATCTCTCTTTCACCTTACTAAATTGAAATTCAGAATTTCAGCCTGACTTMCCAGAAAAGGTGATGGTGCTCAGTGCGAGGTAGTGTATTTCATCTGATGACTTATTACCATCACTCACTTTCCTCCTTTATCTCAAAGTGGTTGTTAATCAGTGCACCCATATATCCCTAGTTAGCAAGAAATCTCAAGTCTCTATTTAGCAGCATAGAGTGCTAAGACTGTCCTTTTAGGCTGCATTTAGAAGAACTGGCCATGTCACTGTTTTTTTTTTTTTTTTGTTTGTTTGTTTTTTTTTGTACTGACCTGCTTGCTGTTTACATTCAGTATGGTCTGAATAGAGTGTGTAGCATGTGTGCTTGGACCAGCTCTGCAAGGATGTCCAGTAGAGGAGGAAAAGATTGGGATGGAAATGAAAGACCCTAAATGCAAACCAGCCAAATTTTGCGTGTAGACTCCAGTTCTGACAGAGAAAGAGAAGGGAGTTGAAGCCTAGGAGAGGTGATGCTCTATTTCTGATCTGGATGAAGACATCCAGAACATGACTGCTCTCTTTTCATGCTCTACCGGTGCTCTTCCTGCCTCCTTCAGCAGGATGAACTACTTAGATGGTGTTACTCTCTGTGTGCATGTGTATAGTAAAATATCTTCCTTCCAGTGTTAGGAAACAAAAAAAAAAATTCTGTGGTAGGAATGATGCATTCCAGAGTGCATGAATGGGGCTCAGTAAAGCCTGGTGAAGTATAACCTCCCCCTCTTCTTGGGGGGAAGGCTGAGCAATAGCAGTGGGTTGACTTGACTAAGACAATGTGTGACAGAATTAGGAACAGGAATCAGGAATTTAGTACTTAAGACTTTGGCTTTCTGTCAAGATCATCTGTCTGTCATCAACAGAATGGAAACATATGAATCGTGGCTTTGTCTTTAGGAAGAAGAGATTAAATCCAAGTGGGTTATTTCAGTTTGGTCTGAAAGGCTCAGTGGCAGGTGCGAACTTTCTGCTTCCTGTCATCCAGCTCTTAATTGCAAAATGTCTTTGCTGTTTAGTGTAGCATTTTGAATTGCCATGATATTGTGCTGCAGCAAGATGATGCAAGCTGTGCTTTGCTGCTGTCTAGTACCAGCTTTGCTGGTGGGCAAGAAATGGGCTCCTTGATACAACTGCCAACAAGGTGTCCTGGAGCGCAGGGCTACCAGAATGAGGTGTCCCGCTCGTGCCTGTCCCTGCTGTCTGCTCAGGGATCCCTCTGTGTTTCTAATCTGGAATGCAGGAGAGAGGCTGGGCTCAGCTCCATGTGAATCAGGTTTTAGCACTGAGATGGCTTGTTTAAAGAGCAAGGGAGTTACCACAATCAGCAGCAAGAGTTCTGACTCCATGCCCTAYTCCAGTGTAAGTTTTTGTGGCTTCAGGAAAACTTTGGACTGGTTGGCCTCGRAGGTCTGCCAGGATGCTGCTGTTGCCTTAGGCATGTGGCTACAAAGGAAAGTGGGGAGAATAGCAGTGATAGAATGAGTGAGAAGAAAGGGACAGGGAGAGAAATTGAATCCAGCTCCATATTCTACATGGGAAAATTAMCATTTCTTTTAAGCCAGCAAAATGGCAGAGCCTGCCTGCATAGAGATAAGTGTGTACAGCAGCASTGGGGTTTTACAGGTTGGCGGTGTTTAGCATGATGCATTTAACAATTTCATAGCAAACTTTTCCCAGTGATGTGACATAAGGTGAAAAAACCTGCAACAGGAAGGTGAGCTGTATGTGTGAATCCTGCAAGGAATAGCTTCTCCACTCCGTGGHCTAATGAATGCCTGAGTGAAAGAAGAGGTGAAGCAAGCCTTTGTGAAGGACAGGTAGCTCATCTCACCTCTGTCTGGGGAAGTGACAAGGGRTTTAATGAGGATACCCTGACTACAGGCTGTGCTGTGCTGCCTGTACAGCAGATCAGTGTTAGCCTGAGGTGGCTGCTGGCAGTTTGTATATCTTAATGAGGCCCATCCCACTGTTTGCAGTGGTGAAGCCAGCTTGCCTGTTCCTGCCTTCCTGGCTATTTGTCACCACACAGTAACTGGAACACTGGTGTGGTCTGGCTTAAAGTGAGTTTTTTCTTCTGGGGGAAAGGGAAGAGTTGTTCTTGATGGTATCTGTAACAGCTGGAAAAAGGGGTTTTGTCTTGAACCTCAGGTGGTTCTGAATTTGTGCAGAGATATGGGAATGAGGAGCCAGAGGGTAGATCCAAGAGGATTAAGGTTAATGTTTGAGCCCTGTTCCTCAACCCCATCTCACATTCTGAATTTGGCTTGGGAAATGAGGACAGCTGAGATGATTGGCTCAGAGACACAGCCTAGTAAAAGAATGCTAAAAATTTGACTCAGTGTTGCTAGCAATAAAAAAAGTCTGACRGGTCTGTGAAAGCTATTTACTAATGCATCCTAGGAAAAGGTCCTGGGGAAGGAGCTGCCTTATTTAAGATGAAGGGAAATGTGAGCATACATAAGAATGTACAGTCTAATCCTCAACAAATGGAGGCTGCAAATGAGAAGAATGCTTCCAACCATCAGAATGAATTTGTGAAACATCCTTCCCACATGAACATGGGAGACAAAAAACTCATTGTCTAGGATATTGCTGATTAATTACAGGGCATGCGTACCAGCGGTGGCAGAGACTGGTCTTGAAAACACAGAACATCCCTTCTGAGCCACACCCCAGATCCTGTAATTTTTAATTTTTCATGCTAAGCTCCCAGTTTTGTGTGAAAAGTGGTGAGAAATAAGCATTGCTTCTACACTCAGATCCTTCACCAAGGAGCAGAATGGGATCACTTTGAGCGTKTTGTCAGTGAAGTCCAAGAATTTAGCATGGAAGCTTTGAAAAGGAAGAAGTATTTAATAATAATCTGTCCTTTAAATCTGTTATATTACYTCTGGCTTGCTGTGTAAGGAAATTTCAAGATGAACTATCTGCTCTAAATACAAATAAGTATGTTTTGTATATACTTTTTTTTTACAGAACTGCAGGGCAATATTGACAAGCTGAAGTTAGCCTGGGCAGAGGAAATGAACCATCAAATCTCAGCAGAGAGTATGAAGACTATAATGCTGGCTGCTGAGAGCAGTACAAAATCCCTCTTRAATATCAGGGGAGAATGATGATGAGATATTTTCACTGGGTGGATATGCAAAACAAAATAGTGCGTATTGAAACATTGGCAGGAATACCTTGGTATCAGGAATCATCTTCATGCCTTCTGGGATTTTTCTAAATTAAATAGCTGATGCTTTAGAAAATTGACATGCATTATTTCAGGGATGTATCCCCCAAGTTTTTATTAACATGCTGTTAGGAGAATGTTCTGATTTTCTGCAATTAAACAAAAATAAGTAACTATTTAACATTCTGTGACTGAAGCCAGAAGCTGTATTAAATTACTGTATGTGCAGAGACAGATACGATCCAGAGAAATGGATTTGGCTGAAATAAGATAATTATGAAGAATGAAGTGACTTGCTGCTTTCAATAGATTGAAACTGTTTGAGAAAGGAAAAGACCAAATAGCAGGGTTTGCTTTAACATTTTTAATAGCAGTACTTTTTCTCAGCATCTATTCCATCTCAACTCTTCTGATTTTTCTTTCAAATTATTGCTGATGGTCTTTACATGTGAAAATACCTTGTATGGTCAACAACCTTGTTGCTCTTTAACAATGGGTACCGTGTAAAACAGACTTATCAGATTAATGCTCTCTGGTGCAGTTGTTAGTGCAGAAAATGTTGCATTGTGTTTCTGTAGTTGACAGCCTGGATGTTTCCCTGTGTCAAAGGCTCCCCTGTGTTGTGACTTGGTGCCTCTGTGCAGAGCTAAAACCAGAGCTTAGCAAAGTTTAGCAGTGTTCTTCCATCACAGGGCCTGCCTGAGTACATGATCACCAATAATCAGCTGCACAGTAGCAGGTTGTTTTCTGCTCTCTGGCTTGTTGGAGATGATATATGAAGTATGAAGAATAATGTGAGACGTTTTTCTTAAGCTACGTTAAGCCCACTGTGCTGACAGCAGCAAAACAGAACTTGTTTTGACAAGGAGCTGAGTTAACATGACACAAAAGCTAAACACGGGAAAGATGAGGATCTCTGTCAGACCTGGGTTATTTTTTTTATTTTTTTTTGTGGTGGGTCATTTTAAAAACCTCTCCTCAGTAATTCTAGCTTCTCAAGTTTTATTTTCTGAGGTGTTACCTTCTCCAGAGTCTGAAAGACGCCTTGTTTTTTGGCTTTTTTTTCCATTGATCTTCGTTGCTTCCAGCAAAAAAAGAGCGAAGATTTATTTTGAGACTTATGGATCATAACAATATTGGTAGTGTTGCATCTTCATGTGGTTGTGACATGTCACTGTGAGTTGTTGCTTCTAAGGAGACAGATTCAGCTCGACAGGAGGAAGACAGTGTCGTGTTTCATGACATGTTTCTTCTGCACCATGGGGCATATATGAGGAGTGAGGACCCCAACACAGATGGCTTAAGCCCGTAATCCTTTGTGTCTTCTCTCAGGCAAGCATGGGGATTTCAGATCATCTTCAGGGCATGGAACAGACAGGACTTTGTTTTTGTAACCATCCATGGGCAATTGCAACCCCAGYAGGTCCCTGAACCCGCTCATTATTCCACAGGCTGAAGGATGGATTGCTTAGGSTCTGGCTTTACTCATGCTGGGATGGGTATGAATAAATCCTGTGTTCCAGTGTATAAACTGTTTGCACAGCAGAGGTTGGAAAGGTGGTGGCCCCCCTCTCCCCTACRATGTTGCATGAAGGCTCTGCATTACTCTGAAGGTGGAATATATGTGATCTTGCAAGAGCCAGAGTGCTGAAGGTGAATGGACTCTGACAGTCTGTGACAAATGACATKAATGCTTTTCCACTGATCACCTGTACTGGGGGAACCTATGGGTACATATTGGGGTTTCTTTGGGCTTGTACAAGTTTTCCTGCTCAAGGAGGGGTGCATGTGCTCAGGTACCTCCCCAGGATAATGCCAGGTGGCTGAGATGGTCTGCACCCATTAACCAGGGTTGCGAAGCTAGTTACAAAGTTTCTGTTCCATAGTTTAGATTTATTGACTTAATCCTGCTGCTGCTGTATATTTAGTAATTTTTTTGTCTATGGATATTTTCTGCTAGGTTCTCTCCTTTGGATAATGGGTTTGTACCAGTGGTCCACAGGAGCTGAACTCTACAGGAAAGGACCTTTCTGGTGTTGTCAGTAGGCAAAGGTGGCTTAAAAAGTGCTTATTTGTAGAAGTGTGCTACTCTTCCTCCCTCACTATGTGTTCAGCTTTCACCAGTCACCACCATGCTATAACTAAAAATCAGTCTTCCCTGACTGAGTTGGGATGGGTTCCATGGGGTTGGGATGACAGTCCAGTTCTCAATGGCCARGTCACAAATGGCTCATCTGTTGCTACTGGGAACCCTTCTCCAGGGCTGCACGAGCCAAGGAGGCCTTGTTCCTTGCCAGGTCATCCTGACCAGATTGCAGTGAGCTGAGCTGGGAAAGTGCCTCCATCTGTTGCATCCCTTTTCAAACTGCTGGTCCTCAAACACARTATTGAGTAAAGTGGTAAATGTTGGTAAAACACTCTGGGATTGTGAGCTGGGAGCAGCACTGAGCTTTATTAGAAGCCTGAAGAAGCCTTGGACTTTCATAATGCTGAGCCTCTTTCTCCTTTCACTCAAAGTGGCTGCAGAGCTCTCACTCACCTCATCTGGGCAGGACAGAGCCAGAAAGTGCAACACTTGTCTTGCTGCCTTGCCCAAAGTGGTGCAGGGCAGCCTGGTTCTGGCAGGTAGATAAAAGTCCCATAATAGACAGGAGAAATTATTAATCTTTATAATGTGTGATTGTAACAACCAGKTACTTGGGTTTTGCCTTTGTGTCCATGTGCAGGTGCTCTTTTATCTCCCTTCCCAGCTGAGGTAGCACAGACATGTTTCTCACATACACAGAAGCTTTGGGGTTAATGTTGGTGTCTAATGCAGGAGTCAGGGACTGAGGGCCATGACAGTATTGCTCTAGGCTTTACATGAGCACATAGATAGGCCTGGATGAAAGAAAATATCTTCCCTACAATAGAGATCACACTGGCAACCACTCCTGAATGTCAGAGGGGCAGCAAATATTACAATAATTGCTAAAATGACAGTAGCATCTTCTCTGAAGATGTAATGGCTGATGAATGTTGGGCAGCAGACATGCAATGGACCTGAATTATCTGTGGTGGGTGATTTGTTGGATGGAGCTCTCTGTGTCTGGTGAGGAGCTGGATCTGCTCTCTGGTTTTTCTAAAGGACTGCTGTGCCCATCAGTGGCCAGCACAATGTTATTGCTGCAGTGCCTACACTAGCTCAATGCTCCATCCATCCAAAAGCCAGGTGATAAGATAGGATGCTCTGACCTTGCTTTCAAAGGGCTTTAACCCCGTCAGAATCCCTCCAATTGCCCTGGGCATTTTCAAGTAGCACCTGTATGTAAGAATACAGGTGCTGAGTTGCATTTCCAGCCTTGCTGAGAGCTACTAGCTGCACACTGGAGTTTGACATGTAATAATAGATTTCTTTTGTCAGATGAAATTAATCTTGGATTATCTGCTTCACCAATCCAAATACAGGCTCCTACATTAGCATCCACTTTCCTTAGGCTTGAATCTTTCAGGAAATAGATGCAAATTGGAAAACCTACGTTAAGTTAACTGAGGTTGTAAATCCCAGCCACATCACACGTGAGCCTGGGAGGTAGAGAATAGCTTTCAAACCATTTCCCACAAATTGAGAGCGAGTGCTGCACTCTCATACGTTTTATTAGAGCTGTGGTGAGAAACAGATTTGCCAATACAGTGCCCCTGTGCTTGAAGCAGCCACTCCCATTTAAAGAACAAAAAATGCAGTCATCTACCTTCAGCCAGTGGCATTCAGATTAACTTTTGCCCTCTGAATTACCACACAAAACTTTGTAATGAGTCACTCCAAGCTCAGTATAGCTGACACAAGCTTGCTGTGTCAAGAACTGGCCAGGGAATCAGAGGAGCACTTTGCTCTCTCTCCTTACCTTTGCCCCCATTGCCTGTAAAATTTGGCTTTTAATTGCCTGTAAAATTTGGCTGCTAGGGAGACAGTGTGAGTGGATGTGCAGTGAGGAGTGTCAGTGCTACATGTTGCAGTGCAGAAGTGTCTGAACTTCTGAAGAGTCACTCACAACTAGAAGCAGGATTGCCAAAGTGAAATATTTTGGGGCATGGACCACTCACATGTRGAATGACCTGGCAGAGCTTTCTACATCAGCTGAGAGAGTCTGTCCTTTGCTGTGTGGATGTTTAACTCCACTGTCTCTGCACTGCATCATTGCTTAGTGCCAGGCATACCCCAATTGCCTGAGATTTAATTTCAGGAAATGCTTACGTTTTCTTGGTTAGGTTGCTGGGTTTTTTTCCTTTTTCACAGTTAAAATGACATCCTTTCAACTGAAGCCGTAGAAACTCCAGMATAGTAGTCCAAGCATGATTTAAAAATATGCTAGGAGTGGAAATGCAATTAAGGTACCTTAACCTCCTTTACTCTGCCCTACAGCAAKGCAAAGGAAAACAATTTGGTTTTAAAGGTTATTGTCATCTAGAGCTTTAAACTCTAACATGCCTTAATCATTACAGACTGGTTATTGAAGAAGTTTACCTTCATCACAGCCATAAACAACTGCTAAGTAAAATGTGCCTTTTACATTTTTATTAGACAAATAGCACAATAATAATGGTCATTGTGGTAATTTTGTGAAAGACTGAGGTAAGTGTCAGCAAATGAAATAAAGTGAAGTCTCAGCTGTTGTGATTAAATGGAGATAGTGATACCAAGCACAAGTGTTATGCTCCTTGCATTTTTTGGTTTCATCTGAAGAAGGAAAATTGTTACAYTGTGAGGTGCATTTCAATACAAACTACATATTTTATCTGTGTTTCAGGAGCTCCCACTCCTGCTTGGATTGATGCTCCTGGGGGCTACTCACACATTTAATGTGAAGACAGACATACATGTTTTTCTAGCCCGAGGGCTGGTCTGTATTCTCAAAGCTTCATTTTCCTTGTATTTTAAAGCACACACATGAAGGRCCAAGAAAGAATTTTTGTCAGGTGTGCAGCAGGGCTGATTTGCTTGTCCCACATGGGGCTGTACCCTGGGTAGCTGCTGCTAGCCTGTCCTCACCTGATCTGCTTCCAGTTTGCCAGYATGATTTGTAGGTTGTATAGGACCACACAAGACAAGAATATGCCTCTTAAGCTGATTTATCTTAATGAGATGGAGAGCTTGGAGTGCATGGTTTTCCTTTTCTGTAAAGATCTTGCAAGAAAAAAAAAAAGAACCTATTTTTTTTTTTCCAAGGACAAGGTTTTTAATTTTTGGTTTAGTAAACTGAAATTCTTCATGTGACATGAAGGCTTTTATTTCTCTGTGCCTTTGCTATTACATCTYTTCCTGTGAGCCAGAGGATGAAGGTTTCAAAACCTGTCACTGTTGGTCTTCACTGTTATTTATGGTGTGAGGAAAGCTGACTCMATCACATGCTTGGAAATTTTCCACCTTTGTAGGAAGGGAAGGACAGAATGCCGTGTTGTTCTGTGCTGCWGTAAAGCCTTGTGCTGGCTGTGTGTGAGCTGTGGTTGTACACCTGCAGCTCGGCTGKGCTGGGCAGGGGCTTCACTGCACATGGCCCTGCTTAGCAGGTGCACAGTGGTTAGTGCTTGATCTGACACTTCATTTGGAAAGCATTCGCTGTCCTCTCCTGACAGCGTTCCATGATCCATATATTTTTATGGCTGGTATAATCTGAAAATCAAGTACTTTTGGCAGTTTTCGTAGCTCCATGTAGTACACTATATTCATCTGAGCAACTGCCATTTGTCTTTAATCTGTCCAGACCCAATTATTTTAAGTGTCCACAGGTGAAGCATTAGAGACTGTATGTTCTTTCTGTTTAAAAAAGGAAATTTTTTTATCTGTCATGGCTGGAGGTGGGAGCTCTGCTCCTGGTCATCCAGTGGCATGTGATGTGATAAGCACCTCTCTGTGCCTTGATTCTCTCATATGTGCAGTTATACTCCACCATTCTTCCATTTATAACAGGGCTGGAAGTCTACAATGTGCTAAGGTGACCAGGAGAGATTCCCATCAGATCTCTGTCATTAGTTTGGTTCCACTGGAGAACAAAAATCTATTSAGTGTTATCTTCATTTTGAAAGTAAAGGCAGCAATACTGGAGTCTTCTGTAGCAGACATAGCCTGGGTAGGGACAGTTAATGACAGTGAGGAAAACAGGAAAAATAAATTATTTATGATTGTTGCTCAGTGTTTCTGAAATGATTCAGAAACAGTGTTGGCAACACAACCTGAAGGGATGAAATTAATAAAGTCCAAACTCTCTGTTCTTGCACTTACCATGCAGGTGCACAGAGGTAATAATGGTAGTGGTGTTACATTGGTATAATTGCATTGTATGTTTGTTTTCAGAGGCTGGCAAAGAGCTCTTGGCTAGGAAGGCTTAGGATGTTCAAAGAGTACAAGAGCAAGATTTCTTTTGCCTGAAGTCATAGCTGCATATTCARCATCTCTGTAATCCTCTTGTCCTCCCTGGACTGTATTTCTTGACTTCCTTGGGGGACTTGGATCCACAAGTAGAAACCCCAAATCTATTAATTGCCACAACTGCCTCTGGGGGATGCACCAKTCAGAAATCCTGGCACTTCTCTATGGAAACAGGGCAATGTCTGGACAGAGACACAAGAACTGGTCTTTTAGGCATGGATGTCCCCACCACGAGTCGCAGCCCATGCTTGGCTGACAGAGGATTTCTCCTCTCAGAAATTTCTGAGCTAGCAAAAGTTATCTCTTTAGGGGCTATTTGGTGATACTTGGCAAAAAAAGCTTGTGGTCTTAGCTGTAAATCAGGTAGCTACTGCTGTGAGGGGATAAATAGCCTACCAAATTTTTTAGTAATTGTCCCCTCAGTCACTGGTAGTCCCTCTCAGCCAGAGGGCTGAACTGAGGCCATGGAGACAGAACCATTGCCTTGCTCTGTGTCAGTTGTGCCAGCTCAGCTTGGGAGCTCAGTGGCAGCAAGGTGGAGAGTGGGGTTTGGGCTGTGTCCCTTGGTGCCAGCACAAGCAAACCCACAGCCAAACCCCATGAGACTGTCGGGACACTAAAGGAAGAGGCAGGGGCTTTGCCTGTTTGTGAAGGAGTGAGCAGCACTCGGCAGCTCTCTTGACACACCACCACCTCTGCTGGCTGCCTGTGAGGAAACCAGCGAGTCCTGGGTGTGGGCAYGGGGATGGCTGAGGGAGGCACCCACCCACCGGAACAGACAGCACCCATTAAGAGTTAATGCCTGCAATTAGAAATGARCAGCAAGAGTTGAAGGGTTCAGAAGGATAACAGTGGGTGTGAAACACTGTAACATTCCCATTAATTTGAAATGTCTCCTTTCTGGCCAGAGAGAAGTTGCCCAGATTTTTTAGTCAATATTAATTTTACACTTGGCACCACAGGAGAGTGTGAACTGCTGAGTTCACAAAGGGCCCATCTAATAAACAGACAATAGAAAATCAGAAAAGCGAAGATTGAGCTCACTTGCCCAGGCGATGAGAGTATAATAACCATGAGGGCTGCAGAGGGCAATGGAAAATTCTGAGCAGTAATGAGGAGTCACAGCAAGTGCCTGTGCCTGGGCTCGCTGGGCGCAGGTAGGAGCCAGGAGAGAAGGTGGGATGGCACAGCACTGTGCGGGCGGGWGGAAGGCTTGGATCTGGAATTAGAGACAGATGAAGAGGAGGGTATCACGTCACAGGTGTGCTATAGGAATGGAGGACCAGATTAGAAAAGTAAATTGTTCCCCTTCAAATGAATCCCAAGCCYGATCTCCATCTGATTTCCTTTAGAAGAGGGTTTGCAATTTTAGATGGGCTCCCGTGTGCRTGCCTGGTGCCTGTCAGCTCCCCTCTGTCCTTCCCTGTTTCATCAGCTCTCCTTTAAATGAATCTKTCCTGTCTCCTGGTGGCCTGCAGGATAGAAAATGTCATCTTTTYAAAGCTGCCGTGGTTAGCCAAGTGAATACTGCAGAAGTAAGGGATGAACTTGATTCCAAGGAGCCAGATGCTTCTAGCTTTATWATAAACCCAGAGGAAACTCTGGGAACTGGAGATAATTGTAAGGAAAACAGATTGGTTTGTCAGACATGTTTGCCTGTTTTCCTGCYCGTTTGGAGCAGTCTGCAAAACTAGTTTTTTTTATTCGATCTTGTTGCTAGCACAACTAGCAACTACTACCAGAGCTACTTTATTTCAAACTAATCCATGGGCACTKGGTGTATAGAGGTCCTTGTGTTCCATGCCTTGGCCTCTCCTTTCTTCCTGGGATAGTAGGGTCCAAAGCTGGATAACAGACTGAGGACTTCATTTCCTGCTGTGGCTGAGCCAATGTTTCAAAATAGATTGATTTTTCTGCAGGATTGTTCTTTTAGTTCCCTTCCCTTTTCTTCTTAATGAACACTTTTCRTATCTGTGGAATCTGAATTCTACCTCAATTGAAATGGCACCACTGTTATCAAAATTCAAAGCCTATATCTCAAACCCCAAGCTGCTGAAATCCCTGGCAAGCCTAGCACCTGGTTAATGAATACATCTTGAGGAGCCCAGATACTTTATTTTYATTTCTGTCACACAGTTAGTGTTTTTGATCTGCCCATTAAAGAAGCAAGGTGAAAGAGTAAGAACTTGCCTGTCTCTGCATTATCTGCCTGTGACAAGATGCCAGTGGCTGCTGCATCTGATCAGCTGTAATATTCAGGACTGATTTCTGGATAGAAAGCCACTGATTTTGTTTAAGATCAGAAGAGGGAAAAGAGGCATGACTTTCCCAGCAGTTGTGATCCTGTCAGTGAGATGAAAAACAATGAAATGCACAGCATGTGAAGTCCTTGGAAAGAGGRAAAAAAATCAAAGCCCTGGTAAAGAAACAGGGGGAAAACAAAGTGTGGTTAGACAAAGAAATAAGGGGATACATGTGAAGCATGTGCTGGAGAGATGGGGCAAATAGACTCCTTTGGAAGAATGATGAATTCCCAGAGCCTCTGGTGTGAAAAAGGAAAGGCTYGTGGAGAATTCATAAAATATACTGGCAGTGAGGATAGGGATAGGAGGTAGGGAAATCTTATGAGGGTGTGAAGTAGAGTGGCTGGATACAGGCACCTCCTGCAGCATGAGAGGTCCCTTCTCTCAAGGGTAACATGGTGCCAACACTGGAGCCCAGCACCTGGGTAAAGGCAGCAGTGTGTGGGAATGTCCTGGGCGGGTGGGAAAGTAAATCATAGTGCAGAGACCTGGGTTTGATCTCATCTGACAGTGCAGTTCCTCAGGTCTGTTCCTTTCAAGCTGCAGGTGTATGGTGGAAGTTGTCCAGGCAATCTGAGATGAACAAAGCCTTCATGCAGTCTGGAGGTTTTACTGGGTTTTCAGTCAAGCTGTAAATACTCTTAACTGCAGCAAATTTGAGTATGGCAACACTCTTGAGTATAAACAAAACCCATATTTGGAGATGTCAGTTAATACCTGTTATGAATGTCTGTTTGAAGGTGAGCAGCTGTTCATACTGCTGGACTGTGGTGCTGTCTGTGCTGATTGTGGCTGTGTCTGGGGGTGATGGAGGAGTGGGGAAGGTAAGTAAAGCTCTGTCTGTCATCACAACTTTTGCCCCACCTGTCTTGGCACCCAAGTTGAAGTTGTCTTCCCATTTTCATCTTTTCAGTGAAGTGACTGCTTCTCTTTCAACCCTTAGTAATGTGAAGCCTTAATAAATGCAACCTCTGACTTCTCCCTTTTCTTTCATTAAATACATAACCTTTGTCCATTTGTTTTAGCACCTCACTGTGGTGGCTGGCAAAGGCCACACCAGGGCCCTACTGTCTGTTGTGATTTTGATCAGGCTAAAAGGGCTGAGGTGAGTGATAATGTGKCTGTTCTGAAATAACCACCCACCTACTAGCATGCTTCATTTGGCCAAATGGCTGGACAATTAAATTGCTTGAAAACACGCCCCTTTTGTGACTGCTGCTGCTCTGTGATGGGGAAGCATGAGGCTTGTTGTAGATCACTACTRRGGAGATGCCTTGTAGTTCCACTGTWAGGTCTTGAGTGCAATGATCACTGTGCCTCTTACACTTTTAATGAGGGCAAGGGTTTTGTGTAGAAGGATGTGTGTGGGGCTTTATACCCAGCTCTCATTAGGCCTCCTTTCATTCTGAACTCCCACTGGCTGCTTGCTGAGGTGTTGATAGCACCTTCTTGCTCCCCCACTTTGTCACAGAACATAAAATGCTGGCAAAACAAGTTTCTGATTTGGGTCCAGAATCTAACATTTGAGCAGCCGTGAATGCTAACAGATTGCCAGAACTGGAAGGCTTCACCTGAGGTCTGAGGAACTCAAGTATGAAATAGCTGTATTGCCAAAGGCAGTGTGTAACACTGCTTTTAAAAATTCCTTGGCTCCTGAAGCATGGAGGGTAGGTAAATATAACATTAATCCTTAAAAAAAGGTTTGGGAGGATCCAGGAAACAAAGAGCTTGTGAGACTGGCATCTGTAGTACATAAACTAGTAAAAGCTGTAATAGACAAAAATATGTTTGACAATCAGATAAAGACAATCAGTTTGGGAAAAGTCRGTGTGGTTTATATAAAGGCAAGGTGTTTGTCTTGCAAACCTCTTGGAGTTCTTTGGAAAGAATGTAGATAAGAGTGAGAGAGCTGTTGTTATATTTCTGTAAGACTTTTGATTAAGTTCTTTTACAAAATACCTTATTGGGAACCTGCACAGACACTGCAAAGGAGAGAAGGTCCTGAGATATACAAATAATTGCAAAGAGATTGGTACCTGGGAATTTCACAGTGCAGTGCTGGGATTTGTAATGCTGAACCCATTCAGGAATGACCACTGAGGACAGGGAGACTGAGACTTCAAATTTGCCTGTTAAAATGAAGTTTTTCAAGACAGCAAAGATGATGGTTAACAGTGAAGTATTGTTGAAAAACCCTGAGACTGAATGGCTGGCCAGTGAAATGGTGGATGAAGTTTCACATGAATAAATGTGAAATGACGTGTGCAGAGAAATAAGCGTTGTTGTGCATATAAAATTAGGAGTTTGGAGTAGACCAGGATCCTGGGGTTATGTCAGAGAACCTCATGAAAGCATCAGGCTCAGTTTAAGAGAAAGACAAATCAAATGCTAGAAGCTACTAAAGATAAAAAAAGAGCAAACCAGAAACACTCCATGGTTTTGGAGGAAGTGGTGATGTTTGATTTAGTGTTGTGTTGGTTGGTTTGTTTGTTTTAATTTAAGAAAGCGTGATGTGCTTTCACCTTGAATACAACATGTGGTTCTGCTTTCATTATGCTCAAAGAGTATTCTAGACATTGGAAAATTCCAGTAACAGCTTCTGTATAGGATTGAATGCAAAACTGTCCTCAGCTTGGAGGAGACATGTCTGAGAAGTATAGCAAAGGTGGAAGAGCTGTCGACTGCCTTCCCTTACATAAGAACAAGGGGTTTCAAAAAAAAAAAACCTTGGCTTGAACCATCATGAATGTTCTTACCTCTTCTGTTGTAGTGTGATTTCTCATGTGCAGCAGAGTTGTCTCTCCTGAGGAATACTGCTTTCCTATCCACATTGCATTGCTGAAATGGGAAGACAGTTCCCCTAGGTAAAATCTTGTGTGATAATTTATGCATTCATTATGCTGGTCCAGCCTCCAAATAGAGGTTTGGCTGTGGAGGGAGTTTCCTCACCCAGATGAATCACTCACTGGTATTTATGCCATACATGCATGATAATCCTTTTGATCTCTGTAGGCATCTGGGATTCTTCTGCTTGGRTAACTGGCAGCCAGCCTGGCTCATCACAACTGGCAGCTGCAAAGGTGGAGACTGGCTAGAAATAGCTGGAAATTGATAGGACCCTTTCTGGACACCCGTCTTCCTTTTGCTTTAAAGGTGTTGCACATTTCATTGCCATGTTTCCACCATTGCCTACACACTCCCGTGTGTGATCTCTGCCTCCTCAGCATAGGGCCTTCCACAAGAGCTGGGTCAGAGGGGCAAGTGTGAATGGGGAGGTTGGAAGGGGCAAGACTCTGTGTGGGCTTCAGAGCACCTGCATATTCACACAGAATCTCTGCTGGGTGCTAAATAACACTGGATTTGCTGTCTGCAAATGCCCATCAATCTGTGGCTTAAAGAACCTGTGGAAAGTGTTGGGGTGGACAGTGTTTTATCACTAGCAGGCCAGCTCCCACCTGCATTAGCACATGGCCCCATCCAAAGGTCACTTGGGAGGGTTGAGCAGGACTTTTCTCATCGTGTAGGCTTTTTGTCTTTTATGTGCATCATTACAGACACRAGCTCTGCACCTTGTCTCTGTGCAAGTGTGTGTAATGTTTAGGTCCAAAAGATTAAGGCTTGCATTTGCCCCTGGACTTGAGCAGGAAAAATCAACACTTAYCAGGAAAGCCTGTATAAATAGCTCTTTTCCAGCTCATTCCTACTTTTCTGTCACTTTCCCTTACCTTGTCCTGTTTCTCTGGCACAGTCTAATCAGCACATTATTATTGTCCCCTTYAATAAATCCATGTGTGAAATGTGTCTGGCAGAGAGATGTTTCAGTCGATGTGTGTTTGCGTGGGAGTTCTCGGGGCTTTTTCTCAAAGGAAGTTATGGAGGATAAATGGTTTGCCATAGTTTAGAGTGGTGCTGCTGGAGTTCTGGAAGAGAGAAACAGTGTGAGGTACCTGAGATCTCAAAATGGTACAGGCAGAATGCTGAAGTGCAATTGAAGTGTGCAGAGAGGAAGGTGGAAGGAAAAAAGATCCTAAGAATAGATTTACCAACAATTTTAAAATCAGATTTTCCTAGTGTTTGATTTCTAACAGCTTGTAATCAGCTAATGCTTGTGCTGTCAAAGCAGGTGCTTGACCATCTCTGCAGGTTCCACGCTGGTGGCTTCTGAAAGCCCTGCCCGCTCAGCCATGAGTATAAATGCTYGTGAGTTATCTTGGTAATGTGGAAAAATCCTGCAGGTTTCCCTYTGGGAAATGTGTGGGCAGAGTGCCGCTGTGTGGTGACACGGAGCACAGCGTGCTTGGCGAGGGGATGAGGGGTTGAAAGAGCATCTCCAAACTTGAAGTTAGTGGAGGAATGCCTGATTTCTTCCCGGGATTTGGGTTGTGCCTGGTAAAGGAGCAGGAGCCACACTCCAGATACTTGCTTTTTCATTGTATATTGTTTTTCTTTACCTTTTCTCCCCAATAGCCTTTTGACAAAGGTAAGGCAAAGCATGTTCTTTTCCAGTTAGGTGTTAACATCATCTCTCTCCTCAAGGGAGACTGAAATAAACAGGTAAGAATAGGACATGTGTAGATAGTATGCTRTGTTCTGAAATTCTGTCCAATCAATATGTTGCTAACGGTCTCGGTTACAGGCTGTGCTTTCTTATACCTGTGCCAGCAATGCCAGGGCTGTACTGTGATCATACCTCTATTACAGTGAGCATTCTGAACTCACAGTGCTTATATTGAGACTAAAGGTGTCTTAGTTGCTTGTCCTGGCATCCTCCTAATTTGCTCATTTGGCTCTACTGATAGGTCTCACACCTTAATTCTCACTTTTCAGTGCCTTTTAGCTTAAATATTAAGTCTGTGGATAATTTGCTTTGGGTTTTGCTCCAGGGAAGGGAAGGCTTCCTTCTGAAGTTGTTAGTTGTAGGATTGAATGGCAAGGAGAACAACAGTGAGCAGCAGCCACCTAGCCAGGGGCATAGCCTGCAGGCTTTCCCTGTGCTATAAACCAGGAACTGGCTCTGCAGCTGAGCCATCCATATGCTCAGTGGCTCTTTGCTGACATTCTTCCAAAACAGCCAGGCTTCATGAGCTCTTCAGCCTGATCATAAGAAATGTGGTAGCATTCCAAAGTGTATATGAGTTTCCCCTTTTCACTGTCCCTTTCACTCTTGTAGGACCTAGGAGGATTCAGCCAGTGGTTYTTGAAGCTGCACATGGGGTACAGGGTAGGGAACATGGCACTACATTGTTGTACCTTTAAATACCCCACCTTTGTGTGTGTTGCTTTTTCCACTCCCTTGGAGGATAACCTAAGGGATAATCATGGGCCTGACCTGTCTCCCTCAGAAATACACATATTCCTCCATATGTATCCCAACCCCCAGTCTTTCATTTTCTCATCTAGTCATCCTTCATACTCATTTCTCTGCTGGTGGAAGGTTCATTTTGTGTTACAAAGGTCTTTCAAGGCCATCCCCAGGCCATCTTTCACAATGTTTCCACATGGCTTTATCRACCGAAGTGTGAGCTCTTTCTAATTCTAGCTGCACCTTCCTTGCCTGCAGCAAAGCTGTTCTCTCTTCACTTCCCATTCTCAGTTGTCCCACCTTCCTTGTCTGCACATTGTCAGGAACAGTAACTGTCTCTTGCTATAAAGGTAGAAAAAGGTCACCCTTCTTACCAGTTGACAGTGGCATGGCATTACTTTGGCAAGATTTATTCTTCCCTTTGTAAGAATCAAATTCAATCACCTCCACTAAATTGACAGAATTTGGGGCCTGAAACTATGAAACATGCTTTAGCTTTCCCATTGTGAATCACAAACTTTGTAGCTGCACAACCAGCTGGATTCTAAAGCTTCTGAAGTAATACCCAGCCATTCAAGAGATTTTTCAGCCATGGAGAACAAGCAAAAATTCATTCAGGAATCACCTGGTCTGGCCCTTTCCTAGACAGTTATGCATAAACACACTTAACTACAACTTGGTCATATGAAACATGTCACAGAAAAGAGGGGTTGCCAGACACACACTTCATTTCTCAGAGAATTATTACCATCCATGTCAATCCTAGAGCATGTGTGTGGCCCATTTGTAGTTTTTCCATGGGAAGAGGCTCTACAAACTCATAATTTATTCCAGTGCTTTTCTGTCCTGACCATTAAGTCATTAGACTTTCCTCAGTGTTCAGCTTAACTTCTGCATTTGAATTAAGTCTTTATCCTATCCACACATTATTACTTTCCTAGATGCTGCACTATTCTGTRTATTGGAAAGTCATTTTTGTGTCCTTTTTGCTGTCCCATCTCAAGGAGAGAATTTCTCAATCCTTCCTCACAGGCCATGTTTTCTAAGCCTCTGATTTTCTGGAGGCCTTCCAGCAAGTCCACAATTTTCTCAAAGTGTGATTTTGTAACCCTGTGTCATGCAGACAGTTTGAATTGCTGATGAACATAATGTAAAAGAATTAAGAAATACAGTATTATGGGGCACACTTCCATTACAATGATAAAATAGAGCATGGCAAATCTATTTCTTATCTTGTGGAAATCACACCTCAGCCTAATCTCCAGTTAAAATATTCATTAATACAGTCTGAATAATAAGCACATATAGAACAATGACTATGAATCTAGCTTTSCTTACACTTGGGAGATACAGGTTTGTGCACATGAGAGGTTCTGACAAGATCAGGATAGCAGTGAATGAAGCTTTTTATACACACCTGTCTAACAGAAAGGGATTATACACAAATGAATCTAYGGTTGGTGTTAGCCTACATATCTCACACAGTGACTGGTCTGGTTTCTGGGAGAGTGAAGATAAGGAATAGGAATACAGGCAGAGACTTGCACTGCATTGTGGTAAAATCTGGATGCTTCCTAAAGGAAACTACTGTGTCTTGCAGGCACAARCTAGCCCTTGTGTAGGTCAAGTCTTGCTGCAAATACATAAAACTTTCTGGACACAAAAATGTCTTAGCAAGTCACTCAAATCTTGCTAACTTCACCCCATTTCATCTAAGGAGTCCTTGTGCCCTAGATTTGGCTGCTGCTTTTTTGCTGGTTGGTCTAGGTCATCCTTGTTCCTCCTTYGTGGGACCTCTAAAAGAGATATTTCAACAGTAGGTACATTTAAGACCAGGCTTCGGTCCTTGGCAGAGGGATGGACAAATTCTGTCTTCAAGAACACATTTTCTGGGATTGATGGTTCTGTCAAGTGTGAGATTTTTGGGCTCAGTCCAAGAATAATGATGAAATGGCAGTCATTTATATACAGAATGATCAAACCATTTCTCTTAGACTTCMATACTGAAGCAATTATGAAGTGTGGAAATTAAATTAAAGACACTATTCTCCAATATGTGCCCAATAAAGGTTAAATAGGACTCCATGTTCCAATTTTGTATCTGACATTTCCTAACTGGGAGTTTAATTTCTAGAATATTAATTATGTTCTTTAGCACTTACGGACTGTCAACCATCTCTAGTTTAGTGTTGTAGAATCAAGTTTAATAGTTCCTTGCCAGGAAGTATTTGTATGAAATGCAGATTTCTTCATTTCATACCAAGTGTAACAATTTAAGTTCTGACTCAGTCATTATATCACTATATTCATGCAGCATGCTTACAGCTTTGTCTCTAGTGATATTTAAAAGAAAAAACAATTCAGGAATCATTGAAAAATGAAAAAAGTTTGCATAGTTCCATATGAAACAGTAGTGCATGTGCAGGAGGATATTTGATAAATGAGATATATATGTATGTATAAGCATTTAGATTAGTGAATAATAATTTTCAGGTACTTGATTTCATACAGTATTTAATGATTTTTGGATTAGACTTTGTGACTGGGGTGATCGAAGGCCTCTCCTAGCATTTCATGTTGGTTTTACTTTATTAGTGGTTAGGAGCTTCAAATAAAATCTTGAGCCATTTTTCCCACCATGTAATTTAATATCTTAGGCAATGTATCTCATCCCAAAGGAAATACTGTCTAAATAAGGCAGATGTTACCTGGTTTGTGTATTAATCCCACTTTGAGAAAGTGAGTAGAGAGAAAAGGCACCATTCCTGAGGTCACATAGGAAGCACATGGCAGCCCCAAGGATTGCAGCACACTTCCAGAGCCCCTGTGAACATCCAGAAGATGATTCCCCTAGGTTAAGATCAGTATTTTTCCACACTGCAGTAAATTCTTTAGGTGCTGTATTAAGATTTAGAGAAGTTACTGAGGAGCTCAAGTGATGCAAAGCTTTTGTTTGGATGACTCTAAGGAAAAAAAATAATCTTTAGTTTATTCAGTGGTGCTGTCATTGTAAGCAATTTACTACTTGACATAAAGAAAAGTGTCAGACTTCATCTCCAAGACACTGCAATGGAGTTTGCACAGGTACAGATTGGGATATTTTAAGTCTATGGTTTTACAAATGGTGATGTGCCAAAAAAGCCCCAATATGAATTTGTCAAGGCAGTCATGAAAAGTCTACATTGTCCTTTGCAAAATACTTTTGAGGACTTTTTGTGAGATCTAATGGTTTTTCACAGAATTAATACAAAATACCTGACTTAGAGCTATGCAACATCTCCTTTCTAAATATGTTTATGCTCAACTGAACTCAGCTTCCCACTTTTATTTGTGGCTTATAGTAAATGCCCTGAGCACATTTTGCACTCAGATTAATAACCACTTTATCRTCACAAGTCTTCCTGGGGCTACCCATTTGGGGGTTTTGTTTTGGTTTTGTTTCTTTCATGAAACAGGGTCAGCATGGTTCTCTCTAGCATTTGTAAAAGAGGGAAGTGCGTGGATGATCTGTCCCCTTTATTCAGATCATTCATGTCACATTTGGAAACCAGCCTTATTTTTAGTAAGCAGGGCAGTGGTRGAAGCTGGCTGGTGTAAGTGGTGTGGTTGGGGATTTTTCTTGGTTTTGGTTGTTGTGTTTAGTGTGTGATTCCAGGCKGCTCGAGGGGAGCTGGGTTTCACTTGCTGTCACTGCTCAGGGCTGCCATCAGAAGGAGATCTCTGGCAGCGCTCGCACTGCTTTCCATATCGCAAACTGGGAGTGCAGCAAACGGCACTGGGCTGCTGTGAGGCTCCTGAGATGAGTGTGTGCAGAGACCTGGGCTAGCTGCTCTCGCCACTGCCGGGGACTCCCAGCTGCTGGATACCTCACTTTCTCTCCTGCCTTCACTGCCAGGTCTGCTGGGGCTGCTTCACGTGGTGCTGCCCAACTTCTCAACAGGTAAATCTCATTCCTTTCATTTGAAATGTGTGTGCAGAGCTCATCTGCAAGATGCTGGGGTTCATTAAGGTATAGGGATTAATGAATTGCAGGTTTGTAATTGAGAAAACCTACTTTCAAACAGCAAAGGTACAAAACTTGGTGCCTTGTATGTTCCTGTGCCAGGTGTCACAACGCCAATCCTCACCAGGAAGTGCACAGGGCCATTTCCTGGCTTTGCAGAAGTGGACAGTATTTTGCAGATGTCAGTAGTTGAGCTGTACAAGATGTTCTGCTGAGGAACAAGGCTTGATGCKATCTCAAATGAAATAACTGTGATTTTTAATTCTTAGTAAACACAGATTACTGCTTTTCCTGTTACTTTCCTGTAAATACTGTTGGGTTTTTCTCTACTGATTTRACTTTGCAGTGCTTGGGGTGCTTGGTTTTTGATGAAAGTGTCTGGACAGAGACTTTAAGAAAGAGTACTTTGGCAAACTTTGGGGTCTTTGGACAAATTCCCTGAGGGAGAATTTTAACAGCTCATGATGTGTAATGCTAGATAGTCTACAATCCACCCAGGAGTCTCATTGAGCTGCCTTGATAACTTTGGGAGAAGTGTTTGGAGTGTCCTGAGTATGAATGAGAGGTGTCCCAGACCTCAGGCTCAAGACTTGGGGTTCTGGGTCTGGTYCAAGGGTTTCCTTGGGTAGAGACAGTGAGCAGAGCCMTGGTYCCTGCCTGCTCRGGTTTGGAATGGGTGGGAAGTGCTGTGTGGCTCCGGGGACCCCAAGCTCCTGCTCAAATGCTCAGTGCCAGATTCCCAGGGCAGGGAACTACAGCTGACAGCTTTGGGCCAGACTGGTCCCAAGAGCCCTCAGCTTCCTGGGGAAAGAGGGTGATGGTGTGTTTTGCTGCTCAGCAGGATGTGGCTAATCCTGAGCTGTATTTCTTCAGTTGCAACAGCTTCTCCTTTGTGCTCCCAARCACAATGTGGGGGAGGCTGCTGGTGCATTGCTCTAGTAATGCCTTGCTCTGTTCTCTTCTGCTGGTGGTTCTTAGTGTCAGTCTGCAAAAAGGAATGACTTAACCCTCAGTCTCTCCATCCCAGGCTGAAGAAAAGCATAATACTTTAGTGTTATTCCATAATCTTTTAGGGAGAAAATGTGAAGCATAGAAAGGTTACATGACTTGCCAAGTTCAGTGTCAGGAAGAGATTCTAGAGCTGTCTTTCTTTCTGGTCTTGATATCCCTGCAGTGTTTTTCCATGGACTTCCAGGGATGGTTAAATTGCTTCCTTGCTTTGCTTACACTGACCATAAGAAGCCTGGGGTATCGGTAGAGTTTGGAAGCTGATGATGATGAGTAGGATTGAGGTTGAGCGCTTCACTGTGGAAATCTATGGCAACCTTTAGGGAAAGTCCTTTTCATGAGGACACAAACAGGACCTCAGAGCAGCCAGGACTGCACATGTGGCCTGTCTTACTGCCCAGGYAAGTGAGGAAAAACTGGGAATACTTTAGACTAGCTGCAGCAGAGCCATGATGACATTTCTGTGACTGGTTGTGGTATGGATTAGAATGATGGCTCTGGGCACTCAGGAATTGGGAAATAATAAACAGAGACTCTTCATGTCCACAGCATTGCTGGAAACTCAGTAATCATCAGCCCTTTTCCCATGTAGCTATGCACTTCTCTAATGTAAAAAAATCCTCCTGGCGCTGTTTTCTGGTAGACAGGTCTTTAGTCCATAGGCTCCTGTCCCAGCCTTGCCTACCTTGCTGGCCGTGTCAGAATGGGCCCAGGCAGGATGGCTTTTGCCTGCCTCTGTCAGGCTCTTTGCCCTTGGCCCCATCCCCTGGGAGCCACACACCAGTTGGTGGATGAAGAACTGAGACACATGAGGGCACTTTGATTAGGGTGGCATGGAGAGGTCTGTACCAAAGCTGGAAATAGAACTCTGTTAGTAGAGCTACAGAAACTCCCGTTCAGACCTTAAAAAGGTCTCTAGAACTAATGTGAAGTGTGGAAGTCCTCTGTAAGCTTACACAGTTTTGTCTTCTGACCTGTGTATTTTATCAGTCAGGATACTCTGGAGGGGGTGGAATAGCTTGCAGGTTGAATAATTTTGGAAGCTGATGGTAGCTGACACTACCCAAGAACTGGATTTTCCTCACTGAAGTGTTGCTTAGCCCATGCTTCTCAGGTTCATGTGAAGKTGGTCAAGCTGTGCTCACTGAAAATAGTTGGGAGAGTAAGAATCCTTATCATACTCAAGTGTTGAGATCAGATTGGAAAGGGTGTAAATGGCAACCAAAATGAGCAGTCGATACTATCACATCCAATGAACAAATGTGCTGGTTTATTCAGCCAGGCAAGATAAGGGAGATGGGTAATCTGGTAGAGTTTAAGAATGGAGGAGAGAGAACTGTTGCTGCTGAAGGACTCTGGTGATGCAAGAGCAAGTGACAATAAATTGCTCATTGAAAAAAACCTAACAGGCAAGAGACTAGGGGACTTCTAAACATCAGATCAAAGAAGCTTTAGACTTTTTCACTCATAGTAGTCAGGGAAATCACCTGGAGAGGTTAGTTACAATTTTGAGAAGTGGTTTATGAGACTGGCAGTTACCTGCTGTTGTCACAAACTTGATTTAGTAGCCTTTAAGTTCCTCTTTTTACAGAAAAGTCTGGCAGAAAAGACACATTTGCCAGACTTTACTGCCACTGTTCTTTCCCAAGGGAGCTGTTCCAGTGCTTGGCTATCCTGCTTTTCTGGTAGAACAGTCCATGGGGAGCCGCAATGAGCCGTGTTATACCTTGATCTGCTGCGAGATCTGAAAAGATGCGAGCATTTGATTTCTCGGAAGGTGAAAGTAATTTCTCATAATACGAGCGCAGATCGTTATTGCTGCAGTTACTGGAATGAGAGTTTTCTCCCTGCCTGGCCTTTTTAGTCCTCTTCTTTAGATGTCTTGACTAACAAAGTCTTTTGTCCTCCTCTGCTTGATGCAGGGCTTGGGCCAAATTTTTCCCTCTATCTTTTACCAGAGGTAATAAAGAGTGACCACATTTATGCCAGTGAAGTTCCCCTGGGTTTGCTTTGTCACACCTGACAGCAGCACAATGGTGCTGTGCTGCTAGGTGGGAGTTGTGCTTGGGAGGTATTTTTTYGTATTATTATAGAGACAGTGACAGAGTTAAGGCTATAATGCAGGGTCTCTTATAATTATGCTCCTATTATGCTTTGTAAAAGGGTTTGTGAGCTTTTATTTGCTAAGTGAGCACTGCCAGCAGAGCAGCCTTTCTGGCAGTGCTGGCTGAATCATGCACATGGATCAAGGGGGTTATTTCCACGTCTCAAGCATCCCTGTGCCATACTGTGTTTCTMCCAAGAACATAGCCCAAAATCTCCCTCCCTGAGAAAACAAACTGGGAGGGGTTCTGCTGTTTAATTTACCTGCTCAAGTTAGCAGCCTCATCCCCGAGGCTTCCTCTGTAGTCTTTGGAAAGGGAWAAGTCCCTCAAGAACACTGTTCGATAATCTATGTTAGGGTACAAGTGCATTGTCCCCAAGAGGAGCTTTTCTTTCCTGAGAAAAACTGCCTTTGTACAACTTAGAACTTAAATCAGGTGTTCAGTGCTATGACTGTGACGATTCCCTGCCCTCTGCCAGGTGCCTCAGAATGCATTTAGGACATGAGGGGCTTTCTTTTAGATGATGTCTCTGTGACAAAGATGCCTCAATACTGCCAAAACCATGCATTCACACACCTGCACCGTTTGCAAAGCTGTTTATATGCCTGATAAAGGTGATCTAAGGCCCACAAACATTTGGATAGGTTTTTTAGATCCTGTGCCCTTGTGGAGAGTGTAGGCCTGGGATTCAGCCCTGCTGGCCCAGTCCCAGGAGGGAATGCAGTGACCCTGGAAGGTATACTTGGTTTTTGGTGTATAAGTAAAACCAAAGAGACTCAGTGTGTGACTCAGTATTGGTTTGGGGGGTTTTATGTATACTGGAAAGTTGTTGAGAAATTTGGAGTAAAATTGTAGTGGGTGCTTCTGCTTTGTCTGCTTCTTGCATTGAGTCATGAAAAGCTTACAAAAGCCCTATGGGCTGATGCTTGTATAGCTTTGCTTGTGTTTTTCTTTTCACACCAGACTTGGAGGAGAGTGTGCCTTTGATGGGTGATGGGAAGGTGGAAGAGATATACAAAGACGTTGCTATTTCCTGGCAGTCTCTGTGCATTTGTGTGCAGTCCTGCCTGTAGAAAGCTTTCCAGATATGTTCAAGTCGTTGTAGAGCGTATTGGTTTAGCAAGGTTTAGCAAAAATCCGTTGTGCAAGAACCGACTTCCTTCTCATCTGGGGAAAAATTAATTCTGTGCACTATGGTTGTTCCCACTTGAATAATGACACACAAAATTTGGATTCTGTGCAGGTGTCAGCTACCGTGAACTCGTGAGAGAGGTTGTGTCAGTTAAGAGCAATGGCTGCAGCATCTGTCATGACTGCACACGTTGTGTTAAAATGCAGAGTGAAGGTTGGAAGTTTCCTTGCTGCACCTGTCAGGGCACTGTCAGATTCTTCATGTCCAGCCTGTGGTAACCRAGCAGAGAATGCAAGCTGAGACTGAAAAACAGAATGAAAATACTTAACTCCACCCTCCTATCAGCACAGCCTCCCCCAGATAAGCAGCTGTAATCTCTGCTCAGGGATCTGGCTTGGACAGCACTTTCACACTTGTCCACTCCTAAGGCCCTGTCTGTTCCCTTTCACAGCAGCTGAGGGCAGGCTCAGGCTCTGGAGGCTTCAAGCCACCTTTGCAGCACAGGGCTGATACAGGAGATGTGTGTGACATGAGTTGGGGCTGGCTTAGTCCTGGCATTGGGAAGAGGCACTGGGGCTTCTCTCCTAGGGCAGACAGAGCCTGAGCACATCAGTGACCCCCTCCTGCCTCAGCCAGCTCCAAATGCCAGCACCAGCTTCCTTGAGCCCCAATTATGACCAGAAAATGCAGGCTCAAGGAGCTCTAGCTGGCCAGAGGGCAGAATATTTGTCATCCACAGTTAAGGTCCTCTTGTCTTTGGAACTTCAGCATCTGATCAGACTACAAAACWGTGTCAGTAAAAGCACAGCTCTTCTCTGAAGAGACTGCAAGTGTTTCATGCTTGTCTCTCAGGACTTGGTGGCAACTGTGCGTGGCTTGCAAGTACAAAGAAACTTTTTTTCCCCTAACTGTCTCTCCTCCAGATGCAGCCTGAACTCAGAGACCTGAGCTGTAGTCTTTCTATCAGCCTCTGATCAGAGGGTTTGATAGAAAAGCTGAGTGTGCAGCAGCACCTGTGAGCTGGGGCCCAGCAGTGTGCACAAACGGSCATCCAGGGAGTTCACTTGGTAAGGCTGCTCACACATGAACTGGAACTGAGCCCAGCTGCTGCCCTCCAGCATTATTTTGAACAAAAAAGTCACACTCTTCTACGTGCTGCAGCTGTGTCCTTACTTGCACTACTGCCTTTGTTGCCTCAGAGCCTGCTGGAGGGACCTGGGGACCCAGCAGTGCAYAAGGCCAATGGGGCAAAGAGCTCTTTAAACTTGCTGTTGTTACCTTTCATTTAGCAGGTGGAAAAGAAGAAATAAAACAGGTAAAGTGAAGAGCTGCAAAAAAAAAATTCTCAGGTGGTGGTACTGCAGGGAAGGTAGAAATGCATCATTCATCTGTGTACGCCTGCTTTCCTAAGCAATAAATGATGCTGCTTTCCCAACTGCACTCTCCTGAGCTGTATATTTTGTGAGAAGAGTTACTGACAAAAGAGGATTCAGCCAGCATTGCTGGCCTCTGTCCAGCCAAGCTCAGCCYCCTCATCTCCTCCCATCTTCTTGAGCCCTCCCTTGTGTGCAAGAAGGTAACCCAAGTTCTGCAGGTGCAGCAAGTGGACTGAGCTCAGATCCTTGGCTAGGTTTTGACTTGCACACAAGTAAGACCAGTGACTCCCGCCTCTCTTGATGTGCCTGGGATTCAGGTTTCTCCTGAGATTCTGGCCCAGGTCTCCCTTCCTCTTCCTGCTTTGGGATGTGAGAGTGTCCAGGTTCAGTCAGACCCTCACCTTCTTTGGCCGACAGGCCAGAGGAGAAACCTCAAGCAGAAGCAAGGAAAGTCACTCATCTCCTGTGTACTCTAAAACAGCTCATGATCTTGGTTATTTCTTAGAGCAAACAAGTTGGATCAGGGCTCATTACAACCACAGCAGGCACTAAGCAGAGCTTGAGCACAGGGAGGAGGCTGACAAGGCTGCTGCTACAAACTTCCAGCAGATGAGCTAGTGGTTGAGATYCAAGCAAAATCCACATCTGGGGCAGCTGTGGTGTCCTATAGAAAACAGAGCCTCGTGTATTACATGGGGTCAGGGTGTCTCTCCAGACAGGGCCTGTTCAGTCAGTGACTTATAAACAAACTCTTGAGGGGCAGCTCCAGAGGCAGACTTCTCTGAATTTGTACCCTGGCACTTGTTTTCTCAGGCATCCTCATGTAAGTTTCTCTTAGCTGTGGATTTTGGTCTCAGGATTAGCCTTGGTATGTGACAGTACAGGAGCTCCAAATGAAACTCTACCCTTGACTGGTGCATTTATAACTCACCAGCACCAGTTTRTCTCCCACCTCCTTCCTCTTTGGGCAGAAAAAGCCTCCAAAGAGGGGAGTTCAGAGAGCTGCAGACAATGTCTTTGTTGGTTCAGATTAAACTGGCCGAGGTAGGGAAAGGTAGCTGCAGGTACCAACATACTCCATGCCTGGAGCAATCAGCTCCTTTGGCCCAAAGCCTTGGAAAGCTGAGGAATAGGCCAGGAAAAAGAATGGTTCTAGAATATTTATAGAGCACAGTTATGCTTCTAAATGTCTKCTGGTTTCTGGACTCTTCCAGCTGATGAAAACAATAGCAAGCTGCCATGCCTGATTCTTGTCATTATTCCAGCCTTGCAGGTAGCGGAGAATCCATAACAGGATAAAGAAAAAACAGGAGACAAGTTTTATTTCCCAGTCCGGGAAAAACAGCCTGTTGGATTATAATCTGCCAGCTATGGAAAGTGCCAGTCTGAGCAGCGAGGGGCCAGAGAACCCCATCAAATCTTCACTGACTGGGGGTCTGAAGAGAAAGAGGGGAAGACCAAAGAAGCAGCCACAGGTATGAAACATCATCCCAAGAGGCTGCCTGAGGATGCTGTGGCAGTAGCCTGGTGGGATTTACAGGCAGCCCTGGGAAGCTGCTWGCTGACAAGGGCAAGGGAAGGAGAGGTGTTCTGTGGTAAATGCTGGTGCTACCCAGGACAGCAGAGGATGTGCACCCTGGGAAGTCTCGGCTCCTGGTCTCAGAGGTGCCTCTGATGTGACAGGCAGTGACAGTTCAGCCAGGACACATRTGAGAGGAGCTGACCAGGTCTCTGTTCTAGCCTGGAGACTTTCACATGTCATCACCCGCTGTTTCYGCACCACTAATTGGATGGAACAGGGAAGGCCCCTTATAGCCAGAGTTCTCAGAACTTACTCATTTCCCCAGCACAAAAGGCAAAAGGGTGGGAGTGTTGCTGGTCATCTTTTAATGCAGTTCACAGCTGGAAAGACACACAGTCCAATTTCAACCTAAACCACCTATTTAGTGGTCTGGGTGCTCTATAGGGATGAGAATGTAAATTGTTTCAGGGATCATCTTGCTTAAAAGCTTTTCTCCTTTTATCCCAGGAGAACGCTGGAAACACAGCTRTTATCCCACAGGATACTGAGGAACCACAGCCAGCAAAGAAACGGGGAAGGCCAAAAGGAAGCAAGAAAGTGACTGAGAAAACGGTGAGAGTAAAGAGAGAAGCTGGCTGTCCCTTCCTGAAGCACTGCTAGAGAGACAAGCAGGGATGTTTCTCTTAAMCTAAAGATAGTGGAAGTTGCCCCTAATTCAGCTCAGCTTTAGTAACCGCCTTTGGACAAATCAGTTATTGTGGTTTTAGTCCTTACTCTCCTCCCAGCCTTCCTGTGTTGCCACTGCCTGTTCAGCAGTTTCCTTCGAGTGTTTCTCCTTCCCCACTGTCAGACAATCATGACCAGTACAGTCAGGCAGGTGTTTCCTCCTCAACTGTCTTYTATCCCCAGCTTTTGCTTTTTCTGCTACTTGTAAGACAAGGCTGTTACACAAAGGTCACCTTGCCCACATTTGGTGTTTTAGTCACAATGCCCAGCAAATACGAGAGCTGACAATGTTTTTTCCCCTYTGTTTTCAATAAAGGTGGAACCTTCTGCTGGGAAAAAGCAAAGAGGGAGGCCCCGCAAGTGGGTGAGTACAGTGTTCAGTCCTTTTCCTCTACTTCAGTCASAGATCCTGGGGAACTTTCAGCTGGSTTTGCCCTTGTCATACTCTGTGTCTGCCACAACATTCTTTCAGCCTTGGCAGCCTGGAAATCATTAGAAGGAAGCTCTGCCTGCCTTCCTKATGACCTCCAAGATTCAGCTACTGAAGAATTCTGAGATCCCAGGGGAGATGCTGTACTTAATTCAAGACATATTAGACTTCCATAATATAGTGCTTTCCCAGGCTTGGAATGTCAGAGCTGAGAATCCATCCTTTCTTAGAGAGAGGGGTTGTCTTCCCAGGAGACTTGAAAGACTGAGGGGATTGCATAGCATGTCAGTTTGTCTCAAAAGAAGAAACTTAAAATTAACTAAAGGAGAAATGTGGTGAATGCAGAAACTTTGAGTCCTGCCAGCAGGAGGCTCTTCTATGCAGCARACAAAAGACAAGTAAGAATCAGTAGCTGAAGAGAAAGCATTTCAGGTGTAAAAACAAGACAAAAAACTTTTAATCAATAAGGACATTCAGTCCTGTGAACAATTAATGGCATGTTATCTGTCATTAGGAGTGATTAAAAAACCCCACAACAGCCACAAACCATTATTTAGTGTTTATCACAGAAGTTGTTAGACCCAAACCCAGGCTGTGCACTTGCTGCAGGATCCAYAGGTTTGCTGTATGGCTGCAGTGGCACATGAATGCTCAGGAGAGTAAGGGACACTTTTGGTTCAGCTGAACCAGAGGGACTGAGCAGCCTGTGAGGCATGAAAAGAAGTGTTCACCACCAGCAAGGAAATGCCAGGGTATGGGGGAGATGAGAATCTTTTCTAATGTGACAGTGACCTTGCCAYGCAAATATTTCCTGCATAGTAGGAAACTGTCTGCAAACCCTGTGCAAAATGTCCCAGACAAGGGAACTGTTCCATAAATCTGTTCCTTCTCTGCAGTCCAGGTGAGAAGGTAACAGTCTAGTGCAGCACACTGTGCTTGCTCAAAGCCCACTGCTTCTCCTAAGCCCATTAATGTTACATAAACACGGTGATTAGGGAAGTCTGGTGTGTTACCAGTACCTAAAGCAACCAGCTCTGCAAACTGGGATCTTCAAACTCTGTGGAAMATCACTGGAGGCAGAAGTGGCCATGACTGACAGAACAAAACCTTATCCAGTGGATTCTGCTGGCGTCGTTTGTGGACTGACAAATCTCAGACAAGCAGGAGGACCTAGAGTTTTTAACATTTCAGAATGTGTTGTTTTATTTTTACCTTTGGTTAGTGAAGCATTCTGATGTTTCAGTTTAGAATTAAACAGCTGAAGATTTGCGGGGGGCTGAACTAAAGCAGAAGAAAAAGAACAACCATTTGGTTTTTAACTGATAATTGGCAGAATGTTTAGCTGGTCAGGACAGGGAAGGATCCTGAAATATAGAAGGTATTCTTGATGACAGTTTCTCCACAGGTGCATAATGGGCAGGTTTTTTTCCAAGTTTTTGGCTGTGTGTTTCACAAGCCTGGTAATGCGTTTATAATAGATTCAGACACAATGATTTAGAGACACTTGTGAATGTGTGTGGACACCCTGTGCCCTGGTGTGGTGCTCTTGCCTATGGTCAGGTGTAGAAGTTGAGGGCAAATGGATGTGCTGTTAGGGCTGCTCAGTCCTGTTTAAATAATTCATGTACTTTGTGTATTTGCAATGTTTTTCAATACCTAATTTTGCAAGGAGTGCTGTTTATTTTTGGTGTTTTTCTTTGTAGCCTCAAGCAGTGGCTCAACAAGGAGAGTCTCAGGGAGGAAATTCTCAGGAAAGCAATGACTTGAACTCAGCACCAGGTACACAAGGTTTGAAATTAGATAATCATAATTACATGAGACTTAACAGCRGAGTCATGTTCTGACAAACCATGTACATATGCACAAAGCTCTAGCCCAGGCTGCAGTCTTTCTTGTAAATCCTACAAACAGAGGAGCATTTGGAAGGCTTCCAGTACATTCCTTCCATCTAATTCAGTTGTGACTACTTCAGCAGAAGTGGAGGTAGAAAAGAGAGATGGGATGAAAATTTGTCTTTAAAGGAAGTCACATGTCTAAGGTTCTAGTCACTGTTACAGGTACAGCTCAGTGAAATTGGCTGGTATGTACAAAGTGAAAGTAGTCTACTGTTAATGTTTTGCCTTACTTGAAAATATTATGAATAGAAAATCCTTTGGTATTTGGGACATCTTAGTACTCTGGATTAGCTCCAAAATCCTTCCTGGCTTGTACTSTAAGGCAGAACTCTCTGGCAGTGGCTGGGACTGGCAGGGGTGCCTCAGCAGCACACAGTATGATGGCACTGGCCAGTTTCTGTAGAAGGCTCCAATTTATCTAAGCTGCTCTGCGATGAGATGCCAGATAACTGTTATCACTGTTGCAGCAATGTACAGATGCACCACCCAGAGCCCCAACCTCACTTGAACCCTGCACAAGTACAAATCTGAGCCCAGCCTGTACTGTTCAGGGCCATTTCTGAGGTAGATTCCAGGAAACCCTGTGTGTGTGCATGTATGTCTTACCCTCAGTGGTCCTTGTAGGAGGCTACTCATGAAATGTTATCCCTGGAGGAGAAGGGGCCAGSAGCCCAGGGGACACAGATGTCACCTGGTTTGCCTTGTGGCAGCACAGCTGCTCCCTCCTGCGCTGCCRTTGGCGTGCGAAGCGAGAGAACCAACATTGGGCAGCCAAGCCCAGCCCTGGGTTCTTAGAAAGTCCCTGGAAATGCCCCGTGATGAAATGCCAGGGGGGTTAACCTCAGTTGCTCAATTCAGTTTCCTTTGGGGCTCCTGCTCCCGTATCATTTCCTGCCACTGAGTTGTGCGCTGACATCAGCGGAGCCGCAGGCTCACGGGGGATGAGCTCACCTCCAGCCCGGCTGCCTCTGGTACAGTTGAACATGGCCCCAAACCGCAGCCAGTGCGGGTTCTCTCYTCTTCCTTTCCGTTTGAGGGGAGCCGGGGCAGTGACAGGAGGAATGCTGAAGCAGATGTGGCACGATGGGCGGATGCTGCGGTCCCTGGAGGCGGCTGTGCAGCCCCAGCTGCTGTGCTTGCTCCGTGCCGGGCATGGGGAGGGAGCTTCTGCTCCTGGGGAAGGGCTGCACTTCTGTGAGCAAAAAAAAATGGCCAGGAAATCAGTGGGGATAAGGATGTACAGTGTGAAACTGGGCAATCCTCGGGAAAACTTCTTAAGTTCCTTGCTCAGGAGCTTGAGATGGAGTGGTAATCCTGGCTTAAAACTTCTGGCTGAAAAGGGAAAGGGGAAGCATGCTGTTCTGACTGATTGGAAACTKTAGATCCTGGGGCTTGTTCACAAGCACGGTGCAGCTGTAGCAGCTTGCAGACAGGTGGGTTTTGGATTAACCCGTTCTGTGAGTCTGGGTTTAACTGGGGTATTATGTGCCTGCAAGTTTTTTTGTTACTTATGCCAGTGGCTGCTGCTCTGAGACTTGTTAGCATGAGTCTGTGATCACATAATGATCTGCTGGTGCAGGCACAGCCAGAGCTTTGGTCATTGAGGGCTTTGGTTTGTTTTTTCTGTCTAGGCGAGGATTTTTGAGGTGCTGCACGAGGGAGGGTATGGGAGGATGCATGTGCTTGCCCATCCTGCACAACTCTTTCCAGGTGGGAAAGAATCTGCTCTGGGTTTCGTGTCTGCAGCATTCAGATGAATTACTGAAATAAACACTCACTGATTCCATACCTCTCAGTTGTTAGGGGAAAATCTGAGGAAGAGCTGAAATAGAAATATGCAAGATTTGTAAGCCTGCAATGGGGCAGAGAGCTGCTCTAAAGCCAGCTAGGTGTTTTCCTGATGGCCTTTGACTGGGAATCTAGCTCTGGTTTTCCCAAGGCACTGGTTATGGGTGACACCAGGAGTTTGTTAATGGATCAGGCCCTGTTGTATTGCTACCTACAGATGCTGCCAGTCACAATTCCAGCATTAACATTTCYGTTTTTCTGGGTCAAGAAGCATTTATTTTCTTTTCTGCAAGTACCATTACTGAAGGATTGATGAATCTCATTTCTTAGGCTCCTCAGCCACTAAAGCAGCTGTGGTTTGGCTCAGTAACTGTGTGTGGCTAATGCACTGTAGATGTGAGAGGCAAGGAGGTTGTTTTTATGGTAAAATTTCCAAAAGTCAGTGCAAAGGCCRGAAGCAGCCTTGGGATCTTGCTCCATTTTGTCTTTCTTTCCCTGTGTTCTTTGTACACAACTTTCTCACTTTGTTTCCTCTGCTGCCCCAGTGATCACCTCAGCTCTCCTGAAAGCCAGGGGTGAGCCACAGATCAGAGCAAGCCTGTGTAGCCAGAAACATTCTCCACTCCCATTGTTTTCAGACCTTCTGTGCATCTATTTTCTTGATGTTTAACAYTGAGTAGGGCACTTTGGGTACTTTGTCTCGTGAGGATTCAAGGAAATGCATAATTGCTGTCAGCAGAAGTGGTTGATAAGTGTTTGCAGAGCAGAAACCAGACAGTTTCACACAGACTGTCACTTCTGGGCCCTCATGCTGAGCCCTGCTGCCAGGGAAGCCATTTGTGTCAGGAGCTCCATTTAGCCTGGGGATGGTACAAGAGCAATGGGAATGTTGTTGTGAAGACTTTGTTCGGGAGTGGATCCTTGTCACCTCTCAACCTTGTACTTGTTCTGTAAAGGGGWATTGGGCATCAGGGCTCCTGGACCCAAAGCTCTAATCGTCTCTTTCCTTTGATCTTTCCTTTAGGCATCACTGGAAAAGATGGTTCCAAGTCTGGCAAAACCACTGGTGTTAGGAGATTTCTGAGTAACATCCCTGCTGCAGCCCAGTAGAGTCCCACCTGTTCATGTCTTGCTGAAGCCAGAGGACTGGAAAGCAAACAGGATTTTTAATGTTGTATTTCAGTTTCTTCATTTGTGATAATTTTAGCCAAGCTCTCTCTCCTGTTGCCTGTGGACTTGCTTACCAAAAAATCCAAACAGGGATTTAGGGGAGGAAATGGCCAAAGCCTTGTTGGAAAGATGCCTTTTACAGTTCGTAGTGTATCTTTTGTGAGTGTATTATTTTTTCTTAAAAGTACTTGGATAACCTGGTGCCTTGCCCTGCCACAGAGAGCGCTGTTTCAACAGAAAGGTAGCGTTGACACAGCAGTACAGATAGAGGAAAGGAAATTTATTTACCCAGCTAATGGCTGAGCTTGTCTGCCATAACACCTCTGGCACACCGATGGAGCAGTGCTGAGAGCTGTTTTGCTGCATTGCCCATAGGGACTGCATCTGAAAGAGACAGCCTTTGAATCATTTCTTGACTATTTCTGAAAGGAAAGWCCATCGTGGCATTTCCAGCTTGCCCAGCTTGCTGCTGTTCCATGGTCAGGAACTTGGATGCTTTAGGAGAATGTTTGCACCCTGATAYCTTAGGGATTGATTCTGAAATTTTTATCYTAACATGATCWGCTCAGGGAYTTTCTCTGCTAACCTCTTTTGGCCKRGTGACTCTCCCCRAKTTTGRTATCAACTCCAAGTGCAYAGTGCTTACAGGCTTAGTCAAGCCACTGGGTTTCATCCCTTCAAAGCAGTGTCTCTGAAGAACCAGTTACACAAAAGTTGCTTTCTTGCAGGGCCTCGGGATTCAATTTAAATTAGTTTTAATTCAGCCCCTAATATGCGTGTGTGGGGTCCTCTAGTGTTACAACTATGCAAATAAAAGCTTTGGGAGACAGCAGTAGCCAGTTGGTTTGATAGTTGTTGGCTGCTCTCAGTCTCACATTGTTTGCAGATTTGTGTTCTTGKTGTCAGAGCTGAACTTGTTAAATTCTGAGGAATTGAGGGTATTTCCAATATCCAGTTGCAAACAGTGAAATCCCGGTGGTATTTTCCATCTCCTGGATGTTCTGCCTGCCTATTAAAGGGACAAAGTGGGTATTTCAATTATCTCTGACAGGATGTAAAATTGGCTAGCTTTACAGCACTAAATATTTAAACAGAACATAATTGGCTTTAAATTTATGGTGGYGCATAGCAGAAACCCATGAAATGGCCATATATATTGAACTCATTTATTATCTTTTCATCAGAGTTCTGTTCCCTTGGTAAGTATTTRTTTAACACAAGAAAATGTATGCAGAATTAAGAGGAAGGGCTCATTGGAGAGATAATGGGGGGAAGTTGTTTTTTTTTCCTTCTGGGTAATTTTATCCAGTCAACCCAGTTTAGTACTGATGAGTCCTCATCCCATTAATTCTGCTCAGTAAGGATGAGAGTCCTGGTCCTAGTCCTGTGTGGGGCCTGCTTTGCCCTAAGGCATCTCTTGTGCATGGAGCTTGGTGGTCACAGCAGTGAACTGCATCAGATACTCTTTGTGCCTCTCCTTCCTAATAGCAGAGAAATCAGGGACTAAATGGATTAGATCACAGGGACTGACCTAAATCCTATGCTACAGGATGAGTCGTGCTGCCACACATGGGAAGAGTTTGACCCTCAGCTCCTGCTGTGTGGATAAATCCAGGTGGGACATGACACAAGTGAATCTGTTGTGGTTACRTGAGAAGATGAAACTGGTGCTCCCCTGAATTCTGCTGCTCTTCAGTGGACATACAAGTTCAGCTGCAGTTGATGTCTTCAARGGCCGCTCCAGTAGCTGACCAAAATATTTTACCACCTTCTGTACCTGATTTTCAGTTGATTTGGCAGGATCAGTACTCTCTTTGTAAGGCTCTGCTGCCTGTTTCATTAACCCCTGCTACCTGAGAGCAATAGCTGTTACAGTGTGAGACTGAAACTYCAGCTTCTGAATGGATTAGGGATTGCATCTGTAAGAGACTCAGGCTTTTCCTGTGACATCAGTCAGTCCTTTCTCAGCTGGTGGCATGGAATAGGGATTCAAACTACCTTACCTAGATGGTAAATCCATTTGCTTTAGGTCAGCAGTATTCCTCTGGGATATGCATACAAAGTACTAATCTTAAAATTAAAAAGAAAAAAAAACAACTAGTCTTTGCTACCTCTTAACAGTCTGCTGGGAAAGCACAGTAGAGAACTTTTTTCCATAAAAAGGCAAATGCTCAAGGAGAGCAAGCAGAATTCCACTCAYAGGAACTCTTCTGTGTGTAGTTGAAACCCCAGTCCATAACTTCAGCTTCCATGTTTATGCAGAGACTTAAATGGAAGTCAATGGCTATGGAAGGTGGACAGAATTCCAGACATCTTCAGAGAGCTAGGACATCACACTGGATCCTTAGATTATCTTCTTTGAAATTATTAACACTTTTTGTTTCCCATATAGTTAATTACCTGTTCTGTGTAACCAGATCCTACCTCTWGGCAAATGCATGTCACGTGATTTTTAAGCTCAGGCAGTTTTGGTCTGACTTGGCCAAAAAAAGACATCAATACAGTTGGTTAAACCACCGGAGCTCAGTGAATTTATCTAGAAAAGTTTGGCAGTTTSTCAGAAATGGTTTTGGTGAAGGCATAGTTTGTTAGCAACTTGCAAATTAGTCTTGAAGTTTGTTTTCAATAAAGATATTAAACAAAAGCCCCTCAGGCTCCTGTTTTGCCTCCTCCTTGTGCAACACCCTCAGCACACATATGCACATTGCTGGACAAGGTGAGTGTCTCTTGACCTGGAGTCTGGGAGATTATAAACAAAGGATGAATTGCTATTTGTGTACTCGGGATGCCCAGGACTGGCAGCTGGAACCTCCTGTGCCCTCCTGACTTCTCCAGCAAGCCCTTCTGAAGACATCTCAATTTCTGTGCTGTAGAACACTAAATTTTTTACCCCCCCCACCCCCACCCCCCCCGAGCTTCTCCTTCCAAGTTTTTCACACTTAGTTCAGTTTTTGAAAGAGCAGGGGACCGCACACAAATTACCAGCAGATATTGGGGACACACTCCAGCAGTTTCTGTGAGACAATACAAATGACGGGGGCAAAAAGACAATCAAACTAGATTTTCATGTAAATAGTTTAATTATATTTCAATGCTTTAAAACAGAAACACTTGAATTAAATTACATCATAMTGCTTCTGCTAAATTATACATACACTTCAAAGAACTGTGAGAGGAGGTGCTATGGAACTAAAAGAATACTCCAGTATGAGCCCAGCAATTACCCCTAATATTCTTTTAGTCTTATCTGTACTTGTTTACTCTAAGGGCAGTCATCCCAGGACAAAGCCTACCCATCATAGAATAGTTCAAGAGAACTCCTCGGTAGTTGTTTGTTGTACAGGATTTATCTCAGTACTGACGTGCACCAAGGTGCAGTTTGCACCTGGACTGTTGGATGCACTGCTGGGCAGCTCCCCCTGCAGCACACAGAGCTGGGAGAAGGGCACACGGTGGGGTGAGACACTGAGGAAACTGCTCAGCTCCCACTTGCCTTTTGTTGAGTTTGAAACAGCCACTGAAGTTCCAATCYTAGGAGTTGTAGGGAAAATGCTGCMATTTGTGACAGCTGTGCCTCCCTGCTGCCACTTGCATCCCTGTGCTGCTGCAGAGCATGGAAAGCTGACAGGCAGTGATGTGCCAGCTGCTGAAGGGAGCACTTGGAGGAGATGGTGTGTGTTTGTGTGTGTAGGGATGTATTTGTCTCTCTGCTGCTCACTAGGGCTACATACAGACTCCAAATTCTAAGGACCTAATCTGCATTACACTGAGTATTTGTACCCATGCACCTTCCTTCCAGCAGCATCCCTGGGGCAAACAGCAGCAGCCTGGGAGTGCCTCCTGCCACATCTCCTGGCTMTGAGGGCCAGGCTGTTTTCCACACTCCCATTCCTAATATACTCCCAGAACACCCTAGTTCTAAAAAGACAGCTGGATACTGAAAAACTAAAGCAACTTAGCCTTGCAAAGCTGCCATGAGGGAATCATGTGTCAGCAGAAGAGAGCTRTAAGGAGCTGTGTGCTGCAGGGGTCAGTGGCATGTGCCCACAGAAGAGTCTGCATTTAATGAATATGGGAAAAACAATCACACTGGAGAAGAAAACAAAATATTTGGGAAGACAAAAACTGTCAGGTCCAAACTTGGAACAAAGCACAATACCTGAATTGCCACTCTGAAACATCCCCTTCCATAAAGCTTTATCTCTGCATCTACATTTTGGCTCRCCGTGATTCCCTTTTAACTGGTGCTGTGGATGGAATACAGTCTGATTGCCAAATGCCTGTACCACACAAAGATCAGGAGGTGATCAGTGCATGGCTGGGCACTGATGCTGGTCCCTGGCTGCTGTGCTGGTCTGCAGCACTTGGGGCTGGTGCCCACCAAAAGGTTTGCAGAGAACAGGTCCCCACACTGCACTGCCACGTGCCAATCTGGCCAGAGACCCCTTTGCACTCTCTTCCTCCTGCAGCCCTGAAGGATGCACAGGCAGAGAGATGCTTCAGGGCTACAGGGAAACTCCTGGCTTACCTGTCTAGTCCCACCTACCTGTTCCTAGCAGGTAACTCGAGCAGAGGCTAACGCAAAGCTCTGTGTTCCCTTCAGCAGGAAGAAGAGAAGGTTCTGACTGCAGCTCCTGGCAGGTAAGGAAGTACAAACCGGCTGTTAGTTGTCTCTGGAGGCAGACATTGGGCTGTTGAGCCAATATATGTTTTTCCTTTTTTAAAAGAAACTATTTCAAAGCTTAATCTTTTTTTTTTTTTCTGGATCACACAGCACTGTAGAAACTTCCCTGAGCCAAAACAGGAGGGGGTATGTGGTATTGGAACCCCAATTCTGCTCAACTCCTTTGTGGCCCAAGCACTGTTATTCCTAGCTCAGCAGCAGGGAATCACTAGCCAGACAGTGACAGTCCCTGCCTCTAGCTGTGTGAAGTCCCTTCTGTCTATACAGTGGCTCTAATTTGGGATATTCAGCCACTTCCTCAGTTWACAGGCCAAGTGTTCACCATTTCAGTTTTTAAAGCCAGTGAATTCCCTGTGCTTCAACACCACCTCGGTGCATGTTTATCAGCAGCCACACACTTGTGAAGGGATAACCCCATGGCTGTGTTTCCCTGGGTGGCCCAGCTCACCACTCAGCTGGGGCATCAGCTCTCCTGGCTTAAAGAAGCTTTGCCACCAGTCCCCTCCAGGGCCAGCCAGAGCTGTGGTCACTGCACAGAGATGCCCATCCATCACTTTCCCTGGGGCCTGGTCACACAAAGCCAATGGAGGTCTGTGAAATGCCCCTCTCTCCTTCCCTGACCCAGAGAGCACAGGCCTGTGCTCTGAAGGGTAATCTACACAAAGCAGGCACTGTTCCTAAGCACAGAGCTTGACAGGTGCTATCAGGCAGTGCCAGCCCAGAAATGAGCTCAGGACCTTTTAGTGGTAACAGACACACCAGAAAATCACCACTGCCCTTACAAAGGGTCTGCTTCCCAGAGTGATGGCACTTCTGTGCCCATTTATAACAAACCAACAGGTGACCAGCTGGGCTCAGTGGATCAGCCATGCTYGAGGGAAGTCACTGCTTTGGTTGGCTCCATCCTCCTGGTTCTCAGCAGGATGCCAGTGCAGAGCAGGTCCCGGTCATGCATTGATGGCGTTGGCCACGTCTGTGAACACGAGGCGGCTGGGTCTCTGCAGGGCTCCCTGACTGGGCAGCAGCACCTGCAGGGAGCAGGGACAGTGAGAGCCAGCACGGCTGCCTTGGCTCAGGGCTGTGCTTGGGCACGGCCTGCACACTTGGAACTGCATTCTCCCCTTCCAGGGTGGCTGCCTGGCTAACAAGGCATTAACAAGGCTGTGACAGRAAAATACAACAGGCTGGAGAGTAAGTCAGCACATCCATGCCAGTTTAAAATCCCCACATCATTGGATTACTGAGTCTCACTATTTATATAYACAAGGCAGCATGAAAAGGCTTGAGATATCAAGAAGGCCTGGAAATGTGCCATTGCCTTAATTTGAGCTGTTGTTTCAGACTCTCCCTCTCCTTTTACATTAAATCTCTAAACTCTTGTACTTTCCAAGCATTAGCAAGAGGGATCTGAGATAYCCTGCTGGCCAGTCCCTTGAGAGGACAGATCTGGTTTTACTGTGCTGAAGTCAACTCTGGCCTTACAATTTCCCCATTTAATACCTCCAGCAAAATCCCCTATGTGGACTCATAGAGGGATCTGATGTTTCCTTAGTATATGCTACTCAGAGGACAGGATCCTTTGCTTTTATACACCACCTTTCTTGCTTTTCTAAACTAGTATATGGCATATGTGGCATATTCCAACATGTCTCCTTTATGCTCTTTAGCAGTTGAGAATGTCTCGAGGTAAGTATTTTATAATTACAATTGTATTTATTATCTCTTCCTTACCTTTCTACCCACACCAAGCTTGCTATAGATTATCTGAAGGTGTAAGTGTGTGAAAACTGGGAATTGTTTGGGAGAACTCCTGCTTCTGGACAGGAAAAGCAGGGGATGRCACGGGCCACATAAAGCAGCTGGAATTCATGAAATGAGATGTCTACTCTAGGGATAGGCTGTGTCACTGGGTAAGAAACATACCTGTTCCACCCATCCCTGCTGGCTCTCTGTTAAAAAGGCTTTTTGTGTGGTGGTGGTGACAAAGAGAATGGAAAATCCTGTGAAGCTGGACCCAGACAGTGGTGAGAAGCCCTTCTTTCCTATTTCTCCTACCCCCTGTTACACTGGGAAGCACAGAGCCTCTTGTCAAAGACCTGCCTGACTCCTCAATCCACTCYAAAATGCTGAAGTCCCTATCTCCCGGGCTGGCAGAGATGGGGAAGTCCTCCAGAGGTCTTATGTGGTTTCCCTACCCTGCAGCCCTACAAATCTCCTCAGCCCTGTCACAAAAGCAGTGCAGGTAGTGACACTGGTGGTGGTTGCTGCTTACCTTGCTCTGCGATGCCTGGGAAGATGCTGCATCTCTCCCATGTTCCAGCAGCTCCTGCTCCAGCTCATCCTGCTCCTCGGTGGGATCAAAGTTGTACATGGGCATGAGCTGGTGCCGTAGCTTCTCCAACCTGCCCATGGGAGGGGAGGAAAGGCTTGGTTGAGAAGGACAGACTCRGGCTTCTTCCCCACCCGCTGCTGAGGCTTTCTGCAGGCTGCCTCTCCTGCTGCACAGGGATTCTGCTCCTGTGGCTCTTGCTGGATGAGGGCAAGAACTTATYACACACAGCTGGCAGGAGTGGAAGACACCCAGAGAGCAGTTACAGGGATTAGCTGCCATCACTAATCAGTGTTGGCAGGCATTTACACGCAGAGGAATCAGGATTTAAGTTCCTGCAGACCTTAAAAGATTAGGCTTTGTGTGGAGGGACAGAAGAACAGTGGAACATACTGGCTGGGCATTTTGTGACTTCTTCCCCTGTCCCTCTGCCCACACCAGCCCATCCTGCCATGTCACAGTCTGCCAGCAGCAGTTCACTTCAAGCTCCAGTAGCTGGAAAGTACTGTAACTCTAGGGCTGAATTACTTAAACAGAAAATAATGAACACTAACTAGGAAAGAGAGAGATTCTCACAGGGGGCTGATGCCTGTGGACAGACTGTTCTTACTCTTGTATCATTGCTCCAAGAGACAGAGCTATGAATTATTACTCAAGGGGTCTCCTCAGACATAGATGATGGATGGGTGGCTCTTAGGAAAACACTGAGCCCAGCCTTAGGCTAMAGCTGAGTTTTGGAGGGCGATAGAAGGAAACACACAAGCAGTTACTGGCAGTGTCACCACAAATATCTATTTTGGCAAGTGTTAGGATGACACAATCTTCCCCTGCTTCTCTATGGATCTGCCAGCACCACTATTATCTCCAGCAGTGCAATTTTCACAGGCCAAGCATTGACTGCTCCTGTGGTAGCACCCAGAACTGGGCTTTGGGGTCAGGCTTAGAAATTTTACAGTGGGCAGCAGCACYTTCTGAAAGTGCCAGGCCTGGCCCAAGCAGTCAGGTAGGGAGGAGGCACCACAGCTGATGGATCTTCACCTCACCCTGCTGTGAGATGGAAGAATCAAGGTGTGTTTCTCCCTGTGTGCTGCTCTCCTCTCTATTTTCAGCCAGGAGCTTAGCAAGGAAATTAAGCATTAACTCTTGGGCTGAGGCTGCATCTCTGCACTGTGCTGCTGCCAGTTGTTCTCACTGCCTGGGCTGCTGGAAAACATAGAAACGTGGGAATGGCTWTGAAACTGAGATCCACACCTTTCATGATGGAGTTCCCAGCTTCTTTATACATCAGTAACCTTTCTGTTTTGGTGCATCTCARCATCTCATAGGTGAAGTATGATCAGTTTGCAGATCCCTGATCTCCTCCTCTCAGTCTTATTTTCCTTCCAAAGCCCTGCAGGAGTCTTTGACACTCTGGTGTCAGAGGTGGGCCAGTGCCAGGAGTTGCAGTGTCCCTGCCTCAGTCATTCACAGCTGCTCCCTGCAGCCTTGTTCTCACACAGCCATTGCTCACACTCTCCYCATCTCCTTCCAAGCTCACTCTGTGTTTTGAAGCACTGAGTTCCCYTCAGCCAACAACAGGATTACTTACCTCTTCCTCTTCCTGATATACAGAACCTGAAGGAGAAAGAGAACCATYATTACAGCAGTCCCAGTAGGATGGGGAACAGCTAAGAAGGGAAATTGTGGGCACACAGAAAATAGGTAGAGAAGGYTGGTGTCACTGTGCACCAAAGTGGGAGAAGGGAGAAGTGACAATGAAAATGCTATTTCATATGCATCAGTTTAAGCTTGGCAGCACACCATGTCTGGAAGTGCTAGGTGGCCTGTTATTAGGTATGTTAGTAGGAGTAAGAGTATTAGGTGCATTATCTAGTGTAGCTCAGYGCATTTCTGTGGCTGCAGGACGTAGTTGCAATGGAAGAGTGGATGGAAAAGGTTCCCTTTGTGGTTTCCATGAGTAAATTTCCTACAGTGCAGAAGTGCTGCTACCCCCTCCCCAGTACAAAGGGAAGAAGCAAAGAGGTAGGGCATGCTCAGGGACTTGCCTCTGTCAGCCTGTGCTGGGAAGAAAGGGAGGCTTTGGGCCTCCACAGCCTTGTTCTGAGAACTACCAACGCTGGATGTTGCTCTTGGGAACTTTTGACCGTTTCCAGGTTTTCTTAAGGGCTTTTGGAAAAACTCCTCCTGGGGCCTGCAATGAAATTTTGCAGTAGGCTCCTCTGATGGCTGTATTARTGAAGCCCTTCCTCATATGAGGAATGGGAGCTTGCTGCTACCTTCTGTTCTCTGTTGGCAGGGAAACTATCTGGTTATATAATGAGAGCTGGAGCCCTTGCACTGCCCGTGCTGGGCCCAGAATTAGAGTTTCTGAAAGCTTCTGCCCACAGCATTAATGGCAAGGTTAGTGACACACCAAACCCTYAAGGACTGATACCCAGCAAAAAGCAGAGCCTTGGAAATCCAGTCCAGGGCAGGTCTTGCTGAGATGGATTCTGACCACTTTAGTTCAAAAAGAATTACCCCACATCCACAGGGGAGACTAACATGGTTTCAACAGTCTGCCTGAGAAGTTAATGTGGATGAACTTTCTTGTGGAGCCCRAGAGAAGGTTTAAATCAATGCAGCTGTTCCAGGTAACAAATTAGAACGGAATCTGTTTTGTTTTCTTTTAACTGAACTCYCTCTTGCTATTAAAAACAAACACTGATACTACATATCACTGCTCCTAGGCCTCCTGAGCATCCCAGTCAGGGAGACTGCAGAAATACTGGAGCCCTGGATGAAAGCCTTAAAAAGAAAGGAATCTCAGGAACTATTAGCTCCCAGCAGTTCTGGGTGAGACTTTAATAGAATGCAAATAMATTGTTCAATGCAAGTCTGTCCTAGAACCCCTTAGCATGCTCCACCCTCTAAAGACAGAAATTTTAGCTGGGCTCTCTTACCATYGCTACAGCCAGGCCAATCACAGTAATGATCCCAAGGGAGAGCAGCATGGTGCTCATGCCTGGTCCAGTGCTGGCCACATCTGGCATTTTGGTGCTGTTGAAACTGGTTGTCTCAGGGCTTATGGTGGCTGTTTCTGGTACAGTCACATCCAGAGCTGTCCCTGGCTCTGGCTTGGCTGTGCTGGGGGTGCTGTGATTCAAATCATGCACAGAGGGTGTGCTGTAACTCATCCTGACAGCTCTTGGTAGCTCGTGTTTCCAAGCTGTTGTCCTCTCCCATCAGCTACAGAAGCGCAGAGCTGCCCTTCCCATCAGGGGCCCTCATGTGAGACCTCTCCTGCAGCATCACCACTGATGGTTTTCTTCAGGGTAGGAACCACACTGGACTCTGCCTAGAGGAGAATGACAACAAATGAACAGTGCAGAACTCTTGGAGACAGGCACAACCTTTCCCACAGTTCCCCAATTCACCAGTGCAGTTTTTGAATGCCCACTCAAAATAAGAAAAAGGTTTTCTGGGGGTACTGAGGAGCCCCTGCAGTCATGCCTGATTCAGTTCAAGTCAATGCTAAACCTCTCTCACTGCTTCAGCTCTGCCTACTTGTAGTCACTTGGAGATCAGTAACAGGCATCCATACTTGAGGATGCTTTTATTGACTCCAAAGCAGGAGCTCCCTGTTGTGATAGTCACTGTTGACTGGTACAGTTCCTGTACTATTCCCTGCCCCACTGCTACTCATCTTGTGTGCTCTGGAAAGGATGGGTTGCACCAGTCCTCCATCTAAAGRCACTTGAGTATTTCTCAATCCCTTGTGAAAGCACCCACTCAAGCTTAGTCATGCACTGGTAATTATCAATATTAATTTTAAAATTAGTCCAATTTTGGATTGGAGTTGTGAAATTTGATAGATCTGYTCATGCTGAGAAAATGAAAGGCTTTAATTGCTTCATACTTCTATTGTGCAAATGAGATCAAGAGTTGCAAAACACCATGGGATGAGCCTATGTGAAGTATTTGCACACTTTGTTTATAAAAGCACTGTATGTAACTTCAGTTCATCAGCTGCTTCCCTGAAAATGCAGCTACCTTTGGGGATGAGCTGACTTGATAACTATTGTAGCAGTTCTCTGGTAATTTCCCCACAGTTTAGCAGACATTACATCTCCATCCCCGCTGCATTCCAGCCCAGAGGGGTTAATGAGTTCTCAATAGAAAAATATGTGCCTACAAAGAGAAATGAGCCATTGTTCTCTGCACTCTGTTCTGTTCCAGGCAAGGTTACTGAGCAGTTCCCATACTGTGATGCCTTACTGCTGTCCACAACTGCATTAAGCAGTGTGATCAACATCTGTCACTAACAGCTGGAGAAGGGAATCCACCCCAGGCAAGCAGCACCAGGCTGTCCTGTGGTCAGTCAGCAGCTGGAGCAGTCACTTTGACTTGTCCTGATCTCCCTGARCAGGTAAATGCCTTGCCACACATGCAGGGTCTGTCTCAGTTCCCTGGAAACAACTYCGAGAAGCAAAGGGGAATTCTGAAGTGCCTGTGAGTTTGTGGGAGCTGTCAAACTGCCAAGAGTTTCCACAGAAATGTGAGTAATTACAGTTCTGGTCTGGTCCCTCCTAACATCACGCTGGGTCACAAATTCATTGCAGCTGAAGGGGACCATGTCCTTCAGTGACCACCCAACCATGCACTCCTGCTTAAACCATGGGGCACAGGGACTTCCCCAGCCATTACTGACCACAGCAGAGCTCAGGGGTAGGGGACACTTGGGCACACAGATGGCAAATTTGGAATCAGTGTCACAACTGCAGCAGCAGCAGCTACAGCCCAGCAGGGAAAGGGAAGGAATTATTGAGCAGATCGAGCGGGTGCTCAGGCAGAATCCATCAATTTGTGCTATTCAGGAAGACTTTCCACAATGATTATATCCATTTTTAAAAAGCCAYTACCAAGGAAAGAAAAAGTGGAAAAAGAGCTTAAACTGAAGCAGGCCCAAGGGCTTTGCAGAGTATGGCTCTAGATCTTGAACAGCTCCCGAATTTTGGAAGATTTGGTTAGGCCTTCRGCTGAATGTGGTGTCAGTTTTGGAAAACCAAAGAAGTTAGGCTGGGTTAAAATGAGCCAGCTGAAAATCTGGTCTAGGGAGAATGGGGGCCCCTGTTTTTGCTTTTGGGGTCCTGTTTATGCTAAATGATCCCCATGCCCACAGACMTAGCTCTAAAAGCAGTCCTGTGTGAAAGGTTTCTGACCTGGCTCAGACAACCACGTCCAGGTTCAGATAGAGCTGTTTTGCTCCCCAGTTCCTCCTGGTCCAGGCTGCAGATGAACAGTGCAAGGATGGCCCAGGGTCCACAGCTTACATGGGAGAGCTGGGAGTGGATCATCCTTCCTTTCCCAGATGATATCCTGGTGCTGGAAGTTTGATCTGCAGGCTGGGCACACTCCAAATCTCTGATGGCAGCTGTAGGGYCCAGGGACAGCTACTACCTATCACTGGCAAGTTCCAGCACAGTCCATGCACAAATAGAACAGAAAAGGAACCAGAYTCTCAGCTGCTGCCAGCTGGCATTGCTCCATTGCCTGCACCAAGAGAGCTCCTCACACAGCCAGGACTGCTCTGTGCTGGGCTCCMCTGGGTCTGGGAACAAGAAGAACGCATTTCTCTCTTAAGCCAGCATTTCCAAACTGATCTCTGATAGGTGCTGCTCACTTCCMAGATGCAGAAAATTGTTTTGGGCACCACTTTGAGCCTTTTCTGAGTCTTGGTCTTAATCTCTCTATGCTGCTGTTTCATTTTGGGTGTGACAGGAACAGATTTGTGTCACAGGGATGAACATGACTCAGGGGGTCTCTGAGTGAAGAGTAATAACCACTATATTTTCTGCACTACTTTGCCAAGATGAAGTATGTCTTAAATTCAGCAATGCAAGCTGAATGCTATGTTGCTGCTGGCATCGGGATGTGCTTTCCCAGTTGGGTGAACTTTTGGCTTCCCCCACCTTTGCTCCAGAGCTGACCAGGCTCCAGGGCAGGGGAGCAGGCAGGGGGGGCAGTACCGACCGTGTGTGTCCGCTGTCCCGGAGCTCTACAGCCGCTACCCTTCCGCTGTCCGAGACGGGYACGGTCCCATCCACCCTGGCCCAAGCGCGGGGCCCCTCCCCAGTCATGTCACCGGTGCTCTGACCCCGCGCTGACAGACCCTGGAACAGCAGCGACCACCCTGTCCCTGTGCGGGCAGTGCCACCCCACCGCTTGCCCGGGGGCTCCATCCCTGCCCAAGTCCCTCCTGCCCTATCCCGAGGAGAAGTTTCCAGGCGGATAACGGTTTACAGGGCCCTTCCCGATGCCCAGGCGGCGCCGGCTCAGCCGCGGGCTCGCACCAAGCTCCCCGCGCCGCTGTCGCCGCTCCGCCGGGCCCGCTCGGTACACAGCCGGGGGCCGGGCCGCGCCTCACGGCTCCGCGCGCACCGCTGCTGGCCCCGCCCCCCGCGCGGCGACCTACGCCATTGGCCGGTGCCCGGGGAGCTCGGCTCGCGATTGGTCGGCGTGGCTGTCAGTCATGCGCGCGGCGGCGGCGGGTCGGCGGTGCGCTCGGGGAGCGGCGGGAACGGATCAGCTGCGCGGCTCCTGCTTCAAGGCCCTGCGGCGGGACGGGAGGCGGCTGCCTCCTGCTCCGGTCCCCGAGGCAGCCGGCTGTGCCTCCTGCTCCGCTGGGAGGTGGCTGTGCTCTCGGCCCCCGAGGGAGCCGGCTGTACCCTGTGCCTCCGGCTCCGCTGGGAGCTGGCTGTGAGGCCGTGAGGTGAGGCGTCGCTGTGCGCGCGCTCGCCTCAGAGCAGCCCCGGGCCCTCAGGCGGAGCGACCCGCCAGCCGTGCTCAGGGTGTTACGTGAGCAGGGAAGGCCGMGAGGCTGGAAGAGGAGCCGGGCTCCGATCCCGCCGGTGCTCATGGGCTCGTTCACCTTCGTGGGTTGGCAGCTCCTGGCTGCCTTCCCTGATGTGGCCGCGGGGCCGGCTCAGCCGACCACTGACCTGCAGCCGCAATAGGACACGGACAGTGCGAGCTCCAGCCCTTACTCAAGCCTGAGAAGGGCGGGGCCGAGAGTGCGAGTGGCCGGGCCTTTCCACAGCCACCTCTGCACKTGTGAGGCTACAGGGAGTGAGGGAGCTGGGGCTGACAGGACCGAACCACGGAACTGCAGGGGGAAGGAAAATCTGTTCTTTACCTATGTTCAGGGAGCTATTTGTATCAAGAAACAGCATGTATCAGTAGCTCGAGAGCTACTTAAGAGAGACAAGGAGCCACTGGAGAGGGCCCAGCAGAGGGCAGCAAAGATTATGAAGGTCCTGGAGTATCTGTCTTAGACTGAAAGAGTTKGRTCTGTTTAGTTCAGAGAAGAGAAAAGCGAGAGGGTGTTGCATTAGCACATTAATRTCAATATCTCAGAGGAGGTTGTCAAGAGGATGGTGTCCRGCARCAGGATGAGGAGTAATGGCCATAAAGTAAAATACACGAAGTTTAGCCTCAACTTTAGAAAGAACTTTACATTGAGGGTGGCAGTGCACTGGAATAGGCTGCTYAAGAGGGTCATGGAGTCTCCCTCTCTGGAGACATTCCAAACCCACGTGGCCCAATTCCTGTGTCACCTGCATTAATTGGAAAGCTGGACTGAATGGTCTCCAAAGGTCTCTTCTAACCCCAACACTTCTGTGATTCTGTGTAAATTCTTCCAGTCATGGTCAATTAAGATTTTCTCTTCCTCCCTAACAATACTAATGGTTGTTAATGTTTTATTCTTTGAGTGTTTCTCTTGCGGCAGTAAGTAGGGCTGTGGAGKGAGAAGCTTCCCAAATAAATACTGTAGCTGACAGACTTAACATAAAGGCAAATTTTCCAGGAGCTGTTTGTCTCTCTGCTGAGAGTAATGGAGGTGGTAGGAAGGGAGTTCTTGGGGCTTAGAGCAYCCGTCCCTTTGCCAAGAGGTAGCAGGTAAGACAATCCAGAGATCTTTGGTGCAGGGTATTCCTTCTGCTGCTTCCCTGAGCTGTRTTTTATTTGATTTTATGAAGGAGGRCAGTGGAGGTCTGACTGTTCCAGGGTTTCCCTGTGCAGCAGGAGCAGGGCTGCTGCAGGACTGTAGTGCCAGTGTGCCAAGCTGGAGCTGAGCTGGTCTCCCTGGCTCTCGCTGCTGCCTGGGAGACTGGCTTTAGCATTCCAAAAGGGCAGCTGCCAGCTGCCTTACTTGTTTGTGTGGTGATTTTCTGGAGAAATTAGCGTAGAGGAGGTTGTGGCCTCTCAGAGACAGTGTTGAAAAGCAACCATCAATAAAGAAATGGGAATGGGTGCTCAGGGAAACCCATAGTTGCTCCAGGGACTGTGAGTCAGAAAGGAGATGGGCCCTCATTTCCGATGCATCRCAGCAGGAAAATGTGGTTGTTGTTCTGTTTGTCTCGCACAGTTCCAAGTGTGATATGCAGCAGCTGTTTTGCAAAATTTCATTTCCTTTGTCTCCTGCACTCATCTTGTTTGTTTTTATTCTCTGTCTGGCTCTGCCTCTTCTCTCCTTTAAGAGACTGATTTCCCTCTGGCAGGGTCAGCACTTTGTGGCTTTCCCATCTTCCAAGTGTTCCCTCTAGTTGTGAGGTTTTCTCCTTCCTCTGCTCTTGGCAGCTCAGCTCTGGCTCTGTGACCCCTTGTTTGCCCTCTGGGGGTGGTGACAATGTGGAAGAGCCTTGATCCATGAAGTCCAGCTCTTCTGTGAGCATCCCTGCTAACCTAGCATTTGTAGTTTATGATCAGAGAGAGGGATAAAAAAATAATCTAGGAGAGACTGAAAGTCTTCCTGCAGAAAACCAGGGTGACCCACCTGTGGGGTGGAGAGCCAAGGGCTGGAGCTGAAGGTCGATGTGCCAGTAGCTTTCTGGACAAAGGACAGGCAGGAGTGCTGTGCCTTGTGTAGGCACCTCACTTCTGCCCTGCCATGGGCATGGACTGGCCTCTGACCCCTGGAGATGGGCAGCKCTGGGAAGGAGGGGATTGCMGTGGCTGAGCTGGGTAGCTGTCACRAGCCTTTTCTGGGGGTAGTCTTTGGTTACTTGTAGGGTGTCAGTAACWGTGTTTGTGCTTGTAGGCTGGGATTAGGGTAAGTGGTCTGCATTCTGTCACGAATGAGAACGTGATTTTTTAGCCTGAGTGATTCAGGCTGTTCTCTTGCCTTGTTTTCTAGCCTAGAAGAGCTGCAAATGGTGCCCTGAGGAGAACCCAGTGACTGTGGTCCGCTGGTGCTTAGYCACAGTGACTTGTGGTACCCACAGGTGAATCTCAGCACTGACACATCAGTAGGTGGCAACAAGAAACACGTGTGGAAGCCAGAGACTTTGCCACAATGAGATGCCTCACCCATCCACTGCTCAGGAAGTTGCTGAGTCCCTCACTTCAGTGTATGGCAGGGCGACTGAGTCCAAGTAAAGATGCTGTTCTCAGCTCAAAGCACTTGTCTCTGAGGCAGAACTGCTGTGCAAGACCTGAGCTCGTGACTGCCACYGATATGGTCAACTACTGGCAGAAGATGTTTGAGACAAATGGGATCCCTGAAGCACGAGAATCCAGTCAATATATTGTGTCATTTGTCCTGGGAGCCAAAACAGTTAAGTAACAAGAAAATAATACAGTCTGTGCATGCTTTTCACTTTTTCAATTTGATTGAATCTCTTACCTTGTATCTCACAGGGAGTAGAAGAACTTATTCTCTCTTAGGTGGCACAGAGGGTGAGGTGTAATTTATTATTGCAAGTAGAACACCCAGTCTCTTAATTGTTCTCCTTTGCAGATTGAAGTGTAACATAAACACCCATCCTGAATTACCTGATGAAGTGATTCTTAATTTTACTTATTCTTGTGACACCCAAAAAGTAGCAGAACAGTTTTTTTCTAAACATGYAGATAGTTTCTTCTGATCACTTTCCAGCAGTCCCAGGCAATTGTGTTTGTCAGCATCCTGTGTCACCCTGGAGGATGCCCTTGGCAGGGTGGCACAGGACACCCCAGTGGCACAAGTAGTGGCAGGTTTTAAWGTGACTTGGTCTTCAGTTTCAGAGCCTGGATTCCAAAAGCCTCCACACTCCCCTTACAGCAGTGCAGCAGGAGCAAATCCAGCAGCTGAGCAACAAACGGCTACAGAGGTAGGAGCATCCTCTCACCCTTGTTCATGTGGAGGGCTTTCCTTCAACWCAAAAGCAGCCACGAGAGTGGCAGCAGAGAGAAGGCAGCTCAGATGTCACGTAACTGAGTTGTGTTGGTCTCTCATGGTGATTCAAATGAGAGGCACAATTTGTCCAGCCACTGTCCAACTGGTCAGGACCCAGCCTGTAGAGGTTCATGGGATTATTCCTCCCCAGTTTACATGGTTTCATATTACTTCTTGCTGAATTTTATTCCTGGCAACCCCTTTCTCCAGAGGTCTCTCTGTAACGTTGCACACCCATCTGGTCTGTTAACTACTCCCAATTCTCTGTCACTGCAGGCATGCCAAGGGTGCTCTCTCTTCCTTCACCCAGTTCATTAAGGTGTTGTGGGATATTGATTCTGGGGTATTCCACTAGTGATCAACCTTCAGCAGGCCTTGTCCTGCTGAAATCAGCCCTCCAGGCCTGATGGTTCAGTCAGTTTTCAGTCCACCTCATTTACCCAGTCTGTCCTTCATCAGCTTGTATATGAGGATGTTATGGGAGAAACGTCAGAACCCTTGGGAAAGTCAAGATGTGGTTTTGATGCACTGAGCAGGTCATTGTGTCATGGGTAACTACCACTCAGGAATGATTTCCCCTTTGWAAATCCATGCTGACTACTCCCAGTTACCTTCCTGCACTTGGCATATTGGAACACAGCTTGTAGGACTGTGTTCCATCACTTTACCCAGTACTGAGGTGAGGCTGACCAAACTGWAGTTTCCAATTCCCGTACTTGATAAACTCAGCTGTGGGAAGGGAGCTCCCTCAGCCTCAGCGTGCACATGCTCATTGCAAATGCAGTTGCTGGCCCTCAGCAGGGGATGTGGTTAGCAGTGAGGTAAGCATGGCACTCCTCTGGATCACCGAGTCAGTCCCAAAGCGTTCACACTCCTTTTCCSTGACGCAGGATGCCAGTGCAGTATGTACTTGGAGAGTGGGACTTCCAGGACCTGACCCTGAAGATGAGACCCCCGGTATTTATTCCACGGCCTGARACAGAGGTATGAATGTGGGGAATGTAGTGGGGGCGGGCTTGGWTGTGGAGTTATGTGACACGATACAATCAGAGCATTGCTGTGTAGGCATCCTGTAGGTTGTGAGGCTGCAGTGATGTGGAAATCAGATCACTCCACTCCTTTTAGAATGGGGGTAATTCAAAGCTTGTGATCTGGAACTGATGCTGGTGACCTTTGCCTTCTGCCTCAGAGCAAGGCATGTTGCAGGCTCATGTTTCACTTTATAACACAGAGACCAGTTGCCATTGTGACTTTGCTTTCCTTAGTTCTGTTATAGTAAGGACTCCTGAGMAGTTCAAAACCTCTACTGCTATATCCCAGTGGCTTCGAGAATCTAAACATTGTCCAGAAGTTGCTAGAAGAACCCTGTAGTTGTAGGAAAACAGCAATGGGCTTCAGAAAGCCTGTGTGTCCATGTGCAGGTTGATAGGAAATGGCATCTACCACGTGTCTCAGGGCTCCACGGTGGGTTCTGGACAAGTATAGGGAGCCGAAAGATACGTCCTGACCTGGGCTGGAATTAAATATGACTGTCAGTCATAAGAAAGCAATGGAGAGGCATACATGACCAAGATAAAACTTAATGTACCCCAGTGTTCCTACTGCTATGGAAAAGCTTAAGATCCTACATGGTGACTCTTGCCCTGGCAGTAGCTGAGCTTTCAGCACATGGGCCATCCTAGCAAGGAATTTTTCTGTTTACTAGTCCTCAGCAGGGTTTAGGATTTGTGAGGTGGGGTTTTTTTGCCTTTTTTTTTTGTTGTTTTGTTTTGTTTGTTTGTTTTTGTTTTGTTTGGTTTGGGGTCTTTTCCTTCTGAGAATTTGTTGTCTTTTGGAGCCCGCATTAACTTTTGGAGATGAAGTGGTCTCCTTAGCTTGTCCATTTATGAGTCCCAGAAAAAAAGCCCTATTTCAGTCTAATAGTAATTTCTTCAATTGTTTACCTGTTGTAATGGGCAAAAATTAAACAAAAATTAAAAGGCTATGCTTCTGTTGTGCCCTTTGAGGAAGAAGGTGCTACCGAAATCCATGAGAGGTTTTCAGAGCATTTAGTAGGAATCAGCACAGCTACAACATAGACATTCTCTTAAGTCAGCCTGTAGGCGAATATTTAGAACCAGAGACTTGGTTTGGTATGGCACATCAGCAGTACCTCATAGAGAATCTGCTGGGCCCTAAATCATAGTGTCTCTTGTGTCCAGAGAAGTTGGGAGCTCTTTCCTGGGTCTGGGTTGATCACTCTATAGTGATTGAGTTYGGAGATGGAGCTGTGGAGGAATAGTTTTGCCAGTTGGAGCCAGCAATGGGTGGCTTTGTWACTGTCAACAGTTCCTCTGCTCTGGTAGATGCAAGAGAGTATCTCCAGCCTGCRAGTCCCCATAGTTCATGATGCAATGTGAGCATTAAAATCAGGGAAAACTTGTATGTTTTTCAAGTCAAAATATCTGCTGACAAGGCTTCCTCTGGAGCTGTGCTCTGATTGTCCCCATGCAGTGCCAGGCTCCAAACAAAGGCCTATTGTGTGGAGTGGAAGCTGGGCTGGCCAATGATTGAGAATGTTGTTAATTGAGCCCACATGCCCAAATTTGGTAAAAGCATCTCTGCTGGCCCAAACTGAAGTGCAGTGCTGTGTTTGAAACCACTTACCATACCCTGGTGCAAAAATGTAGCATAAACAGCTTAACCCAAACYGTGTCTCTGGCAAAACTTTATTTGTTGTGTCACTTAACTTACTACGAAGGCACATTTTTAGCACATTTATTACAGAAGACCAGAAATTTATRGTGTTGATTCAGGAATGGAGCTCTGTGGGCAATGAAGAGTTTGCTTGTGATGTGCTGGGAAGGTTCCTGTGACAGGAAAAGCCATGGGGACAAGATCCAGCTGTTCATCAGCACCTGGCAGGAGCTTGAACCAGACCAGTGYTGCTTCCAAGAACTGACTCCTGTAACCTGTGCAAAGTGCACTGGTGTCCAGATCCTTTCCTTCTGCTGGAAGGAAAGGTTGGTCATCAGTGACTGGGAAGTTTGTGTGACGTGTTTGGGTTGGGCTTTGTCTATGTTTTGTTTCATCAGAGTAATTTTTTTCAGCCTTCACTGGACCTTAAAACTGCAGTGGAAATACCTGCTTTCAGAAAGATGAAGTTGATTGTGTCTGTTCCTTTCCTTTTGTTTGGAATTTGTCTGCAGTATTCTTAAAACCAGTAGTGCTGAAACTTTGCAACAAATAATTTCTGTAAATAATCCTTGTTCTTTAGGAAGTAGTTTATTGTTACCCCGGGTTCAGTTTGATCTCTGGCTGCACACACAAGCCACGTGTCTTGGTTTCAGCTGAGAAAATGTGACCCCCTAAATTGACTCATTAGTGCAGATACACAAGCAGTTTCAAAATTTGCTTCCTGGTTGTATTTAGGTAGCTTCTAGAGGTGCTCCTGTGTGTTGATTCAAGTCTGAGAAGAAGGGGAGCCATGTTTATGACACACATATTCTCTGGTTGCAACAGAAGGGTTATGACTCTTGCTCCCAGCGCTGTGGTAATGGCATGAAATTAAACACAGCATGACACAAAGCACGAGCATTGTTTCAGGCCTGGGGACAGAGACACATGCAGAAGGAGAAGCTCCCTTGTCTGCTCTGATTCTGTCCTGTGTGAAATTTGCCCCATGTCATCTGTTCAGTTGTCTCTGGTAGCTGAACCCTCTCCTGTTCTTTCCCTCCGGGAATATTTTTTCAGCACATGTGGCTTTGTTCTTCTGTTCCATGGGGAATCGGGGTGGGGAGGGGGCAAACAGCCAAAAGTAGGGAACTAGCAGGTCCTGTTTAAGCTCTGCCCTGCTGGGAGCAAAGCTTTGGWCTGGCTGCTACAAGTGCTGAGCGGGTTTGTGAGGGCCTGCAGAATTCAGCCAGCTTTCCTCCTGTGGTWCCAGAGCCAGGCTTCTGCACTGCAACAAACTTATGGGATGTGCACMAGGAACTGTCTTTGATAGGTGATTACTGTTGTATTGTCAATGCATCCCGCTCAACACTGTCTCAACACTGTTCCTTACTGCTAACAGAGAAGAAAGACCTTTTCCCAAARCAAGTATTTTTTGGAACTAAAATTTTAGAAGGCCTTAGTTTGGAATAAACAGGAAAAAGAGGGGGAGAATTCAGCCAGCCATGCATACATAATTTCTTTTTTGCCTGGGTGACTGTAGGCGCTATGAAGCCTCCTCATGGCTTCCTTCGGGAAAGGTTCGGCTTGGTCCAGCCTTCTCCGAGGTTGTGGTGTGGAGCACACGGCCCACCCGGCCGTTACCTCTAGAGGGCGCTCCAGGCTTAGGCTCGCCGGGTTCCTGTTGGTTTTCTATCATCAGGATTCCAGGAATTCTGGTGGCTCTGCGAAGGTTTATTTGTTGATTGAAAACAAAAATGGCCATCTTTTGTGCCTCGCAGCTATTGATGCGGGCTTCTAGCAGATGGTGGGAACAAAATGACAAGAGAAAAGGTGAGTGTGGAAGGGTCCCCTCTTCCCTTGACAGTCAGCAGTTAAGGACTGTTCTTAGCCAAAGCTGGATTTGGGGTCATCCTGCTTCATAATTACTAATGAGTCTGTTCCCCATTAATTTGTTTAATCCTCTTTGGAGTCTGCCTGTTTTCTAACCTTCCTGGCATCACGTGACAGCAAATCCTTCAAATTTTGTGTTCTAGGTGGAAAAAGCGTATGCTTTGCTTTTGGTGCTGCCTGCTCATGTAAGCATAAAGGAAAACCTTTACTTTTTACTGCATAACACTTAAGTAATTTACTACAGCATTTGTAATTTTTAGTTATGTCTATTCTTTTTCCATCTGTGATTTTTAAGCTCTTTGGCTTGTTTCCCAGAATAGTTTGTTTCTTACCCATGATAACATGCTGAACCTATACTATGATGATAAAYTTGATAAAGCTGTTTACTTGCACCTGCCCATGGAATGGCAGTCATTGTGTGGGGTGTTCTGTGAAAACACTTGAGTCAAAGATTGGTTCAGAGAAACCTTTCACGAAGTTTAACTTCTAGCTGAACATAATAATTAACTTTTCAAGGAGGTTCAGCACACAGAGAAGGGGGGATTTTTTCTTCCTGACCTATATATGCAAATAAACATATTTCAAGGTGGGCCCTTTSTCTCTCCAGTGCTTTATGTCAAAGCAGTGACACATTTTCTGTTCAGTCACTGCTGAAAGGAAGCCTATGATGCAGAAAAGTCCTTTCATTTCCCTAATTTCTTTACCACAGATGGGTACTTTTTGGAAGGGTGTGAAGGTCACGGCTGTCTACTGAGTACAGCCATTAATCAAGAGTCAGGAGATTGGCTTTTCTTTCACAGTTTTGCCTCTGACCTGTTGTCTCTTCAAGGAAAGGCTGCTTCCCCTTTCTCTRTCATGGGTTTCCCAGTTTGGGAAGTGAGAAGGCTAATAGTTCAGACATTAGCTTAAGGTCCTTTCTTGAAATTTGTGTAGACTTGTGTAAGGTATATTAAACATAAATGCAGTAGAACATTATTGAATAAATCAAAAATCTACTGCACTCTGTCAAAATACAGCTGTAAGCAAATGTGCTAAAGATGAAGCATTGCTGTTGCAGCCTCATAGATCAGATTTTGCCCATATGATAGGCAATACTTTTTGAGTGTGTTGGAGGAGAACAGTATTTTCTGAAGTGGGCTGTGGCACAGAGGCTGGGGAATAGGAATTGTGAAGGGACCCTGTTGCTGCAGAGGAGTTGGAATTACCCTTTGAGCTAGGCACAAGTGTTTAATAGGATCATATAAAGACAGACAAATAGAGCAGCATTGTGGCTGAGGGAGCTGCCCAGTAGGCTGATTCCAGTAGGGATCCTTGCATGTGGGACAGAGGAGTGCCATGTGCATGTAGCAGCATTAAGTAATGAGTATTACAGTAATGGAATAGCTACAGAACTATTTTGTGCTACTGAATGCTTGAAGGACAAGTGGAAAATTGCGTTTGAAGAAAAAACAGTATGTGGATTCATAGCTTGAAAAAATCTGCCTTGTTAAAGACTGTCTATCTCATCAAAGACAAGCTTAGGGGTAAATTACCTGGCACAGAGAGCAGAAATTTGAAAACTGAAGTCTCTCTGGTTTCACAGACAAGTGTATAATAAACACTAAAAATGCAGGCCAGAAGAAAAGGTGCACATCTCAACAGAGTGTAATTAAATGCTGAAACAGCATAGCAAAAGTCTATTGCTGGCCACTTGAAAATCAGGACAGAATGTTTTCCCCAGACAGACTTGTYTAAAAGGAAATGATGGAAGAAACAGGGTTGTTCCTGGCTGACTGGCCAAGATGAACTGTGGTGGTAGTTTCTGCTGGCTTCCTATGCAAGAAAACAAGACTCTGCTAGTGCAGAGAATTACTTCCAAGCTGGTGATTTTCCGGACAGACTAAAAAATGGAAATTTAAAGCTAAAATTTCTGCTGAAGGCAGGGGAAGCAGCAGCTGTTCTTTTAAGTCATGCACAAATCTGTTCCCCAGGTTAACTTATACAGACTCCTAATGTGTTCTCACAGATCTCTCTGTTATTAATGCCTGTATTTTTGGGGRGTTTTAATCTCCCTGTTGTGATTGAAAGAGGCTCCTGTTTCCATGCATTTCAGCTGAGTACTGTAACCCATAAGCAGTGAAAGCAGGATGTAGGACTAGAACTGGAGAAAAACAAGCTGTAAAATAGCCATAACAGATGGGACTCAAGGAGATTCCCACATGAGGGAGGAAAAAATCCATTTCCTCCCACAAGCTTTTTTCAAACATCCAAGTAACTAGTGCAAGGGATTAGCAAGCTAGACTAGTGYATCTGTCCTGATGCTGTGTCTGGCAGTGGTTAATACCAGCATCTACAGAGAAAGAAAATACCTTGTTTGTGGAGAGGTGTGCTGGGATAGAGCTCTGTGCTGCACACCTGAGGTTTGGCCAGTGCACAGTAACTCCGATTCTCTCTGGYCCCTTGGGCGTGGCTGAGTTTAGATGTGACAGCTGTGGTAATTTCTCTTGGGCATGAGCACATAYGGGTTTGCTGCCTGTTGGTAAAGGCATTTCTGGTTGCTGTCACAGCCTCTGTTCCAATAGATACAGCAGCACGTGGCCCATGCCCTGACACATCAGGAGCTTCTGTTGCGTGACYGAAGCCAAACCCCTTCCTCACTATTAGGTATGCTTTGACACATTTCTTTGGCATTGCTAATGCCTAAAGCCTCCCTTTCTTTCAGGATCAGTGGCTCCCTTGGAGTTATTTGGATGTTTTGATTTGCATATATTTATAGTGGGAGTTCTGTGGGCTTTGTGCAACATTCGGTTCAATCCCAGCATGGGCCATTCACTTAAGAGTTGGTCTCAGTGATCCATGTGGGTCCTTTCCAWCTCAGAATATTCCATGATTCTGTGGATTTCTTTTCTCTTTCCTTCTATGGTGCCAGGCAGAAGAAACCAGAGCAAAACCCCTGCCTTGACCCCCAAGCACTGGGCTGGCTTGGTGGCTTGGTTTTGGAAGTGGGATATATGACAGGGATCTTCAAGGGCCATTGCCMTGGAGTTGGGTTTCTAGCTTGGCTTCCTGGTGTTTTGTCATGTGCTGATTGGCAGCCAAGTGGGCAAACAAGAGGGGAGGGGTAATTGGGTTAATATCAGATCAGGTTCTGTGGAAAATCCTGGATTCTGAGAACAGAAGTTTCTGGAAAGCACACAAAAAAGTAAAACATTCCCAGGAAGTGTGCAAAAGCAGAGAGAAGGTTACTCTGGTTTTCCTGKTTTTTTTTTTGCTTTCCTTGTCCAGTTGGCTAAACCTGGGAATTTGAAGTCTCCTGCCATGCTGGCTCATACCCCTGGAGCCTTGTCTTCCCTGCTGTTTCCTGGGGTGTGGAAAAAAGGCGCTTGTAGGGAACCCAGTGGGAGTTTGTGACCTCCACCCTTGCTTTTCCCATTCCTCCCCTCTTGTTTTTCTTAGCTTTGTAGCAGAAGCACCTGCTGGTTATTCCCTGGTGCTGGGCTGTCACACAGGATCCCCTCAGTGCTGTCCCCATGCTCAGCTCTGCAGCCAGCCTTGAGCACAGGAATCCGTGCTGCTTCCTGATGTCTGTCTGGGTGCTGGAAACAGGCTGACCTGTGCTGGTTTTGCCTGGGCTGCAGCTGTGAGGCCTCTGTGGTTTGGGTGCTGGCAGACCCTGGCCTCAAGCTTGCTTTGTGCAGCTGCAGTTCCAAGAAATGCAGTGAACCAGAACCTTGGYCACAGGGCAGAGGTGACACCGAGAGCCTGTGAGAACAGAGGGGGTACTGGGGGGCCGTGGGGAACCACACTTGTGGGTGGAAGGGAGAGACAAAGGCTTGGGGGAAGCGGGAAGTGTTCATAAAGTTTTATGTTTGAGAAGATAGGGGTAGGGGGAGAGAACCCAAATAAATGACAGTGTGAACTTGTGGTGAATCTGGCAGTGAAGCAAGACTTCCTGGAATCATAAGGTGAGAGCAGCCTATGAGTGGCTTGGCTAAGAGACAAAAGCTTGAGAGCCTCTTGAGTGCTGGAGATTGAGTAGCATGAGAAGCAAATATTTGTGTCCCTGTGCATGTAAGCACAAAGTAATCACAGAATAGTTTGGGTTGGAAGGGACCTCTGCAAATCATCCRGTCCAACTCCTCTGCCAAGGCAGGGTCACCCAGAACAGGTGACAGAAAAACACATCCAGGTGGGTTTTGGATGTCTCCAGGGGGAGACTCTGCACCCTCCCTAGGCAATCCTTTCCAGCACTGTCCTGCATGCGATTTAAAGAAGTTCTTCCTCATGTTGAGGTGAACTTTCTTGTGTTTTATTTTATGGCCACACAWAAGATTTGCTCCAAGGGACAGCAGAGGCTACTGAGTTCCCTTTTCCATGTGATTTTCTTCTCTTGGCTGTTTGAACACCTCACCCATGTATGGAATGAAATGTGCAGTTTGCTCCTGCATGCAGGTGCCAACAGCTCTGCCGTGGGAGCTGCCCAAGCTTTGTCCAGGACCTTCCTTCCTGTCCRCCTTGCTGCTATTGCAAGCAAAAGCAGACAGAGGATTTTAGATTCTTTCTGGTTCAGTTTGTTCACGATTCAGTCCCTTTACTCCCTCCAAAACTGGCTTCTGCTGCAGGAAGGAGCTTCTTGCACAGACTAGGGAAGAAAAAAGTCTTCAAAATCTTCCATTTCCCCATTCTGACACAATTGTCACACTGATACAAACGTGTGTACACCAGGCTTCAGAATCAAAGTAGTTCTGCCGACACCTGTAGCACTGGTTAGCAGATTTTTTTGGTGTAAATTGGGTCGTAACTGACAATGACTCACCCTGTAAGCAATAATTTGAATGTTAATAAGTCCACGATTGAGCGTTCATTCCACGCAGTGGTTGGCATGCTGTGGGCAAATATGGAATTGGGTCACTAAGTGTTTTCTTTCATTTCCTAGTGGAATTTTTGTAATTTCATATCCCAGCCTTCAAAGCTGGTGATCAAACTGATGGTTAAAATGGCTTTTGGCAATRTTGGCATTATATTAACAGATGTTTCTCTGTTTCTGCTCTGAATCTGCTCAGTTTGAGAAGACGTGGGGTTTCCTACCCAATAAAGACCCCAGCCTTTGGCCAGCTGCTGTCATTCCAGTTTCTCTGAGCCAGTCTCAGGCATCTTTTTTTAGCACCGTTGGCCTCTTCGTTGCTTTTCCTCAGCCATGGTTCCAGTCAGATTCTTGTGCAAAGGTTGGGAATGTCTGACTTGCAGTGTATTTTGTAGGCTTAGGATGAACGCTGTAATACTTGGCCAGAAATACTTCATCTCCCACAATGAGATTTGAAAGGGGTTCTACTGTGTTCTGCAAAGTGCTGTAATTTATCATTCTCCAGTGGTGATATTTTGGAGGTGATGGTGTGATTGGAAAACTACAGATTTGGCTGCATTATTTGCTAGAAGATGAAAAATACTGAGATAATCAGACGATTACCGTTTCAAAACAGTTTCCAATAATTTAATTATTCCTCAAACCTAGTGGCAATGGGAGTGGGATGAGTGGACATACTATGTGCCGTGGTTGCTGGATTTTCCTGATTCTTTGCCAGTTAGAGTAGATCTTCTTTGCTTGTCAGTCAAGCTGAAAATAATGATTCAACATTTTCTTCTGGTGAGATACTAATGTCCTAAAAATATGTCATTTCTTTAGGTTGTTGCATTATTTGTTATGTCCTTTTAATTTTTTACTATTATGGTAAATGTGTATTATGAGAAAACCAACCCTTGCCTCGGTAAGAATTACAATGAAATAACCAAGACAATGAGGTAGGGCAGTCAGAAAGCAGGATACAAAACCTAAATAATATAAACATCCCATCTTATTTATATTTTATGTGGTAAAACCTGAAATCGGTCATGTTTAAATAGGAGTTTTGGCAAGCATGCTAAAATGCTTTTACTGTGGAATGTGTAAAGTAGGCATTCCATTAAAAACCTTAAAGCATGAAATTACTAATGATAAACTTGAAGAAGTTAATAAATGGTTAGAATAGTTCTGGTGTATGGAAGTCACATTTGGACATTTGTAATCAGTAACTTGTGCTACTCTGGGAACAGATGGTTCTAAGTTACTGTGGAGATTTCCAGGAAATGTTTTTAAGTGTCCAGAAATGGCTGGTATTTAAAGGAGTGATTTAATAGCCAAGCAGAATTTTTTGGGTGCCTTTGGTCTTGGAATCCTCAGTGCCTCACCTGCTTCGCCAGRGCAGCTGTGGTTACAATCTCTGGCTGTCTGCAGTGCCCGAGTGTTTTCAGACTGATTCATCTGGAGCTGTTGGCTGAATGGCCAAAGCCACTTCTCACAAAAGTGGGTAGATAAGGTGTTTATTTTTYTGTTTTGCTGTCTGAGTCCTATAACAGTTTCCTCTAGGGTGGGAGCCTGTGGAGACTTTTCATTCAGAATTGTCTAGGAAAGGAATCCCAGAGCAGCAGTGAGGAATTTGTGATTTTGGGGGCCATTTGTGAAATTCCCTTATGAGGGCGGTGCCAGTGAGGTTGTGATGACCAGGGCTGGGCATTGTGGTGTGGCTCCTCATCCCACATGGCTGAGGCTATTTAGATGTTACTCCCCAAACTTGCTTGCTCCAGGGATGGTTCATCAAAGTGTTCACCTAACTGAACACKTCATTTTTATACCTGTTTGCATGTCCCTTCCCACTTTATGTAGATGTGGAGTGGCCTGTCATGAAGGATGACCAACAGCTCTGAATCTCTTCAGAAATGTTGCAGCTCTGCACAAAGCATCTCTTATGCTGCACCCCAGTTAGAGTGGGAGATCCAAGGAAGGGCTTTTGTCCTTTTGTACAATCCTGCCCAGTGCAAACTCCTGATAAAAGCCATTGTAAAATAAAAGAGAAGCTGACCTGCCTACTAGGACTTGTTCCTTTCAAATATTCCATCTTGTGCCAGTTATTTTTTTTAAATTTTGTTAAACTTTCTGGATTTACAGGAAAGATCCAAGAGCASCCCTCTCAAGTAGAGTATCCTAACMAYGGTGGAAGTGCCTTGGGYARCAAGGCCTTCTTTGTGTGCTGTTGTGCTCTGAAAGTACAAGGATGAGAGGGAGCTGGGAGCACCTGCTGAGCTGCTGATGCACTCAAGGCRTGTTCCTAAGGTTTCCATCTTAAAGTTTTCTCCAGGGAATAACAAAGGAAGTTCATGCTGCAGTCTGAGGCAGTCACATGTGTGCTTTCTCTTACAGCTCATTTTTACAAACCATAGATATCTTTGAGACCTCTCCTGCTGTGTTGGATTTTATATAACATGGCAAAGGGATTTTAAAAGAGTGATGGGCAGAGGAGGCAGCAATGGCAGAGCTGCATACGGATCCAGGAGCATGGATGAAAATGTTTTCCAAGTGACTTTATAGCAACAAAATATAGTAGGAGTCCACAATCTGAAATCCATGCAGGGAGCTGCTCATTTGGATCAKTTAGTAACGCATTGCCTTGGCTTTTCATCTGCAGGTTGGATTATTGGTTTAGATGCTCTTAGGAGCTATGCAACTGCCTCCTGCTCACCTACCCTACTGAGACTGTGTAAAAATCTTGAGTTTTGAAGCTTACAAATTCTGAAAGCTGAAATTTTGGAGTAAATAAAATGTGTTGCAGAAGATAATGTGCTCCAGCTGTCTGGTTATTGTTTTTCCYAACAGTGCTAGAAGATTTCAGAGGATCTGTGGGAGATTGTATCCTGAGGATCTGGTTACTAATCAAAGAACCCTGTGGGGCAGATGGAGCTGAAGTGACTTCTGGCATGTCAGTTCCATTGCTACAATCTGTGTTTTTAAAATTAACAAAAATACATTTTGTTGGGTACAGAGTCAAGAAATTTAAACTGAAGTCGTCAGATCACAAAGGTGTGAGACAAAACAGCTCCCTTAGTAATTCTGTTTGTTTTTTTTAGGATCTCGTCTCTTTAGTTGTGGAGGAAGAATTTCAGAAATGTGAGAATTCAGCCCTCTGTTTCCCAGTTTCTGTTCCTCATCCTGTGATCCTGGAAATTGGCTGTGGCTCTGGAGCAATTGCTCTGAGTCTGCTCTGCAAACTGCCCCAGGTGAGCTCCCTTCAATGCTCCTGGTACCATAGATGCCTGTGTTAGAGGACAATTCCACTCTGCTCATCTTCATTGAGATGTGACAAACTTCTCTGATGGAATTTTGGCAGCTCAGGTCTGTCATTTAGTTTCTGTAGTTCATAGTAGTTAGAGGAGGGATATTTGGGAATTGGTCCCTCTTCCCATCTGTCTGCAGGAATGGCAGAATGAAAGAAGTGAATGTGCCTGTTCTTGAGCTGCTGCAGCTCACTATTAATCACCTTAGCTTGAAGCATTGATGGGTGTGGGTTTAAGATACTAAYCTGGACTGAGGACTGGAGGGACTGAGGCATGGGCACACACTCTGTGAGTTGAATTTATGGGGCAGTCATCTCTAAAAATCAACTTGCTGTRAATCAAAAGATCTTGTATTTAGGAAACTGAAGACTAAATGACACAGGAAAGGGGTACCATAACAGTGTCAGTACTTGGGATCAATAAGACAAGCATATCTCACTGCCACAACTGCCAGACCATGTTTTTGAAGTCTTTTGTTCCCTAGTAACAATTGACAGCTTCTGAACAGAGTGAAATGAGCAGGAAGAGGMCAGATCTGGGTGACCAAAGCTTTTCTTGTGCCTGATTCTTGTGGTGTGTAATGTGTTTATGGAGATACTCTTGGTAAAGAAAACGAGAAATGAATCCAGGATTCCATTTCATTCARTCTCATTGCATGYGGTTAAGGGAAAAGTATTCCACACTCCTCAGAACTACAGAYCAGCCAGTTCCTTCTCAGGAATGGTAATTACTGTGACCAGCCCCTCCTCTTGTAGATGTATAAGCCTTGCTGTGTAAGAATTAGAGGTTGATGACTCTAATGGAAGGGRTGTTCCTCCTCCCAGTGACCTGAGAAGGTTAATACTTGAGCTTCTTGACTTCAGAGTCATTGCTCTGATTTTCTGAGCTAGAAGAAGAACTTCACGCTCTTTTYCTTGCTTGTTAACTTAGAGCTATGTCAGTCTGTCTGTGTAACTCATAACAGTCCTTTCCCAGCCCAAACTGCAGTGCCCAAGGAAATAAGGAGCCTTGACTGATTAGATTTAGTGGTAGCCACACTGACAGCTAAGTGGAGTTACACTCTGGGTAATCTCCTTAGTGTTTGAGGCAGAATTTGGCACTGAGGCTMCTGTGAAGACAGCAGCAACTTTTTGTTTACGGTCTGAGCTGTGTGCTTCACCTTAAGGTTGAGCTTCATGTGTGTGGATGCTCGCCTGAGACCAAGAAATTAATCCATTTAAGAGTGATGGCCAATCACATCATCTCCAAATGCAAAGCAGTTTCTTCAAGCRTGTGTTCTCTGTGTAAATCCTTACCAACRTCTGTGCTTAAAAAAACACTGAGCAAAGCAAAACCCTCTTAGACCTTTGCCTGTAGTTTTCCCAAGGTGGAATGGAATGTCAAACAAGTCTTTAGCTGTGCAACCCTGTCTCTGACCATTATGCTGGAGAGCTCTCAAATACTTGACACACAGTCAAGTACGTGCAGTCAATACACCCAGTGAATATGGTGTAAGGACTGCAGTGGAGTAACTGGGTAAAAGGTGTCTGCATAACAGATAGAAAATGCCAGAATCTCTGTCCAAGTGGCTATGCTAGTGTTGGGAGGGATCCTGTCTGGATTAGGGAGGATAAAGCCAACAACATGACCTTCCTCCAGCCTGTCCACAGCCCAGACTAGCCAGTGTTGAGTCTCACTGTGGCAGGAGCAGTGAGGGATCAGGTGATGTGGGTCACTATGRCACGTCTGTTCTGGTGGGCTATCAGCTGTGCTGCAGAGTGCCTTCAGTCACCTTGGTGCCTTCCACACATCACTTGTGATCCCAGCTGTGCCCTAGGTGCATTCCTCAGGAGCTGTTCATGCAGTTCATGCATTCCTCAAGTAGTCAGGAGCTGTTCCTTTCAGGAGCCCAGAGTGAGTGGTGTCTTGTCAAGTTTGTATGTTTGGCAGAGCATGTCTGCTTGGGAATCTTGATGTTGTAACATGTGCTTAGTGGGGTTTGTTGTTTTTTTCTGTTCCAGAGCAGAGTCATAGCCATGGATAAAGACAAAGCTGCTGTGGATCTCACCCGGGAGAACGCACATAGGTACAAGACCACATATTACTCTTTTTTTTTGGTAAATTGTTGCTTGAGAAAAATTCCTCAGTGCTTGTACACTGGGGTGAACATGGGGTTCATGTTTATCACCACTGGAAACCAGAGAATGTTTAGTTGTTCCGCTCCTAAAGTATGTAACAATTAATAAAAAAGTGCCTACATTTTCCAGAGGGTTTTTCTTGACTTGTGAAAGTGCTTTGGAAAGACAGCAGCCTAAGTAAAGCAGTGGTACTCTCATGYTGTTTGTCAAGGCTTTTCTAGTGTTCCTTGGTAGCTACTCTTATCCCTTTCTATGAACTTAGGAGCATTTATGTCACTTGGGAGGTTAAGGGAGAGCGTAGCCTGAACCCTTCTGTCTCTGGCTCCCCCRGTCATCGTTGTTGTGCTTGTTTCTGTCCTTGCTCCTCTAGCAATGTTGGCACAGTCAAGTAACACGTTTTCTCTGATGTGCTGTGTGGTGTCCCTCAGCATCCTCCCTGCAGTTGTGGTTTGATGGGAATGGTATTGCTAGATCCTGTGCTGTGGCTGGATGGATGTTCAAAGCTGCTGGCTCAAACACCTTGTGCTGAAGTCAGAGAGATGTCTGTCAGGTTGTCCTTGTCCTTCCTAGTGGCTCCACTTCTCTGGTTCTGGACTGTTCTGTAACACAGTGATCCCCAGAGCTGGAATCCCAATATGCTTCTGAGTCTCAATAGGCTTTGTGAAATGATTGCATCCATGTCCTCAGTAACTGCTGGGCCCCAGGCATTAATTAGAGCCATCTCAGAAAGATTTCCTGTTGCTATTTTTCATGGAGTCCGGTACAGCTGCGAGTCTCAAGARGTGCTCATTAACTGGGATTTTTGTCCACAGGCCCACATACCCCTTTTTTCCCAAGCTGCTGCTAGCATTGGGGCTACAGAGACAGGATACTTCTGGTGCTGGCTGCACTGGGCTGCATCTCTTCACTTCTTGCAACCAGTGAAGCTCAYAGTGATCCTGAAGAGCTGAGTAGGAGAAAGCCCTTCCCATATGTGTCACTTCACTGTCACCCTTCACCTCCTAGCCCAGTTACAGGGAATGGGGAGCAGAGGTTTATTCCTAATATATCAGTGTCAAACCAAATTCTGTTGCAATTTTTCATAGATATAATAAAAGCTGGCCAGATCTTTGCCTCCTCGATAAATTGTAACTCTGGCCTCTGGAGAAAATTGTCTTGCTTATTAACATTGCTTGTTGGCTCAAGAGTGGATGAGGCAGTGTAAATGCCATGTCAGAGAACTTCATATTTCTCCATGGATATTTTCATTGTGTCTTTGTGATCTTGTCCCTGGCATGGTGCCCTGTAGCTYTTAGGAGAGAAGCCAGCAGGATAAGCTGTGTTATTGCTTGACTAAACCCAGCTTAGGTCCTGCCTGCTTTTCAGAGCTCCCTTGTCCCAGCTGTGTTCTCTAAATGCTTAGGTGAGTCTTACTGTACCAATCCCAGTGCCAGATCCATCTGGGCACGTGGCACACAGTGCAGGAAMCCCTCCCTTCCCTGATGCCTGTGTATCCTCACAGGACAGGACCCTAGGCCCTCAGCAAAGGGAATAGAACTTGGGTGAAAAGCCATTGTGATGGGAGAATATGCTGGGAAGACCTTGGCAGTTGTGAATGTATGTGTATCAGATAAGAGGAACAATATTTAATTATCTGTTTGTAGAATGTACTGTTTATGAATCCACACAAACCTAATCTTTCTTCTTTCTGTTCTTGCATCTGGAATTTTACAGGCTGCAACTCCAGGAAAGGATTCACATCATCCACCAAGATGTTTCACACTGTAACTGTTTTCAGTGTTCTAATCCCCTTTGTCTTTTACCCCTTTTTTCTTTGATGGGTGGAGGGAGGCATGAGAGACAGCCAAGGGACCCCTATGGGATGCAGGCAGCAGAAGAGTGTTCAAGTTAATAGAGAAAAAGGTCAGTAAGAAGTGAGCCAGTGAAGCTTTTACCTTCAGAGATTTCCATGGCACATGTTCAGCTGGGARACATCCCTGACTACATCAGAAGGGGCATTGTTCTTGGGTTTAGGTGTCCCAAGATTGTGTCTGAGCTRGGAGTCCAGGTGCTCTTTACTGTTACTGGGGAGTGGCAAATACATACAGAGTGTAATTCATTCCATGCTGACATGGATGCCTTAGATAAACATGTGCATGCCTGTCTCTCCATTGGTGTTAGAGGGAGCCCAGATATTTGGCCTGGATTAAATGCCCAACCTTATTCACCTGAAATTAGATTCGTTGAACCAGGAAAGGATACTTGACTTTCCCAGAGCCAGCTGAAACCAGTTAAAACTTACAATTTGGTGGGGCCTATCCAGTTAGGTTGATAGTGCTTGGCTGTTGATAGCTGTGGAATCAACAGCTGCAGCACTGTGGGTTCATTAAAACACCCTTCTGACWCTTGTTTTTGACACTGTGCTATCTCTTAGAGGTCAAAACCCTGTTCYAGGCGGCAGCCTGATGACAATGCCACACTCACGTGGTTACACAAGGTCTGGTTCAGGGCTGGCCTGTGTCAGACAGCAGCAGGAGTGCAGTGTGCTGCTCCTAGTCTGCAGAAAAGCAACCTATTGTTGTTATTGCTGTGGAGCCCTGGTGCTCATTGGAGGTCCTGCTACAGCCCTAAGAGGAAGGATGTTCATCTGGACAGCAAGCCTGAGCTTCCACTTAGGTTTTTGTGGGCTGAGTTCTGGTTGTTGCTTTAGGTCCAAGTGTGCACAGAGCTCCAGGGCATCAAGCTCYGAGCTTTTTAACATGTTCTGCTAARCAGGCTCTCGATACAAAAAAATTATACTTTGCATGTGCTTAGCTTTGTATGACTCTTGCATTCCTGGGGGAGGGAACAGAGCAGGCTATTGCAGAAAGAAAYAGGATAAAATTTTATTATCGGAAAGCAGAGCCAAACACATTTACATGTGCCTGGAGACAGTTCCTGGGGAGAGTGTTGACACTGAGCTTTTAGGGAAAATGCYGTGGTTGAGAGCTGGTTGTGCTTCTTTTTCTTTTCTAGGTTCTGCCAAACAGCTACTGCTCTGGGGCCCCATAGATGTCATAGTCAGTAACCCCCCATATGTTTTCCATGAAGACATGGCTTCCTTGGACACAGAAATCCTCTGGTAATCAGACAAAGAGATTTTTCCTCTCCTGTTCCTTGCAGCAAGGTTTTCTGTCTGCTTCCTTGTACTACACACGATTGCACATGAAACATGCAAATGTAATATGCACATATGAAGTGTAGGTGTGTTTATTTGAGATATTGAAATACAGGCTTACTTTGATACTGCTTACAGGCCTAGAGAAATATGGAAGTGTTTGAAAGATTTATTAAAATGGAAAAAGCACATGGTTTTAAATTAGCACTTCCTAATCCAAAGTTGATTGTCATGCACAAGGAGAGAGTCCTGCCTCCCCAAGATATGCAACAGAGCAGGTTCTAACAGCTGAGCTTTCTGCATCCCAGCTGTCTCTGCTAGGTTAGTCACAGCCTGAGCTCRTGGTTGGCATGGTTGAAATCAAGCAATGGTCCTTGCTGTACAATCCCCTCTCTCTCTGGCCAGCTTAGAGAGAGGAGACCTATCTGTTAGAAATGTGAGATCCCAGCTAGAGTTGGCTCTTGATTTTCAGAAATACATAGGGTGATGTCTTCTGCTTGGGCTAAATGTGGGGTCTCTCAGCCTAGGTAGATAGGTGCTTTCTTCTTCCCTGTATCTCCCYTAACAGGGGTGAGTGCTGTCACCTACTCTGGGAGCACTGGAGTTCAGGTGTRTTAGGTGCACCTTTCTTTGTGAACTGATACATTCTCAAGGGCCGCAGGAATTTCTGTCAAATGTCTTTTTCTTCCCACCCTCCAGCTATGAGGACCTTGATGCCCTAGATGGAGGAGATGATGGCATGAGAGTCATCAAAACAATTCTGGCTTTGGCTCCTTCTCTTCTGAAAGTTTCTGGGTAAGTACTGCCCTCTTTTGAATTTCATGTCTTTCATCCATCCYCTTCTATAAGTTCTGTGCTTCCCTGTATGAAAACAAAACAGAGGGGAAATAGTTGCAAAATCTTCCYCTCATTGCCCTATTTAATAATAGCAGGTTTAAAAATGTCATGTGTGTAAGCTTAGCTTGAAATCAGTTAATAAAGGGATATGAGTCTTCCTTGGCTGTTGGTGGTGTTTCCTGGTCATTAGTGAAGGGGGAATCTTTTAAGGTCAAAGAGCAACAAAAAGAACATGGAAGAGAGCAGCCGAGAAAGAGAATGCAAAAAGCAGGAGAGCTTTCTAAGGTGAACAACTGATTGAAGGRGAAACAATGTAGAGCTCTCTGAGGATGGATGTAGATCTCTGCTTCCCTCCCACACTTTAATGTTTGTTGTGCCAGTATACAATGCTGAGTATCCCAGGAGAAAGAAGATCACTCAGAGACAGTTTCTYAAATGTTAAATTCACCATGATTAATATTCAAGACTGATTGTTCTATTCTCTGTCATGTGGCATCCATCTTGAAGATTARCGTGCTGATACCCAAAAGTCTGAGTGTACTGTTCATGTGCCAGGGCATTCACACATCCTGCTGAATGTTCCTGACAATTGACCAGCATAAGAGAGGTCGTTGAAAATCTGCTGTTTTGAGAAGAATGGGAATGTTGAGAGGCATACTGCATGCAGAATTCATTCCTCATGCTTTGCATGACCGCAAGAGCAGAAGATGCTCCTCAGAACTTCCCAGCAATAGACTGGTCCTGTGGGGTTGTTTGTTAAGATTATTTATTTTTCCTTCTCTTTTTGCTTGTTTAATGAGGTGGAGCCCCCATTGAGGAGTGGAARTTTTTTAAGGTCAGAAATGAGATCCACACCCAGCTTGTAGTTAGCCTGGTGAATTTCTAGGGAGTATTCAGTGTGGGATGTTTTAAGAGTTCTCAGGAGAGCATTTGATCGGGTTTGGCCTGTGTCCTTTGCCTGCTAAACTTGTCTCTTGCTGTGCTGTCCCAGGCCAAAACCAGCTCCATTACTGCCTGTGAGCTGGGGTGGTTCTGCTTTGTCACGGGAGAGCACATGGGGAATGACCCAGTGTCAGAAAGCCTGGCAGAGATGGAAATAGCCCTGCAGTGTCCAGGCCTGGTGCTGGTGCCCTGACTGAGGTTATTTGATTAGTTCTGTCTAGGCTTGAATGCTGCTGGTGTTTTCCTAAGTGATTTATGGAGACATTTACTGTGGAAAAATGTGTGTATTGACCTCACTTTGTSTCTCTTGCTTCTTATACCCAGAGGGACTTCAGGCTGCCAGGCCAGTACTCAGTGTTCAAGCAACATAAAAACTGCCTTCTGCCCTTAAATCTTCAGGGGTTTCAGAAATTGCTGGTGGTGTCTCTGGGTGGGCTTCAAAAGGGCTCATCACATCTCGATACAAGGCTTTAATTGCTCACATACAGGAGTACCTTGTGAATTCCTCCCAGGATCAACACTTTTCCCTGAAGGAGGCAGCTGGGACCTGCATGTTGACAGCTGTGGTCTGGTTTAGGATTGTTGGATTGCAGGATGTTTGATGGCCTTTTAATTTCCTGTACTGGTCAGAATCATCTAGGAATAAAGATCTTAGTTTTTATCAGTTTAGCAACCTAAATGTACATCTCCCCACTTCTGCTCCCAAACGTGTCTTTTCAGGAGTGTATTTCTGGAAGTTGATCCCAGGCATCCAAATATGGTGGAGCGCTGGCTACAAGCACACCCAAACTTACTGCTCACCCTTCGTGCCATTCACAAGGACTTCTGTGGCAAGTAAGTATTTTATTGCCTTCAGATTTTGCAGGTCTGTGTCATTTGTAGAGTATGTCCTTCCACCTTTATGTATTGAATGAACTCAGCCACACAAGCTCCAGAGCTGAAGCCAGTCCTTGACAAAATAGGGGCTCCCTGGTAGTATCTCAGCCTTCTGATACCCTGAGACAGCCTGGCAAGTGTTTCTGAGTCAGAAATTCTGACACAGATGAGTGTTTCTGATGGGGTGACTGACTCTGGTGGGGTTGTTGTCATTGGAAAATTGCTGCTTTTCTAGGATGGAGGTAGRGATGCATTGTCCTTAGTGACAGTTAAAGCTCTGGTCTTTCTTTTTTCCACAGACCCAGGTTTCTGCACATCCAGAAACAAAGCAGCTGACAACTGTAGCAGGCAGGACTCTCTTTGCTCCTGAGCCTGGCTGAACAGCTTGTTGAGAACTCCTTTTGCCTTGTGAAAGAAATCTCCATTCCCCGGAGTGTTGGACTCTCCCTGCAGTGACAGACCCCTCGTTTCCTGACACAGACTTGGTCCAGAGGTGCAGAAGTTCAGCTGAGCATGTGGAAGTGTTTCACCTTCCTGAGGGAGCTGCATGAAACTTTTTAGTCTGCTTTGCTAAAGTGACTCATTAATCTCAGGACCCAAGACAGAAGAGTTCACAGCTCTAGATTAAAAATACAACTGCTCAGCGTGCCAGATCACCCATTTGGCCTAGAAAGATTTTTATTTTTTTTTTWAACTGGCTTTGAGATAGATTTATAGAGAATGTGACCAGATGGAATGATGAGTCCAAACTCTGGCTTATACTGGCACATGGATTTGCAGGTATAACAGGGCATAACTGAATTGCACATTTCAAATGCAGTTCTGTTCCTGATGCTCCAATAGCAAAGCAGCTTTTGTTTCCCACTCCTGCAGGGTGATTGTCACTGAAGGATGAGTGCACATGTTACAGCACCTGAATTTACAGCCCTTGACACTTGGTGGATGCTGCCAGAAACAGTCAAAGCATTGTAATAAAGATAGTGCTTCAGATCAAAGTCCTTAAAATAATTGCACTTCAATTTTTCAGAGATGCTGGCAGGCCTGAATAAACATCTGGYGCCCATACATTGATAGTAACAGAAATGCCTAAATTCCATGAGAAGCATTTAATTGCAAGACTTTACAGAGAAGCTCAGCGTCACTAGTCCAGTTTTGCAGATGGAGAAGTTGAAAAACAGGTGAAATTACCTGTACAAATTTCAACTGAACTGAGTTTGGAGTAGGATCCAGTCTCTTGACAGGCCTGGCAGTAGCTGAGGTCTGTCTCTTTGGGAAGGATGATTCAGACTAGGGCTGCCTGAAACAGCAYTGAGAGAAGTCTCTGAAATGGACAGTCGACATCATGTCAGTATAAAAAATGGCAGGATTAAATTCAAGCTGCTGCTTGCTGGAGCTGCTGTTTCCAGTGGTGCAAGTTCCCTTCTGGACCGTAGCTAGCCAGGAAGGAAGGAAAGCAAGCCAAGGAAAGGATCTGGTCTGCCAGTCCAGACAGAAGCAGTTGCTGGGTCAGTGGAGGTGAGCRCTCAGGAGGGGTGGGAGTGTTTGTCCAGACAGGGCCCTGCAGTGTGTGTGTGCCAGGGAGGGGCTGTCAGACTCTGTCCAGGCTGACCTGGGACTGCACAGCCAGAGACATGAGGCAGCACATGCAGCAGCAAACTGAGTGTTGGAAGTCTGCAGCAGATTCAGAGGGTGTTACCATGAGCACTGATATATCTGCTGCCTTCCCCCTGTGCCTCTCCCACAGTCTCACTCCCCAAATGAGTCTTTCCTTCATCCTGTTAACTCCTGAACATTGGCCCTGCTTTCCCACAGGCCCCTGAGCTCTCCCKGATGAACCAGCACTTGGGGTTCCAGCTGGACCCCTCCCATACCCACAGCTCTRTTCATAGACTGGCCTTTCACCCACTGTACATCTCACACTGCATTTATCCACCCCAGTAGTTTACCATGTCCTGTATATGCTTTACTTGAATTTGGGAGTGTTCTCTGGTCTGTAGTATTTGCCCTGGTTAAACACAGTGGAGGAAATCTAGAGAAAGAGAACAAAAGTAGATCAGTTTAAGTGCACTTGAGCCTAAGTTTGGAAATACAGTTTCAGCTCAGCTGATTTCTGGCCCCCTGGAGCCATGAGTACAAAGTATAGTTAAAGTGTTGTTTTGTGTGTTTGTGGGAGGTTTTTTTTTCAAAGTAATTTAGGGGTATTTTTTAAGATCAGTTTGCCAGACTCTGTTTAAAAATGAAATTTGAAGAAATGAGTTCTCAGATTTCTCGCCAGATGTTAGCAGTGTTTGTGTGTGAAACAAAGCATTATACACATCCTGCTTCTGCAGGACACCTGAAAAGTCCATGGGCTGATGGGGATGTTAAACAGCATCATACTGCATTCTTCAGGGGGTGGGCAGGTTCCCTGCAGCACGCTGGGGTTAGGTGGCTCTCTGAGACTGCCAGTGGCTGGGCTGCAGAAGGCAGTGTGCTTTTTCCTGSAAACATCAGTCAATCCTTTGTCTGAGCTCTGAGCAGGACAAGTCCCCTGCGAGACAGACTGCTGGTCTAGTCTAGTAGGACAAGTGTTAAATTCCTGTATTTATAGCTAAAACACTGATAAAAATKATTGCATTTCTATGTGTTTGCATTGCATAGTGGTTATATATCTTGGAAAATTTTGTGGTGCTGCTGACCTTTTCATAGAAAGAAAAATTGCAGTTCCTCCCAGGAGGCTGGATGTTCCTGTCGGACTCGCATCCCAGGGAATGTGCTGGTGTAGGACAGTGTGTTCCTCTGTGCTTTACACAGATTGGCCCGGGCTCCTTTTGGTACAGCAGCACTGCAAAGCCCTTTGGAGCTGATGGTTTTAAGGAACCTGGTTGGAGCACTGGGCCATGGCTGTGCTGCCTGAGGGAAGAGGCTGAGCTGACCCTGGCAGAACCCTGAGCACGTGAGCTCTGCAGAGGCACAGCTGCTSCCTGAAGCCATAGAAGGCTGACGCTTCACCCGGCATTCTGTGTAATCCAATATCTGCCATACACTGAATTTTCTGGGAATTTACTGGGTCTTGGGAATTGTATCAAGATGGTGATTTGATTCCTGAGGTGATGCTTTCATAGTGGGGCTTTGTTTTAAAGACCCTGAGGAGCCTGTTTGTGTGTGCTCACATCTGTGTTTTGGGGGTTACTGGCTGTGTGGGATCTGCTGGGGTGACACTGCCCTTCCCCGAGGCGGAGCTGCTKTGGCAGAGCCCTGCAGATGGAGCTGCGGTCCCAGTTTAGCTGTGTCCTCTTCAGCCTTCCTGCTTTGGGCAAGGCACAGGCCGCAGGAAGGGCAAGAAGTGGGGTCAGCACAGGGCTGAAGTGTAGGTGCAGCTGCAAATGGGGCKTTAACCTCAGCTCCTCTGCCGGGAAACAGAACTTCCACACTGGACTGGTGTCAGGAGGCTGGAAGAGGATTCACAGCTGTGACACAGGACTGGGGTTGTATGTACCTCATGCTGTGAATGGGAGGCCCACAGCCCCTCTAGGGCTGGAGGTCAGAGATACCATTTTTATTCTGGTGTGATGTCCATGTGAGCACCCTGAAGTACTGACCATGCTTTCAGTCTCCACCCAARATATGGGGTGAAAGAGACCTGCACAGGGACATTAGAGAGATAAAGAAATATCTTTATCTTCACAATGCTCYGCTGAGCTTGGGCTCTTGTTGGGCTGAGACTKCTTTCCATGTGAGGAACTGACACTRGAGTGACTGCATTAGAGTGGCACAGGACATCTCTGGGGACCCACATGACCATGTGTGTGTGGATTACTGGCCAGCACTCATTCCTTGGTGTAGGGCCATAGATCAAAATGGCTTGGAAGAGAACTTGACAGTCATCTAGCCCAATTTCCCCATCCAAGTARGCATCAACTTGCCTTACATCATTCRTGACAAATGTTTGYCCAGCCTGACACAAAGGCTCCCAGTGCTGATAGCGACTTTAGCATGCAATCTGTCCTGGTGCTTTGTGGTTCTATTGCTACAAAGTTTTCCTCTGTCAGGCAGCTCTGATGCAGCTAAAACCTAGCACTTCCCCTGTACTGAGGTGGAGAACAGCTGCACCTTCTCTTAGAGCACCTTCCCTCTCCTTAGAGCACCTTCCATGTGGTAGTCTGTTCCCATATTTCCTCACAGTCTTAATTTCTGAGGGAAAGAACTCMCAGCACTTATTTTTGTAGGCTGCTTGCACATCCTTCTCTCCCTGCTTGGGAAATGTAAGGGGGACTGTGTGCTTCAGACTTGTTAGAGGTGATACTTGTGCCTCTGGTGAGTGGGATAAARCTGCTAGAGCTCACCCTGCTTACAGAGCTCGCATTTCCCACGTGAAGACCAAGCCAAAACTTCCATTAACTTTTTTTTGTCTGGGAAAGTTATCAAAAACTGTATTTAAGTTTTAATAAACTACAATTTCCACCCCAGCCTGCATCCTGTRGAACAAATACCCACTGAAAGAAGGCTTCTTTCTCACACTCAAGAACATAATGAGGTGCCAAGAGAGACTTAATCGATTTTCCAGGCTATTTCCTCGTCCACAGATGTTTTGATATGCTTTGAATTCATTGTCAGAAGTTTCAGGTGTTGTTCTGTAGAGGGCCTTATCACAGTCCTTCTCTGCTTCTTTTCCCTGGCAGCTGGCAAATCTCATTGTGGTCCATCCAGTCTCTGGTGAACACAGGGGCACTTTTATGAAATTCATCTCATCTGCTTTTGGTGTCAGGACTCAGCACCCTGCTGCAGCTGATAAACCAGATCAGCTTTGCTGCTTTCCAGTGCAAACCCAGAGGATATGGGAGTGAGCAGAGCACTTCTGTGCAGCCAGTGCATCTCTGAGCACGATGAGAATGTGCCAGAGGCTGCTGCAGAGGGCTGGGAACGTGCATCCTGCACACAGCAGCAGCTGCTGCTCTGAGTGCACGAGTGTCAAATGTGCTGTGCTGCAGACAGGTGCTGAGGAGTGCTGCCACATACTGCGGTCTGTCTGTGTGGTTTGTCTTCTTGSTGTGGTTGATGTCACAACTGTAACTTGGTTTAAGTGGCAACTTCTAGCTCTAGAGCTCTGTTTCATCTGCTCCCTTCACCAGCACACCTGAATGGTCACCCTTCTGTGACTTATGTGCTCGTCCCAGCATTTTGGGCAGAGTGGGCATCAGTGTGATTTCAGTGGTGGCTGCACTGTCAGCATTACAATGATAACCATGAGCAAGGCTACCGCAGGGTGGAAGGCCTTAGAGCTACTGCATGTGAACAACCACTGGCCTGGGGAGAAAGGGGCCTTGGCCCCATAAAATATTTGCTCTGGGTTCAGCTTGCTTCAAAGGTCTACGTAAGTAGTTTCACACTTCATCCTTTCTTTTGTGACAGCTGGGATGTTCTGAGTTCATCCTGTCCATGGCAGAGTGTCTCAGCTCCTAGGCTGAAATTTGCAGCATGGCAAAGAAGAGTTTGCCATCCAAATATCCAGTGGCAGCACATGTGATGAGAAATTGAGCTGCAGCAAGAGAAGAACCATGGCAGAGAGTCACAGCAAGAGCTCAAATGCTCTTAATGGCAGTTCTGGCAAACCCAGCTGTAGCTGTACTTGTTCCTCCCTTTACTGCTATTTTAAATAGTGTACATCCCAGCTGTTCCTTGGAAGCATGATTGTGCCTCGAGAGCAGGAAAGCAGYGATTGTTACTCCTCAGTGGGGAGTGTTACCAGAGAAATGTTTACTTTTTAGAGCCTTGGTGTTGGGATRTGACAGGAAGGTAATTTTCACAGTGTGTTACTGGTACAGCCAGTTGTTGCTAAACACTGCAGGACCTGGAAGCACACAAATGGCAGATTGTTTGGAAGAAGGGGGAGGTGAAGAAATCATTACATGGAGCTCRTCTAGGGAAGACAAGATTCTTGGGAAAGGGTGTGTTAAAATGAAGCTGAGGTTTTAGGAGGGAAGGTCTGTGCTGCCACATTCCTGCTTTGCCACTCTAAAACCATAAGCAGAAGTGTGGGACTGAGTCTCTATAAGGTGCAARTTGTATACAGGAGGCAAACTGAGAATTTCTGGTCAATGCTGTACTTCAGCAGCCTTTCTCCAGTGTGAAAGGCTTCCTGGGGACCACAGGTGATGGGCAAGCAACAGCAGATAGAGCACAGAACTCCTGTGGATCAAGAGCAGAGCACTCTCACTGTGTCACAAAGATGCCACTGGTCTGAGTTTCTATAAACATGGTTTCTACAGAAGTTGCTTGGCTGTGTGTGAGTATAGGGGAGGCAGAACTCTGCTTCTAGTGGGATGTCCTCAGCAATGGGAGATTTTGATTTGTACTGTATCCAGCTGCTATCAACAGTTTTAGCTCCCCATCTGCTTCCTCCTTTCCTGGTGGTCAGCTTGTCTCCTGTGTTTTGTATATGCACACCTGCATGCACACAGTGGGACATGTCCATCAGTTGGTAGCATAGTGCTTGTGGCCATGGAGTCCTTACCTGACAGCCTGAGCTGCTGCAGGAGCTGCAGTACCCAGTGGTGCTGGTGGGAGACTGACTGCTGCCATCAAAACCCTCAGTTCTTACTGGAATACTCATGCAAGATTGGATTGTGAACACAGTTGCTTGGATTGTTGAAAAAGGCTTGAATTATTATAAAATTCCTGACCTGGTATTTGGCTGATGATTAATTACTTAGGTTTGCATAGTGCTTTGATGTTCCAGATGTAAACCCAGAGCAAGCTGTTACAATTCTGTTGACCTCGGTGGAGTCCTCCCCGTCATTCCAGTTGGCACACCTGGTGCTCTGAGGTATTTGTATTCTGTGGAACAAGCGTCCAGTCATTGATTTAAGTCTTTCTGGGGACTGGAGGCTGTTAAGTTGTTAATCTTTTTTCCTCTCCTGTATCGATTGCTCTGCCACTTACCAGCAGTGACCTTCGCACCACACCTTTTRACTTTGAGCTTGCTGCTTCTCTAGAGTCCTTCTCTGAGCCTTGGTAGCTCATGGTGTGTTTGTATTGCCACAGTGCTTAGAAACTTCTCACAGGTTGCTCCGTTTCTAAGTTGTCACTACTCTGCTCCCCCGCAAGTATCTTGTTGTGTAACTCTCCCCCAGCCAATGTTGCTGGCTTGCATGGATAAGTTGTTCTATGCTGGATAATTTGGAGTAACCTTGTGATAGAAAAATCCCCCTCTAAAAGGCAACTGAGTCTGGCATTGTCGTTCAGTGATCTGGCAGCTGGTGGGGTTTGCTGGGTGGAGCCCTGGTGCTGACATGTGCTCTCTCTGCTTGAAAAGAGCAGATTAAGTTCATACTTCACTCAAACACAGCTTCTTCATTTAATGTGTATGGGCAGCAGGCAGTCAGGCTGAAAGCAGATTTTGTACTTCAGCTTCTAGGTCAGTGGGTTTTTTGTCTTGTTTGTGTCAGCAGACAGTAGCCCTTTGTTCAGCAGCACAACTATTTCCACCTCAGCAACACACACATGCACGTGATGCAGGTCCTGGGTTGTGCAATAAACTCCAGCAAAYATATTGTCTGTTCCACTTCAGGGCTTGATTGTGTGCCCTATTGACCASCAATAAAGCTAAGAGTATGGAGGTAGTTCCTTATTCATTTATTTTGGCTTTTCCACCCCCTGTTGCCTATGTGGAGAAGAAAAAGGGCATAAGCACTTTGAGAGTGAAAATTTGGTCTTTAGAGATGTGGTCTTTGTAACATGTGCAAGCTGGATAATTAATTAGCATTAAGTCAAGTATTAAATTAACTAATTATTGTAGTAATTATGTAATTTTGATGCTAAGTAGGGGCAGGGTTAAGGTCAGGGTAGTCATGGGCACAAAAATTAAAAGATTGAGAGGTCHAGATGAATGCCTTGTAGCCTGTTGGAGTCCTGATCACAAAGTAACTGCTTGGAATCCCCTCTTTGCAGGGGTCGGTGCTTGCTGGCATCTTCCGGTTCAGGAAGGGAGGCCCCATCCCACTCTGATGCTGTGCTTTTTCCTGAGCCCCTCTGCAAGGTGTGGGCACTTGCCAGTAGGGCTGTGAGCATTCCCATGTGGATGGGATCCTACATCCCACACACAGAGCCCCACACTTGTTCCAGGTGGGACCTGCTGCTCTTTGCAGCCAGTGGGCAGAGGGGTGCAGGGAACCCCCTTTCTCTTTGCTGTTCTACTCTGRCAGTGCCTCACTGCTCCACCACGGCTCTGCTCAGCCTGGGACCAGCTGTGCCTCCCCTGCTGTAACCTCTCTATTTGTGTGTGGATCCCTGCAGAATTCCCTCCCTCCAGATCTTCTTGGACTTTGTTCCTAGCAAAAAATCCTGCTCCAGCTTCTTGGAATTAAGGCACATTAGCCTAACTCAGAATTGCTGTTTCCTGGGAAKTTCTGATGCTGTAAAGCTTGTTTGGCTTTTTTCTTTATTTTTCCTGTAATCAGAATGAAATAATGTTTAAAATTTCCTATGAGGACACTGTGTCCCAGATTTTGAGTTTTAGAAATGTTTTACTCTGGGATTTCTGAACTTTTGTTTTGAGTTAWATCCATTTTAAGTTGTTGTACTGCTGATGCTTCCTGTTGATTTGCTAAGTAAAGCCTAGTAACAGGTCACAGTATGCATATTATATAAAAAACAGTAGTTAGTTACTTTTTTTTTAATCAGCAGCTGCTTAATATGATTGAAACATCTTATTCCCTAGAACAAGAACTCCCYTGTTTGCAATATAATGAGAATCTGGCACTGCCATTACAATACTCAGCAATGCCTTAATCTAGAACACTGGGTAATGTTTTATTGTGGAGTAAAGAGCAGTTCATCTTAATGATCTGAAAAGTAATAAAATATTTCACTGATTTTGTCATATTAGGACAAGGTAATAATGATGCATGTGGGATAAAATTTGGAAGTTCTGGAATGGAGCTTCTGAGCTGCCAGAAGCAAGACTGTTCCAAGGAGCTTTGGCAGGAACTTTTATCAATGTTCTTTCAAAAAACAAGTTAAAGATAAAATCTGTTCTTATAAGAAGTTCTTCCCCAAAAGTTGTTTTGCTGGGGTTTTTCTGCTGCCCTGTCCCTGCAAGACCTCTTCACTGCGCCCCTGAGTGCTGTTGGTAGAGAAGTCTTGAATGCTCTCACTAGGACTTAAACCCAAGTGTCCATAGTGAAAGTGCTGAAAATCCCTTCACTGCAGCAGCTGCCCTTCCCTGGCACTGTTTGTAACACATCATGTCAGGTGTGAGGGAATTCAGGTAATCCTCCTTCTGAGGCAGGAATGTGCTGCTCAGCTGCTGTCCCTCCTTCCCCTCACAGGGGACAGGACAGCCTGCTCTCCCTGTTGGACTTCACAGAGCCTCCTCCACCAGAGGAAATGTCAAATGTGGTTACTTTTCAGCCTTTGTCACTGCACACACTGCTGGGAACCCACGGTTTGGGGAACTAAATTCCAGTGTGGATCCCAGCATAGTTGAAAGGTATATCAGTCGTAAATTAAATTCATGCAGCTATTACACCATATAGTTAAAAGAAAATGAACTGATGCTGCAGCATTATATTATTTGTTATAAACAAATAGGTTGAGTTTGGGAGTAGCATCCACAGTGGAGGAGYATACCTGSGCTGTGGAAAAATTCTTTATTYCCTAGGCTAAGATCTGGGTCTAGCTATGTCCATATTGATCCTTTAAGCATGTATGAGAATGCCTTTGCTTGCTTTTAAATGTTTTGTATGCCATTGTTCTCAGTCTGGGTTTATTCTGAAAGTGGATCTTGGAAAGGTGAGGCGAAGGTTGGGATATGGGATATATCTACAATTATATATATATATATATATATATATATACATATACAGCACAGCTATGTCTATGCTATTAAAAGCTACAGGGAAACCCCAGTGAAATGCAGGCAGCAGGAAGTTTGCCCACAAGCAAGGAATGGATGTGTCCTTAGCAGGAAAGGCTGAGGGAAACTGAGCCTTGTTAGAAGGATGTTCCCATCGTTCATGGCAGCTGAGARGGTTCAGTGGATGGATCTGTTTGGCTGCATTTTAGAACTTGCAGAGTTCAGGTAAGGGCTTTGAACTTCTGAGTAGAACAGGTCTGGGATTTGAGGGCCTAATGGAGACTGTCCTTCTGTCACCACTGCCTGAGCCAGAGAAGCTCCAGATTTGGAAGGAATGTGGGGTGGAGAAGACTCAGGGCTCACATGGCTGTAGGATGGTTTCAAGGGGACAGTCCTGCTGCAAACAGGGAGGTTTCAACTGWGCTGCAGGGGTGTGCCAAGAACTCTGCATGTGATTCAGTTCAGAAAATGAGCAGGTGCAGAACGGGGCTGGGAGGAGGAATGAGGGACAGATAACTTGGCAGATAAGTAAAAACCAAAAGAGAGGAGTTTGTTTTGCCTACAAAACAAAGCCTGGGAGAGAATGGGATGTCTCTGTAAACACCTCATTGCCAAGCAAATACTAGAGGGGAAGAAAAGTCCTTTATAATAAAGATSAATGCTGGCACAAGGACAAAGTGGTACAAATTTGCTATTAATAAACTTAGCCTGGAAATTAGATTTTCAACCACTGGAGTGAGATTGTGGAGCAGTGTCTCAAAGGGAGAAATGGAAGGCAAAGGAGCTTTGTAAAGGAGCCTGAGGAGCCTGCAGTAGCAAGTTTTCTCTCTGACACAGTCTCATGTCATTTCATGCTTGCAGGTGCCTCAGACAGCCTGACCCCCCAGTGCAGGCAGGAGGGTGACYTGCAGCAGCAAGTGAAGCAGCTGTAATTAGGAATCAATAGCCAAGGTGCAAATCAGCTGCAGGAGAGGACAATTTCAGGGTAGCTGAGCTCTGACATCCACTTTTGACTGTATCTAGTGGTTGGATTCTGTGACTCCTACATCTGTAGTCTGCAGGGAGAAGGGATTTTCTTCCACTTCTTTTTTTCCCTGCAGTAATTGAAAAATGGAGGTAGGGCCTTATTATTCTGTAGAGACAAAAGTTTTCTCCACAGTTGTCCAAACAATGCCTGTTCAGCTCTGACAAGAATAYCTTTGTTCTAAGCTGTCGTGGGATGTTTGCCTTAGTAACACAGAGGCATTTGGAGAAGCTGCCTACATTCAGTCTTCTCTYTTGGCAAATAGAAGAGAGGAATACAACAAATGCTCCTCACTAAGAAGTTGGAAGCCTCAAGAAATCATAACTAAGATGAATCTGTCTCCTGAGATTTCCCCAAATTCTTCTGTACTTTCTGTCAATTTAACATAGAGAATAGTTCGTATAGGGGATACTCAACACAAATTTCTGTATTTTTTGGAATGTTTTGTTTTCTTCTTCTGACACTCCATTCTTTCTCTTCTTTCTCTCACAYCTTAAATAGAACCAAGAAAGGTGCTTGTGTTGTACTGGTCTCATTCCTTTTCTTTGTAATTCTCTTAGTTATGTAAGAAACTTTTGCCCATTGAGGAGCTATTTTTATTGTATTAGTTCCAGCAAACAGGAGTAACAGAAACAAAGGGCTTGAATCTCCTTTGCCTTCCCTTTTTTGTTACTGTTTGCTCCAACCCAGAGCAGTGGATGTAATTAACTGTAGTGGATGTAAGAGAGAACCCTGAGTACACTCTCAGTTTTGAAACTTTTGGGGGTTTGCAGGGTGTTTGAGCTCAGAACAGTGGATTCTCAAGAGTTTGTGTATTTCTGTAAATGATATTGAGAATCCCTCAGCTGTGGACATTTTAGAATGGCATCACCCTCGGAAAGATGTTTTCCATGTTTCTTTCTGTTGTGTTGCTGCCATATCTCTGAGGACTGTAGGACAGGGCTACAAAATCCTGTTTAGCCTGGTTTACACAACCACAAGGCTGCCCTACAGACCTGGGAGCTTGTGAAAGGCAGCAGTGGGTGTCAGACCACACCCTCAGCTGGATGGAGAGGCAGCTGTGGAGCAACCCAGKCAGACTTCTCCAGTAAGAAAAGGAAGGTCAGTGGTGTTTGCTGGTTCGTAGCCATAACTGGGTTAAAAGAAATTTCAGGGTGGGGTTTTTTGTTTTTTTTTTTCCAATTAAGGGGTCCTTTTATCACACACAAGTGYAGTTCCTGCTTATCTAGCAGAATGACCTGCTCAGCTCCCTCTCTCTTTCAAGCTGAGTTTCAGTCCTTCCACTGGTGCCAGGGGTGAGGGTCGTTGCAATGAGGTTCTCCTCAAACCTGTCCAGCTCTKGTTGCATCAGCCTCAATTGGACAGTAAGTAAGGCAGGGTGGAGTACATGGATCCCCAAAGGTGTGTCCATAAATCCCASTGAAGAAACTCAGAACACTTTCTTTGGTCAAAACAAACTTGAGTTTGGAGTGTGTTGCACAAGAAAATTGAAAAACACAGTTACTGTTGCCTTGTAATTTGAATGCTCCTACTCATGATTGTCAAGATTTTTTGATTAAATGATAAAATCCCTGCACTGAATAAGGAAGGGCCAAGAAGCTATGACCCCATTTGTGTCTCAGGACAATAGTGCAGCTCTAGTATGAAGGACACCCCATCTCCTGTCCTGTGCTGTTCTTGTCTCCACACTCAGTTTGGCAGCTGGGGTTGTTCTTTGTGCCAGTGCAGTTGTTCACTTGTGCTGAGTTGGTTTCTTCCTGCTGTGAAGGAAAGGTGAAGAACTAAAATGAGTTCTGCCATTATCCATAAGGCATTAGGAGCCTGGTACTTCTACAGTGCMGAATTCCAACACCCAATGGACTGGACYTTGCCACTTTCTCTGAAAGMCAGGACAGCTATGGGCTTTATGAACACCCTTCCATATGGCAGATGGGGAGTGTGGCAAGAGGGAACTTGGCATAGCTCTGTGGCTTAGTTTAGATTCAAGTGATGTGAGCCTGTTCTTGAAACATATGAGTTATAATCGGTGCCAGATCATCGGATTTTGTACCACTTTGTCATAGAAATACCTTTGAGGGGGCCAATCTTAGTCATTTTGGATGTGCAGGGTCTCCCATGCTTAATTCAATCACTCCTTGCAGTCTCAGTGTGAGGATGCAGCAGATCRAAAGAGGGAGCAGATGGCATCAGAAGATGGATTAATGCAATGAGGAAGAAAGCAGCAGGCAATGGGGATTAGCCCCATCTTTTCTTGGCTAGGCCTGGGCTTCTACAGAGCTCAGTGCCCAGCTGGGAAGTATGGCCCAGATACTGAGGAGGTAAATTTTARTGTCCAGGTCTCTGTCTAGTATTGTGGATCCTGACACTTCATCTGAGTGCAAGAGGATCTGGGCAGCAGTCAGGAATATGCAGAGGTTGGATTTAAAGGAGCTGAACAGTCAGGAAGGATGAAAAGGAAGGGATGTTTGTATGATGCTGCAGTTTGTGTTCCAGGCAGTGGTGCCAGATGCTGGAGAGGAAATCCCCTCGAGGAAGTGAACTAAGAGGATGTAATGCTCTGAAAAGAACTGTACAAACCAGGAACTACTGCAGCCTCAATGTTGTGCCTTTTGTTCTGACTCCTCTGTGCTGCTGCTGATCRGGAGGGAGCAGTGCTGGGCAGTCCCTGCAGGCATTTGCATTTCATTTCACTGCTTTAGAGTAACAGAGACAGGCCATCATCTGGTCAAAGCTCAGCTGCAAATGTCATGAAACATCACAGTCATATTTGTGTGAGGTGCTTCTGGCCTGGTACTAAGAAGGTGTACCCTTGTTTTACCTATTCTCTGAGGTGCTTTACACCTTTGCTGTGTTCCAGACATTCACTTKGACACCTGGTGAAGGATCTGCAGCACAGCCACTCAGAGTGACCTATCACACAGCCTTGATCTGCTCCACACCTGTAATTTTCCACCTTCAGTGCCGATACTGCTGGGAGGGGCTAATGGTAGGTGACTCATGCCAAGTGACTCAGGCCCTGCCTGGTGTCTGCCCAGCTCTGATAAAATCTCTGCCAGTTTGGAGGATCCCTTGCTCTGATCATCCCAGCTCATGTGGGTGCTTGTCTGGCTCTGCTGGCAGGTCTCTCACTGGAAGCTGACTGTGTWCATCAAGCTCCTGGGCTTTTCACTGACTTTACCAGAATGAGATCCAAGAGCTATGTTTCTGATGTAACACACAGTGTCATAGGTTGTGGACCATCAAAGATTTTGGTGKTTTTTTTCATTCTCTTCCAAGTGACAACAGAAACAGTGACCAGACTGTGTGGGTTTTGGTTAATTTATTAYTGGGTTTTGCTCRTGCTCTGYACTGAGCTTGGTCCATGTTGGGGATGGTTGACATGGTCCATCGTGGGGATGATTTGCCTAGTGGGGACACTTGTGACCARTGGCCTACTCCTGGCTGCTGAGGGTTGTTAAGTGCTTGCCCTTGGTGCAGGGGTTGYTCAGGGTGTGAATCAGGAGTTTGTCACCTCCAGGGGCTGTGTGGAGTACCTTGGGCACTGGACTGGTTTGCAAAAGTGTTCCCTCACATCTCTCACAGAGTAAAGATGTCTCAAAGCAGGTATTGTTAATTTTTCATCTGTTTGACCTTTCTCCCTGACGGTGATAGACACTGRTAGGAAGAGTCCTGCTCAGCACAGAATGGGGATGAGGCTGCAGCAGTTTGCAGCAAAATGGTGCTGTATTGACTTTATGTTGATTCATTTCAAATATTTATTCTTCACTAGCACTGTTTGTTTCTGTGTGAGCAGGAAAAGAAGTGGAGAATTGTGCTTAATATTAATTTTCAAGTGTTGCAGTTAATTGTAGAGTTGTCTGAAAAATGAATATTTTCCCTCTCCTAGTGGTCCTTCCACCATTAACGTAAGCATAGGTGAAATCTTTGGCTTGCCAAGGTAAGTGTATCAGGCCAGGGTTGTTAATGTCCCAGTRCCAGGTGTATTGAAAGGAAACAAATCCAGCCTTACCTGTGTCTGAAACATGAGGGCAGGTCAAAAGAAAAAGGGACAAAAGCTCCTTGATTTTCTCAAAGAGATTTCCCATTATGCCAAGCATTCTCATTTTTCCTCCTCCAAGTTCCCTGTGTATGAAAGGAAGGCTAACAGAGCACTGAATTCCATTACCTTTGTCCTGAATGGAGGGGTCAGGGTGCTGATCWGGAAAAACTTACCAACAAAAACACCTTTTAAATCTGGACATCAGCACAGAATCCCCTGATCACTGTCAATAGTGAGTCATTCCTGGAAACCTCTGTGACCTACAACACCAGGCATGGCCRGTGAGGGGAAGGGAAGGTGACAAGTGGGTTTGTGGTGAAGGTGACAAGTGGTGAAAGTGGCCCTTCACTCCTTACAGAGTGATGGCCTTGCAAGTAAGGACATAGCAGGGGTGAGGTGTCAGGCAGCTAAASTGACCTCAGTGCTAAAGCCAGGCTGCCACCAGAATGTCACGGATGGGAGGGGTTGGTTTAAGGCTCTGGGACAGGCTTTTACCAGGTGAGAGGGGCTGAGTGACACCCAAAGGACAGAGGGCTTCCTGTACCTCAGCCCTGAGACCACTGAACAATATAGTCATTTGTAGCTAGAAGAACATGTAGATRTCTTCTTAGAAATGAGGCTGTTAGACCTGGGGCAGATTGCTGCAGTTACCAGCTCTGCTCTCTCCTCTGCAAAGCACTGATTGTGGGGCTGCTCTGCAATCACGCTGAAAGTGAAGCCAGCACTGAGTAAGAGCTGCTCGTTAAGCAGTGCGTCATGGAGGGAACATGTGGCAGCAGTTTCTCAGAACTCCTCATGGCTTAAGTGGTATCGAAGAGGAATTCTGCCTGTGGTTGTAACTGTGCCAGGAGTTCCTAGATTTGTGTTGCTTTAGTGCACAGGCAGCAGGAACAGCCATTGTAAATCCTGGTGACAGCTGGTGTGGAGTCAAGGGCAGAAGTGTAAAGGGGCTGTTTCATAGCTCTAGGAAGCTGTGCCTTTAGTGGCATTTGTTTCCTCCTATCATGTGCTTTTCTGATCCTTGATGGGCCTGACTGTAGCCTGCTGAAGGTGTCTTGTGCAGTTGGGACTGGCCCAAACCCCAAGGAGGTTTGTCTTTGTCTTTGCACAGGGTGGTTCAGTGAAGGTGCCATGAGGGAACAGTTGGACCAAACACTTGATCAGACACTGAGAGCAATGATTTCTTGTTGGGTGGCATAAGATACCCATGGTCCTAGGAGTTAAAAGCTTTTCAGGAAATGCTGTTGTTCATGTGGACATTTTCCATTCTTATTTTCTCCTCTCTCCTCCACCTAGAAAGGCTCAATGCCAAAAGAGACCCATGAAGATATTTCTACTCCTTTCACTGATGTTCTYGTCTCTTGCCCTTTATCTTTGCTGAAGTCCCCCTGAGGCAGTGGGGTCTCAATCCCCAGCTGCCATCCTGCATCAGGATCAGCACTGTGCAGAATTCAGGCTCTTGCTTTGTCCTTCTCTTCAATTTTCCAGCCATAATATTTTAATTCCCTTCTCACCCATTTTAGGAGCACACTTTTAAGTTTGGGAACACACGTTTAAGGTCTAACTCCAAGCCCAGCACCAGGGAGGATGCTCTGCMTACCAAGGAAAGAGCAACCCCTTGCCCAGTGCTGGGTATGAAGGTACATGTTAATCCATGGTGCCACATTGACTCAGTGACAACTGGAGTTCAAGAGTGTGCATCCAGAGAAGATAAATGTGTGGTGGTTGGTTACACAAACCAGCAGGTGCAGCTTCTCGGAGGGGAAGGATTGATGTGCTGTGGACTTACAAGAAATCMTTAAATAGTGTTTTAACAGACCCAGTACATCTGGGAGCAAAGGGTTTCAGAGCTGGATTGGAAGCTGGTGGTGGCTGCATGAYTGTGACCTTGTTAAAGGTAAACYTAAGTAAAAAGAAGACTCTCCCAGYTAATACTGTCACATATAACTTACCCAAAGTTAAAAGACTTCTGGAATTAAACTTGGCAAGTGTTTTATAAGAAAACAATATTAGAATTAGGTATTCTTTAAAAGCARTGCAAGAAAGTGTGATTCTGCCCTCAGGAAAGAGTTATCTTCATAAAAGCTGATCATTGTTCAGTGGTGAATACAGCATTAGGAACAAAAAAGTGAAAGCAATGTGGGAGGGGAGGGCAAGCTGGGCACAGTTAATATAAATTAGAAATGAAGTGCAGAAAACTGGAAATGAAAAGGAAAATGGAAAATTATCCTTGGCTTCTATCTTCAAGGGCACTAAAGAATTTAAACATYCTACTTGAAACAGAAAAAGAATTGTGTAAGGTCTCTTTGAAATGGAAATGCTGCAATTGTTAATGATGATGAAAATAAGTAGAAGCATTTAGTAAGTATTTCTGATCCATGTTTGGATGACAGCAGAATAATACAATAGACTCGCAGGAGGACAGTGAATTAATTTCTCARTTATAAGACACCAGGAAAGAAAAAGTATTATAACATCCTAACTAATAATAAGCATTTTAGAAAGTACATGTTCAGATAACCAGCAGGCAAGTGCCCCAGCAGAGGTGTTGAGAGGATGGGTGGTGTGCACGTGGCTCTTCTTAATACTGGGGAAATCCAGGACAGSAGGGTTTTAATGCCTGAAGGAAAACTGGATTAGTCAAGCAAAACAATCACAAGGGGAGTTTGGAGTGAAGGGCTCCTTCCCTGTCTCACTCTTTCTCTCTGGGCTTAGGGAGAAGCCCTGAGGGAGATGATCCCTTTGTGTAGTTGCTGGATTTCAGACTCTTACAGGACAGAATGACAAGTCAGCTTCTTTAGGAACAGGTTGTTTGGAGCATTAAATCAAATAAATTTAAAAAAAAAAAGGCTCTAGATCAAAAAAGGCCCCAAAGTGCTGCTGACTTGAGAAGTGGACTGGCTGAGGTTCCAGGCATCATTCCCAAAGAGAGATGGATCTTGGATTCACTGTCAGTGGGGGGGGGGGGCCATGCTGCTTATTCTTGGATATTCTGTCCACTAGTGAGTGAAACTGCTTACACAGGAATTMATTTCCTGTAGAAATGTTGTGAATGATGATGCAGATGCTGGAAACAGTAATTCCTCCTGATTGGTGAGGAAGGGGCCATGGAGTCTGTACAGCTTTGAGCCTCCCTCTAAAGGCAAGGTGTGCTTGCAGGTGAGCTGTTGGGATTTGTCCAGCTGCAGGGTTTGGAGGCTCTGTAGAGCAGCCTGTGARCTGAGGGACTCTTCCCACCTTAGCACCTGCCCCAAACAGGATTTGCAGGTTAACTACAGAAGGTTGTTCTGTGTGCTGGCCGTGTCTCCACTGGGGCACTGCCAGGGGTTACCTGCTATGGGCTCAAGGCCTGGATCTGATCTGGCAGCCCAGACTGTGCCTGATGACAAATTGGAGCATAAAAGGGTGAGCTGCTGCCCGAGGAGGCTCTACCAAGGTACAAGACAGAYGTGCCTGGGTGCCACTTCCCAGCCAAGGCAGTGAACTCCTCCTGCAGAAGGGGGGAACAGGAAAGGGAAGGCTCATCAAAGGAACAGCCTTTGGGAGGAAAAGAAGGCAAGGCTCAGGATGAAACGTTATACCAGTTCACATGCTCATTCTGCTTTGGATTGCATGATAAAAGATATTTAATTTWTTTTTGTTTTATATATATACAGAGCCCCACCTCCCCATCAGCTTTGTCTTGCAGCTTCTCCTACATCCTCTCCTACACCCTCCTACAGCTCTGCTGTCCTCAGCTTGGATGGGTTCACCACAGAGGTGGTAATTCCACTTTWTGTCCTTACTGTTGCTGTGCTAGGAAGGTAACTTGGTTTTTCTTAAAACACTGGAGTGCCTTTCCCCGAATTGTTATTTAACACATATTTTTCAGATGTACTGACATCTCCAGTGAGTGTTTCATAATTTAAGGGTCAATTAYTCCTTCTCAGTTTTCTAGGAAATGCCAGTACTTGTGAATATCAGACACAGAGGTCTTTGTGTTTTCAGTTAGCTCAGAAATAGGGGCATTCTGTTTCTGCACTTTGCACCTGATATTATTCATCTCCATTCACTACAAATGAGCTTCTCAGCCTAATCTTTTGTTCCTGTTATCAGGCTGGTATCTGTAATGCTGATGTAAAARCAGTATTAATTATTGGATGAATAGTAGGAACTAGAAATTGAATCACAAATGGAATTATTAATATTTATGGRAGCTTAATTATGCTGTAATGTTTTGTAGACCTGCATTGACAAAGATCTGCACCATACAAGGAATRCTTTCCCTGGTGCAGGTTTACATAATCAATTCTCAGTATTTGGAGCTTCTAGTGAGTGATTTTTAGATGCAGCTTTATAGCCCAGTTCTGCTTTTCCTCAGCAGGGTGAGGGAGGGGAATGAGCTTGAGGCCCTGCTTGTCCTTATCTTCTAGGGGTGGGAATGCAGCATATGAAAACAATTCAGGGAAACTCTTAATCTTTCTACATTATCTGTCTGATCTAGTAGAGATCCCATGTTGTGCAGGAAAWATTTTCCAGGAATCCATAGCTTCTACATCTGGGAAGTAACTTCAGTCCTGRAACTTCTTTGGCAAAAGCTGCTTGGAGGATGTTTTTAGGGGCATGCTGTGAGCATGACAGGCTGTTCCATCTGTCTRCAGAACAGTTGCAGGCTGTGAGCAGAAGAAATGGGGAGGCACAACTGACCTCCTCAAGGGTATTGCCAAAGCTGGAAAATACAGCTCGGAAATACATTTTAAAAGACCACCTTAGGTGTGAGCTGTGCATAGGTCTTTGCATGTCCTAACTGGCACTGTGAGCTTGGGGTGCTGATATTGCAGAAATGCACAAGAACAAAGCTCCAGATGTCAGCCACAAGCTTTGCAGWTTCTGAAGCATTGCAGCTTCAGAAGCATAGACTTCTTAAATGTCTATGTTTCTGTTTACATGATATTTTGTCTTATTATTTTGGAAGCTGTTAGATTAGAAAGTGAAGAGGATATTTATCCTAACAATCACAAGAACAGTGGTAACAGAAAATAATTTTTAAAAAATTTAGTTCTCCTATTTAGCATGCCCCCCCCCTTAAATAAAAACGGTATTATTTAGAAGAAAAGGCCAGAAATTAAAGTCTTCTAATTTATCTTCTAAGACCTGTTATTAGTGAATCTGAATGAGTGCAGTGCTGCAAGCTCCTGCCTGTTCTGCTGCTGCAGTGTGATTGATGCCTGGTTTATGCATTTTGCAGTTCGCACGCTGTATTTGTCTTTCAGTCATTTCTTTCTTTACCTGTTGCTGTTCACAAACTGATATGATTGACAGATTAACATTATWGCTGAAGTACCTTGTATATGATTGACAGATTAACATTATTGCTGAGGTACCTTGGAGCTGTTGTTTCCTCCATCCATTAGAGGTGGGGGCTCCAAGGACATTCTTATTGTTCAGTGACTTACAGCCCATGATTTGTATCTGCTCACTAATTCCCTGTACATGGTCTCTGCATTCTCAAGAGGTTCACGCAGTGTGACCCTGGCCTGGGTCACTGTAAAGCCACATTTAATTTAAACAAGGGTACATTCAGCTGGCCAGAGTGCGTGTATGGAGTTTAAACTCATGGTGGTTTCCTCCTGCCTCCATGGGGCTGATTACCACACATTCCTTTCTTTTAATTTCAGCCCTCTGCAGTTCTAGGAAAAGGTCCTTGATTAAGTACTGGGAAACCAGCCTATTTGTGGGTCTAATTTTATTGCTTCAATTACATTACTATATGCTAAATATAGGAAGGCACCAAGCAAATTCCAGATCCAGGGCAGAACAGGGTGTTCAAGAGCACTGTTCAAGTTTAAATGGCTTGGTTTGGGTCTCTGTTTAATTCTAGCTAATGAACCAATTTCTCACTGAGTAAATGWGCACATCTACATTGATTTATAGGCAAGGAGCTGGGTCATGGGTTTGGTACAGCTAAAATTGAGCCCAGTGCCCCATTCTCTGCTTCCTGCTCCTAATTGAAGGGAGCAGAGATAAATGGTGTGTCATGCTGAGGAGTTCAGAAGTCCTGGAGGGACAGCAGGGTGCTTCAATCTCTAAGCTGGTGCATGAGAAACTGGAAATCAGCAAGGGGAAAATGTTCACCAGCCTGTAAAATGGTCTTGTGATTTGCTGCTCASTCTCCATTGCCTTCTGTGCTATTCCTGCATGGGTTTTTTTATATCCCTAAAATCCATGTAAGATAGCAATGAAGCTTGCTTATCTCGTGGCCTTGGAATGGCAAGGACCTCCAGCATCCTGTGTAACCAGGCAGGTTGGAATTTTCCTTCTGTCCAGCAGCTGAAAGAAACACCCAGCAGACAGAAAACCAGAGCATGGAGCACTTAGAGTAGGTGAGAGACTGATTGCAGTGCAGCYAGAGTGTTATCTGTGAGCTGAGCAGCCCCTGGGTATCTCGGGGAGCAGCTCCTGGGACAGCCCCATGGTGGCATCGAGCCAGGCCCTGTCCCAGGATGGCCACTGGGAGCCCCTGCCAGGCACATCCCTTCCCAACCCCGGGGGGCTGGAGCTGGGAACCGAGCTGCTGGCTGCCCAGCATTTCCCAGCAAGGCCAGGCTTGAATTTTATAAAAGCTGTRTGAATTCTCAGCCAGCTGTGCCGCTGACTGCAAACTCTGCAGCAGGATTTCTGCCTCTGTTCACAGCTCTGTGCTGCTGCCTTGTATTTCTAGGGCAGCTTGTTGGGAATCCTGAAACAAACTCATTCTGGTTCCTGTTTTCCGTTTTTCTGTGCCTCAAGGCTGTTCTCACATTCCTCACTGGAGCTGGTGACTGCTCCATTTCCCTGGGTCTCATTCAGAGTGCTGTACCTACAAGCCAGATACTTRTCGTCTCTAAAAGATGTTTGTTTCCACAGAAAAATAGCAATGAGGTTACTGTCTGCTCTCTTCACAGCCAGTCAGGCTGGGAGAAGTCCAAATATCCAATCATCCCTTGGAATTCATAATGCTTGAAGATAAAGCAGCCAAAAATAGTTTCTATGAGCTGGATGGTCCTCTAACTTTCTGTGTTTATCTAACAGGAAAATCGTAAGAAGGACAGTGGGTCATGCACTAAACTGAGCAAGATCATGGGGCAGGTGGGAGCTCATGGGGATGAGCTTATTCGTAATTTATTTGATTAACTTAACCTCTCTCTGCTTGAGAATTGTCTTCTTGCATTGCTTTTGTGTTTGATGATAAAAGGAAAACCAACCCAGCTGTACTGTGAAGCATTAAGAGATGCTGAATAGAATCTTTGGGGAGAGGWGGGGGGAAAGAGGAGAGTTTGCACAGCTCTGCCAGAACCTTATTTTTTCCTGCCTTCCAAGAACAGGCTGTGTTCCATCCCCTGCCGCCCCCTCAGCTGGTGCTGGGAAGAGCAGCTGAGTTTAGCTCACTGTTCCTGGAAGTCACTGAGACATGGAGCATCAAGAAACCAGCGTTTTCTGTAGCACTCTCTGCTTCAATGGAAAAGATGAACTGATCTTTATCCTGCTTGTTCACGAGCCAGGATTAACCTTCACTGCACCAAGACAGGCTACAAAATGTGCCCTTTTAGAAAAGGGGCCRTGTGTCTGGAAGCCACTCTGAAATGCAGTGTCACATCTTCAGCAAATGTATCCCTGATGTTGGGCTCAGGCTGTCCAGCTTTATGCTGAGAACCCCTCCTACTGGACTTTTTGCCCATCAGAGTTGAAGCAGAGCAGCTGTTCAGGCAGGCTGTGCCAGTGGCTGTGTCCTCTTCTGTGCTYAGTGAGGGACTTTTGCAAAGCAGAGAACTTAGCCACAGACTTCCCCAGAACTGCCCTAGTTAAGAAAAACCTTGAGAGGGCAATTACAGCTTGGTGCTGTGCACTGATGCACTGRAAGTTTGATTATGTGCTTTTAGAGCCATATAACAACCATGCCATGGGGGAAATTCCAGTCAGTTAAACGAAATTACTTTTATGAGGGTTACAGATAGGGAGGAGGAGTTTATGGTTTATGATCCTGTAATTTGGATTCTGTTTCTTGCTGTATGATGGGTTCCCCAGTGCCTCAGTTTCCCTGTGTAATGTAGGATATACAGGTACTGTGGTTCAGCTGGGCATCCTGAGTGTTTATTAATGCCTTCCCCAGGCAGAAAGATCTCCAGAAACACCATCTATTACCAGACCACTGGAAATGCACTGGTTCATTTGCTTCTTTACTTAGATTGATTCAAAGCTTGTTATTCCCCAGCTGTGAATGTCACAGCCATAGCCTCAGTGCCAAATTTAGCTAAGTCTGATGAGATCAGGAAACAGCTTAAAGTGACCAGAACAGGCAGATGTAGGCATGTCTAGTGTTATTTCCATGGATGCAATTAATCGTAGTCCAAAGGTTTTTCTCTTTCAGTGTTTTTGGCTGTCTTTATTCAAGGGACAAAGAAAATCCCTTTCTTTCCCTCTGTTCTTAAAATTGGCTTAGACTTCTCAGTTGAAACAGGTCACCATTGACAGTTTACTCTCTGATGAGAGCTGGACCCTGATTTCAGCTCCTCATTACAGTAACCTGGGAAAGAAAACAAACACCCCRTGAGTGCCAGCATGGGCATCTGTCRGAGGGCACACACAGAGAGAAGGTGTTGGGGTAACCTGGGGTGTCAAACCCCCCCTTTCTGGAGGCTGGCATTGGTAGCTGCATGTAATGAGACAACGTCTTCAGATGATTTTTGTGCCTTGCAGAGTTCACTGAAGTGACTTATTTTTGGGTTTTTTTTTCTGGCATAGACAGTGAAGGAAGAAGGGCTGCAACACTTGGATCCTGCAAGACTCTGCTTTGCCCCTTCTGTCCCCTAAAGGGATTTCATTGCTATTCAGCTGAGTTTCAGGCTTCAGAGTCAGCATCCCACAATACTGTGAGGCAGGGAAAGAGGCTGTGGGGTGTGATCCCTGTCTGAGGGTCTGGCTCTTGGGAAGGAGCTGAGTGACCGAGCTGATGTGCAGCCTTCCCCCATCACTGCTGTGGYCTGGGSAGCTGCCTGGGGAGCAGGGCAGGGGAGGGCTTTCTCCAGGAGTGAGTATTGCAGGGCTGGAGCTGGGCTGTGCAGAGGGGCTGGAGGTGCTGTCCCGGGCAGTTCTCTGAGTGCAGTGCTCAGCCCTTCTGTTGTGTGTGGTCTTATTTTGGTTTGGGCTCATTCGTGTTACAGCGTGGGAAGTTGCCARAGCAGCAATGCTCATGCTGCTGATCAGCCTGTAAGAGTTTCTTTGTTTGACTGCCTCAGTTCTTGGAATTGATCTAGGCCAAGCAGCATCTTGAAAAACACTAACTAGAAAAATAGCTTCCACCTGGTATTTTCCTTTTAGCACCGATTCAAAGGGAAAAACAGAGCTGCTGCAAAAGACTGCAGGCATCCTGTGTGGTGAGAAGGTGTCAGCAGCTGAGTCAGGCTGAGACAAAACATTTAAAGAGAAATCTGTAAGTATCTGCCTGTTTGGACCCAGCTCCATCCCTGTGCTGAGCTCACAGGGTGGGTGAGTGTTTGCAGGGTGCAGTAGAGCTAACACACACTTAGCAGGTGTGATACTGATGGATTTGCTCCTTGCACTGTGCCCTTGCAGATACCACCCACAAGAATGCAATCATCCTATTTCTGAGTAACTGGCTGATCACAGTGAAATAAGGAATGAACCCCTGATAACATCACAAATTTCCAACAAATTTGTTTTCCAGCAGCCTTGAATTTTCATGAGTGAAGAACGAGAATTTCTTTGATTTTCATTTTATGAGAAAATGTTCCTCTTTTGTTAGCAGAAGTTCCAGGSTTGGTTGCTCCCCTGAAGCAGGTCCTAAACCACAGTTCTTCCCAGGCTTGCTAGCCCTGGGATRTTCACTCATATGAGCTGTGACAATTGTCCTAGAAATACAAGGCTTGAAACCTAAAGTGCTCATTATCATTTCCATTACAGAYTCATTCAGCAGTTTGCAATAAGGGATGTATCTAATGTTACAGGAAGCTTGCATTTGACACCAGYGAGGCAAATAAAGGGGGAAAGGGGGCCTRGAAGCCCAGGATGCACACGTGGTTTGTCTCAGGATAGCTGACAGGTTGGAGCGGAAAGGGGAAATAGGATTTAGGTCTYCTGAGTCTCAGCCAGCAGCTTTGCTGCCCCTCACCTGCAGGTAAAAGTCTCTGAAACAGATGAATTGATCMCTGCTGGCTTCTGCTTCCTTCTCTCTTCACTCATATTCAGTAGCTTGTCTGCCAAACAGTTTTGTAGGGTTTCCAGGAGGCAGAAGGTTGGACTTTGAGAGTTCAGCTGGCAGAGAGCTAACACAGACAATGACTTGTACACAGACATTTCCAGAAGCCTGATTGTGTCCTTGACCCTTTGCACCAGGTGCTGTACTGGCACAGCTGTGAGTGCTGGTACTGCTTGTGCCAGGAGGAAAGAAAGAGAGTCCTGTGGCTGGAAAAGGGCGATGGTTGGTATCTTGTTCCATCGCCTGGCTTTAGGGCTTTAGTTGTTTTTCAGGAACGGCCCTTACAGAGGTGAGCAGAGCCAGAAATGTGAGCTCTGGCTCTGCTGTGTGCTGAGAACTSCAAAGGGATGGAGGCCTCTTTTCCTTGGTGTAAGGTTTCTTTGCTCTGTCCATCCCTGGGGCATTTTGTTATCGCTGCACTGTCCTCATCACTCCTAAGTGGCTCTCCCTGYGATCTTATCTCCGTCCTCCCCCATGTCCTCTTTTCCTTTGCTTGGCCTGCACTCTGGGTTTCTCTCCTCTGGTATCTTGTGCTCCTGACTGTCCCCTCCCCATTATGAGCAGCACAGACTGCCTCCTCCCCTTCTGTGTTCACCACGTTTGTCCGCTTCTTCCTTAAATTCTCTCTTATCCTTCCCTCTGCCTTGTAGCTGGTTCCTGTGTGGCTGTCAGGCACTCGTGTCCCTACACTGAGTGTTGAAGAACAGACAGACCAAACAAGGTTTGCTGGGTCTTTGCTGTGCTCTTGATCAATTCGGTGTTTCTGTTGCTCCTGGCTGTTCTGAGAGCGCAGGCAGGGAGCCCAGCACCCCCTCCCACGCGATGAGCTCACAGGGAGCTGTCACAGTTTATTCTAAGAAATCAGCTAATGTACAGTACTCGGCAGAAGCACCCCTCCCCTGGGAGGATCAGCAGAATTAGGATGTGCAGCAAGTTATCTTGGGGATTACACAATCTTATCACCTCCTCCAGGGCACCAGGGAGAGGCAGCTCTGCTCTGAGCGCTCTGAGTCACACTTCCCCTGAAACATGTACAGGTTTCCTGACTCACTTCCTCCCAGGACTTTTGTTTCCTTAGGTCTTTTCATCAACATCACGAGCAAAAAAAAAAAAGAAAAGTGACAGAGAAAGGGAAGTCGAGGCAGCCATGGCCTCTGAGCTATGGGAGTGCCTGCCGTGTGCTGCTTGTCTGTTCTGAGTTGGGGTGGGAAGGCAGTGCTGCTCAGCAGCCTGGAGAGCCACTCACTGCCCAGGAGTGGTAAGGATTTTGTTTGGCTTCCTGAGACAGCTGGGCACTTTCAGTTACTGACTGGTTTGTTATTTAATTTGGAAATACCCCATCATATATCTACAAATTAAATGCACCAGTGGTCATCCTCCTGTGACTGCAGTTTGTTCTTGCATCATCTGAGTCTGGGCTGGAGAGACGGGGTAGGAGCTGGGAGTGGGCAGAGGTGCTGTGGCACACATCCTGCCCAGGAACCAGCTCATTACTAAAACCAGGTATTCTAAGCAATGGTGGTGGGCTTTCCTTCCTGCTGGCTCTTATTTTACGCTGGTGCCAGCTCTCAGTCTCCAGCATCAGGGGACTCTCTGCATACTTGCTGTTTTTCTTGAAGCCTCTGGATTTATAAGTCTCTCTTGTGAGGCTGTCCAGGATATTATAATTTTTTCTTTTTTTTATTTTTTATTTTCAGCCTTGTACTGACAGGAAGAGCTTGGAAAGTATGACTGTGTGAGGGACCAGCAGCCTGAAAGCCACTAACCAGTCCCATGCAGCTGTTCCACCCTGATAGCCCAACTATGAGCGTTTGTTCTATTGTTTTCTTGAGAGCTGACTCCTGCATTGAGAGCACTTCCAATAAGCCTTGTGCACTTGCTCACCTACTTCAGTGGAGTGGGAGGGGATTGCTGAGTTACTGAAATAGCTGCCTCTTCAGTACCTGGAAATATTCTCTCTCTGCATCACAGCCTAGTTCTAGAGTGCACTTTGTGACATGAACAAGTTCAGTTTGCCAGTCACCCCCAGGGCTCAATTTTGTCAAGCTTTTATGATAAAGGATCRAGGTCAAAAAAGTCCTGCTTGTCTCCCCTGTGACCTGCCTGGCTGTGGGTTTCCAGGACACACTGATAGAAGGTCAGAGCTGGTTTGGTGTAGCACCATCCTGCAGAGCTCTGGCTGTAGCTGGACTGACATCTGCCCCCARCACCACCTGTGTGTCAGTCATAAGGAGTCACCTCCTGACCTCCAGCTTGTGTCTCCCTGCTGGAAATGAGCAGGCCTTTCCATTCTGTGTAGGGTGAATTCTCTGAAAACACTGGAAGGAGCTGAAAAGAGAATAAGTGTTCCACACAGTTCCTGTGTTTATTTGTGTGCTTGTCGCTTGGCTGAGAGATGGGAGAGGGAAGTGTGACTGTGTGAGGCTCCACTCGGGACTCCCCACTCCTACCCAGGATGTGTCTTGTTGAATGAAGATTTACTCTGAGTTTACACACTAGTCAGCGAAGAGCTTGTCCCAGGGAACTGGATRTGGGTTAGTTCTTTGGGAAGTTTGGCTTTCTGTGCAGGTGAGAACAACAACATGGACAACCAGATTGTTGAGATGCCAGGAACTTGCATTCTGCCTCCCAAAACAACACTTTGCAAGGGATGAAACACTTTGGCCTGGGTTGAGCATAGAATTTTCTSTTGTTCGGACAACAGAGATCGTAGAAAGTATTTTGTTCTTTTTTGGGGGGGGGGTGTGTGTGTTCATTAGCAGGACCATATGCTGCTCATCTTGTTAGCTACTAATAGCCCAGGAATGCTGCATCCCAGCAGTGCTGTGCCTGAGCCAGAGATAACAGTCATGTTTTTCRCTCAATTACAGGTGTACAAAGCCAGCACCAGCACTCCTGCAAGAATCACAGAGTGCTAGTTAGCGTGGCTTACAAGACTGAGACATACCAAAAGTTCCCCAGCTTTCAGAAAGGGGAACAAAGAGAATGGAGAATGAGAAAGCTTTGTTGTGAAATGTCAGGTTGATTGCTGTCGARAGGAGGAATTACAGAGGTGGTCAGATTTGAATTGTGAGATGTGAGATGACTGGCACCACCTCTTGCAATTCCACAGCAGGTGATTACTGTGCCCATTTTTATGCGCATTATGCGACTGCTCCTTTTCTTCTTGCCTCCTGTTTATTGACCTTTAAAAAAAAAAAAAAAAGCTAGAGTTTGTATGAGAGTGTGTCAAATTTATATTAGGAATGGTGTCATCCTACAGTGACTGCTCTAGGTGTATCTTAAAGGGCCTCTTTAGCAGGAAAGCCTGACCTAACATAGCAGGTACTCCTGCAGGTCCCCCTTCCCCTGTGCTCCCACTGGGTAGTTTGTGTTTGGGGACAAGGAGTCAGGTGGATAGAAAGGACAAGGAATAGTTTAGTGTGTCTGGGTCACCATGATCAGTGGAGGAGAGGCTCCTCTGCTATCTTTTAACAAGAAAACCTGTTAGGCTCTAGCTCTTCCCAAGTTTGGAGAGATGGAAGGATTTTGTAATAGAAYCTGGTCTCATTCTTTCTTCCCCCCTGACATCCCTGAACACTCTCCTGGAACACTGGCAGTTTATCCCCCATCTCTGTAAGGATTTTTTCCTAATATATCTGATAGCTAAGGAAGTAGTTTTACAGCCTTGTCTTACASTTACGGTAAGAGTCCTTGCTTGGCAGCACTTCCAGTCTAAATAATGCAAGATAAAAGCACAGCTGATAAAACCCAGGGCACAAATCGAACGAAAGGTTAGCRAAAGGGCAGCTCAGACGTAAAACAAATTAGACATACTGAACTATTTTATTTTTTTTTTTTCACTGGAATGGTTGACATTAGTACTGTGGGGAGGGGACTTTTCCTTGAAGGTTTGTGTTGAGTTTGCAGGTCTGGTCAGAGGGGAACTCTCAGCCCATCTGCTCCCGTGCCTCCCTTTGCTAAACCTGCACCAGGGGAAAGTCAGTGCAGCAAACAAAAGGCAGCTTTGACGTCAAGACCTGGGACCGTTGCCCTGACACTGGGAGGTGGAGCCCAGAAAGGAATCTGCAGCTAATAGGCTCTGGACTAGAGTGCACTTTGGCAGAGGGACAGCTACTATCCCTTCTTTCCAGGAATAATACTGTTTATTTCTATCTCACTCTCTGGCTAAAGTTACTCTACTCAGGTTTCACTTCACCTGTCTCTACCACAAAGTCATCAGAGCTCAGGAAAAATTGAATCTGCAGACTCCCTGTTCTCCAGGCCCTGTCCCTGAAAAGGGATACACCAATACTGCATGTTTATTTTATTTCTTTGCTTTGATGAGTTCATGACTGCAGCTTACTCTTACKGGAGCTTTTGCTGGTCCAATTCACACATGCAGCGTGCTGTGTTTGTGTGTGGCTGCACCATGTGCAGATGCTGGAGCAGGTACCATSCCTGCCTGCAGAGGAGCTGTGCTGTGGGTGTGTGTAGAATTCACCGTGTGACAGCAGTGGGTGTTCCTGCTTTGCGCAAGTGGCTCTGTCCTGGGAAGCTTTGTTCTGGGAAGTTCCAAAATGTTGCAACACAGTGCAGGGACAACCTGAAGTTCAGTGGATTTGTTACATGGATTTGACTGGTTCTGGAACTATTAAAAAAGGAACTATTTTTGCATCAGTTTCAGGTTGCCAGCCTTTCCTGGGCAGACTGTACAAACTGTTGAGTCATAGATCAAACCTATAGTAAACTGTTTCATATTTTCTGTTCTATTCACCTTTCCCTGCAGCTCAGGTCAGTGTGTGTTTGCCCCCTATGGACTTGGGGACAATGTGTGGCCTTTGAAAGTTTAGGATTTGAACCCCAGCCTCTGGACAGGATAGCAAAGGCACTCTCAGGTGTGGCTGTATTTGGCTGCATATGATCCGGGGGGAGGTGAAGGGGAATTTTATGACCAGCTTTGGAATGCTTCCCTCAATTAATCAAATCAAGTTTGCCAGAGTCTTTGAGTTATAATCCCTGGTCACTTGTTCTTTAGGTTGGCTACAGGGAGCAACCTGTAAGTAAGCATTCCCACTGCTGCACAAGGCACTACTGCTACCCAGATTACAGAGACTTTTTCACCAGCTCTTGAGTAATCCTTCCAAGATCTACGCTCACAAAAGTGCATTGCCCTTCTTTTCAAGTACACGTRTCATATGGATGAGAAGTATTGAAAATAAGTCTACAAGATATTAATGGCATAAGAATTYAGAGCTCTCTCTGGTTTTGAGATTTTTTTTCTAATTGAAGTCACCCCTTTAGAATACATGAGTTCATTTTTTCCCTTGAGGATCAGTTACTCAGGATCGTCCCTGGTGAGAWCTGACGTGCTCTGCTATGTTGGTGGCCATTTGGTTCCTCCTCCTGCCCCAAATTCAGTCATGGAGATTGTGTAAAAAAAGAAAAACCCAACAGTTTAAACCAAGTTTTCAGCAGCTCCTCAAGTAGGAACATTTAACAGAGGTTGTTTTTYCCTTGTAGTTTCTAGCACAAGCCTGTTGAGGATCTGCAAGTTTTCAASCTTGGTTCAAAGCTGTCTCTGCTTCTCTCTGTACTTCCCTAATCTGAATTCCTCACTGTGTGTGTTGTAAGAGTTTCTTTGTGTGTCATTCTATACAGAAGCCAGATCCCAAGAAACAGTAAAAAGTTTCTTTTTTTAAACAGTGAGTTTTCTCTTGTAATCTCTTGCCCTGCTGTCTGATGGGATGGTTGGCACAGGAGGGATTCCACTCTTCCCTGATTTCCTGGAAGAGCCTGGCTGCTGGCTGAAGTGACCACAGGAAGGAGGATGGGAGGGACTGCCTTGCAAAAAAGGTGATGATGGATGAGTGTTAATGGAGAAGAAAGAGTTCTTGGACCTGGYTCTTGGTTTATTTCCCCAGCCTTCCTAGGAAAGGGAGGAGAATGGATGCATCTCTSCAATGCTGCACTGTTCCAGCTGCCTCCTGCCCTTCCATATGAGCACTAGCTCCATGTTTCTGTGTTGAGCAACAGAGAAGATGCTGCAGTCTGGACCTAAAGCATCTTAACACTTAATACCATGGTTTCTTGTTCTGTTTTCCACTGCATTTTAATGACAGCCTGTTACTCAGAGCCCTTGTTGTCTCTATAAAGTGYCGTGTGAGAAGAGGAGGTGCCACCCAGATGTTTCAACAGGGGAGGAAGGAAAGGTGGAGCACTTGGAGACACAGGAGAGSACTGGAAAGATGAGCACACTGGCTGGGTGCTTCTGATAAACTGATTGGCAGTGAAGTAATTAGCACTGGCACACTGCCATCTCTGAGCATTGATGCAGTTTGCTTGGATCAGGCTTTCAAGGTTTTTTGCCCCTGTCTTCGTTCCAGCAACCCCAACAGGGAACTGCAGTTCATCACAGTGGAGGGGTGATAAACTGGTGTGATAAATCTCATGGCTGCCTGGCTGTGATAGTTGTAGCTGGGGGATAAAAAAAGGCAAGTGAAGAATTTGTGAGTATCGATAAAGGCAATCCAAATCCTGTTTGGAAACCAGCTCTGTGGGCAATGACTCTACATTTTTTGTTGTCTGGGCAGAAAGACCTGCTGGGGATGTGTGTAGAATTAAAGTACTGTGAGGAAAGCTTGGGACACAAGTGGTTTGCTGGAAAAATTCAGCAGTTACCTGAGTGCTGGCTGAAGGGGATCACTGGAAATGGGCTATGGCAGTTTGGACAGACTTTGAGTTGGTGTTGTGCTCAAACTCTGAGAACCAGGAGGAACAGGGTTCCATGGAGARCAGCKCTTGTTTCCTATGTGCTTCCATTCTTATACTCCCATCCCATGGTACATAGGGTACAAGGCAAGTGYCTGATGTTGTAGCAGTGATGAGCAACTTTAATCACCATCTTGAGGAGTAAATATTGTTTATAGTTGTGCCTTGATGGCTGCAGAAAAAGTACATCCAGAATGAAGAAGTAAAGAAGGAACATCTTGTTCAGCTGATTCAGTATTTCATAGAAAAGGTGGAAGCTCTGGGGTCCTGTCAAGGGCAAGGCAAAGCAACAGCACAAAGTTGTGGAGAAGGAATTAGGAATAACCATTTATCAGGCGTGAGTACACTTCGTGTAGAAAGTGGCAGCAGTAATGGTACTCACTGTAATATGAAGTTAGTAGGTAAAGGCAGGGTTATTCAGTTTGTGCAGTTCTACATTGCTTAAAGGGTGGAAGCAATATGGGAATGTTTTTCTGCGATTCAAAATGTTACCATTTTGGCTAGCAGAATTGGAGTGAAGAGTAAGGAAAAAATAATGGCTGATTTTGTAAATAGAAAGAAAAAAGTATGGTGGCTTTACTCTTTGAAGTGCTTCCTGCACATCTTTTTTCTCCCATATCAGTAAAAGCACCTGAGGTGCTCTGCCTGAGTTAAATTTGCTGTATTGTCTATAACTTGATAGCARTTTGAGCCACAGCAGCTGTAACTTAAACAGATTTAAGACATCTTCTATGCAATATTAGATTTTTATCCCATATGTACCATACATTAATAGATAACAGGTAGGTTTCTCCTAGGATCCTCATAGTAGAGTTGATGAGRCCCAGCTCCCACATCCAAAGAATTTGCCTTGAAGCTGTTGCCCAGCTCATCTGATGCTGSCATTCTGCCACTCTRAAAGGGGGTTCTGCTTTACCTGATGTTGGTACAGAGCGAGTTAAGAACATGGTTAATCTCTTCATGTATCTGGGATGAATCTRTAACCTATTGCACATTTCTGCACCTGCTGTATTGTAGTCTCAGTTTTAGAGATGACTACGCAAGAAAGCTGCTTGGAATGTAAGAGGAGGAGCTTTATTTGGGAATTAGGAAGGAGTGAATATAACTCAGTGTATATCCATACACTGAGGAGGAAGAAGAGCATCACCTGTCAGCTCCCACCCAAGGTATTCAAAGACTCAGGGAAACTGCTTGCCACTCATCACCAGGGGACTGGTTGTCAACACATTTGACATGAGTAACTCAAGACTTGCCACCAGAAAGTCYTCCTGACAGTAGGCATCCTCTAGTTAGCCATCTTTTGTGGATGGCAGCAGTAATCCATGGAGATCCCTCTGTCCTAAGGGCTGCAGCTTGAAAACCACTGGTTAAGACAGCTTAATGGTGCCTCTGATAATGTTGGTATGTATTTATCATGTCTTTTTTTTTCTTCTCTTTCTGTGTCAGAAAGAAGCTTGGATCTGAGGGAAGTCAGGCTCTGAATTCCCCTGAGGTCTTTTTACATTGTGCAGGTTTGTCCAGAGTCAGTGTCAATGGGCTTCCATCAAAAGCTCCTGGCCTTCTCCATCTGGCATGTTCTGACTTTGTGAAGTGTCTCAAGAATGTGGATTTTTGTTGTTTGTTCTCTGCTTGGGCAGCAAGGGATGGTTTCCTTTGGGACAAGTGAGACCAGGTTGTGGACCAATGTCAGGCTCACTGATCAAGATCMTCTTGATTTCTGGCTTTTTCCTTGGCTACCAGAAGTAGGAAAAGGACTGTCACCAGATAGACTATAAAGACCATGGTGCTGTGAAGAGTAGGYCAGAGTGCCTTTTGGGTACCTGTGTGCTCAATGGCTTGATTTTACAAACCACATCTTAGGGTGTGCAAGGACAGGAAGTTCAGCTGAGGTTTCCAGAGAAAGTAAGCTGATAAGCCAAGCCAATGTTTCTTTGCATGCCATGGAAAAGGCAGTGTTGCACATCACTTGGTTTCTGCAGCTCCTTCCTGCCCATTTAAACTGGTGTGAGAGCACGGTGGCCCCAGGTACCTGCTCTCTAACAACAGCACTTATTGCTGGAATTCTTCCACACAGACCAGTGTGRGTGACTCCCTGAATGTGCCTCACTTGTCTGTCATGGGTGGCTTGAAAGGATCAGCATTTTGTTCTGGGATCACTGTACAGTCTAAATCATGACATTTTTTTCTTTTTCCTCTTGTGTGTGATAAGTAATACTTGTGGAAGTTGTTGAGAACGATGTGGAATTGAAAGCCCTCTTTCTTCCAGAAGCCCCTCCCCAGTATGTGTCAACAGCTGTAAATACTTTTCATTGCAGTTGTCACACTTGGTTTGAGATCACGAAGGTGAAAGTCCATAGTAAACTTTCTGTTTTACCCAAATACACTTATTTGACCTTATGAAAAACCAAATAAACACACAATATTGTGGCCTTGGGGACAGGCCAGGAAAAACTCAGTAAATGGAGCAATATCATCACCTTTCATGGCAGTGCAGATGATTGAAGGAAAAGTATGTGCTGTCAACAGCAGGGAAATCCATTTAGTTTATTTACTTTCCTTCAGTTTCTACTTCTCATCCACCATGTTCTGGGTTTTTCTGACTGCTACTTGTCAGCCAGGTGYTCAGAGAGCTTCCTTGTGAAAACCCTAAATCTGTCTGCAGCTAAATGCTGTGCTGGGGCAACCCAGACTGTGGCCAGGTTATTTCTTCATCGGCTTGGCACAGTTTTCTTGAACCAGAGAAATTGCATGGGGTTAGCTAAGAACTTGGTCCCAGCCATGTCTGGCTCAGGCTATAGACACCTATTTATCTAGAAATAAATTTTATAGCTAGGTGTGTGTTGGGCTGTGCACACAGCTGCTTGGAGCAGAGTTAGGAGCTGAGGTGGCTCCTGAAAAAGCCTGAGATAGAAAAGATTCTACATGAAATGAGGGTGGTCTTTGTGCAACAGCTACCATGGTACTGGAGATCAGGCCCAGCCTGGATTGTCTGTGTTAGGCTCAGCCTAGTGCAGACCTCACTGTTGTATGGCAGATTTCCATCTTGTTGGTATTTATTATCACTGATGTTTCCTGGTATAATGTGTGCTGACGCTGGAAAGGATTTCCACTGTGATACCCAGGCGTGGCTGCTGCCTTTGGCAGAGTCATTTGAATTCCAGGGGCTGGAATTACTGAAAGCAGAGCTGGGATATGGCAGGAGCAGAGAATGCAGGAGCAGAGAATGCAGGAGCAGAGAAGGCAGCACTGGGCAGGGGGGCTGGGAGAGAGGTGGGAGCTGCTGCTGCCAGTCCAGACAGGCTGGGTCATCCCACACTGCCAGCACCGAGAAAAGCAGGTCAAAACAATCTCCTGGGACTGGCATGAAGAAGGAGAGGGGAATGTCTGGAGAGCTGAGGGCTCTGTGCAGTGCAGCCTCTTTGCTGCCATGGTTCCCCCTGCGCTGTGCCCTGTCCCTCCCTGGCCCGTTCCCGGGGGGAGCAGCCCCAGCCGTTCTAGGAATAGCTCGGATCGAGTCAGCAGCCGCCAGTTCCGGGAAGCGCGGCCCCGGGCCCTGCGGGACGCTTCAGGGAATTCTCGCTGCCATTCCAAGCATGGCAAAAGAGCTCGGCCACTGACCTGGGGCTCCCCGTGCCGGGGGCAAACGTTTGGAGTCAGGCCATGGCACTGGGAACGTTACCAGAGACTGGAGGGGMTGGAGATTTATGTCCCGCTCAGCTCTTTACTACAGAATGTTGTTTGGCTTCTTGAGGGATCGAGRGAAGGAATTTGCTACATAAGAGACGGGCAGTAGTGACCACAGGAATTTAGAAAAGGGATATGGAGTTAAAAGGTCAAAATTCCCGCCATCAGTCATCATCTCCATGGTAGGAGTCAGAGAGGGTGCCAGGAGCTCAGACAGAGATTTGGGGACCCTGAAAACTCGCACARCCACATGACCTTGAATAAATGGAGCAAGACAGAATGAGCACCAGTGCCTGGTGCTGCTGTCCTGCACTTTGTGCTTCCCAGGGCCAYGGCTCTCATCAGTCCTTGGCCTGTCCCGGGTTCAGGCCTCTGCTTCGTGTTCCTCCTTCCAAAGCAGGACACGATGGGAACTTTTCTCCCAAGCCCTGCCGAGCTTCTAAGGAAAATACTCAGCATGACACTGACAAATTAATGTTATTCTTACTGCCCACTTAGAAGTTAAAATAATTTCCCATGTTGCTGGCAGCCTGGGAGGAGTGAATTTCTCACAGCATTTGGCTTTAAACACATCTTTTACATGCAGTAACTGAATTGCTCTGGATCAACTTCAAATTAGCAGGGAGTTGAGAAAGTGTGTAAGTTGGATATTGGCTCCCCAGGTACTTTTCTCAGCCACTGTAGCAATGCTGCAGACAGTGCCTGCCTTTCCAGTTTTGGGGTAAGGCACACGAGGAGGGTTCTCTCTCCTGGGAGAGGTGGGTTAATCTACCACGAGCTGCTCCAAGACAGGAGGAAAGGACTCGCATTTTCTGGCCTTGTGGCCAGACCAGATGAGTCCCCTAGGCCTTGACATCACCAGTGCCATGAATTTTATTGGGATATTACCATTTTGCACACTATTTCCAGTTTTGTCCTACTCTTTAAAAAGTCCTGTGAACTCTGTTCCAACTTTGACCCTGAATTTTCCTTTGATTTGAGCTGACAACCACAGCTCTGTCACACCGTGCTCCAGCCAGCATGTTGTCTTCTGGGGCTGYTTGTTTAATGCCATCAGCTTTCCCCTAGACTTTAGAGCAGATTGTTTCTTTACATTCACATTTAATGCCTTTCTCAGGTACCAGTCAGCCCCCAAACATCTTTTTCCCACTGTATTTATTGTAATTCTGCTTCTAATGTTTAAACAGGCTTTCTCATACTGCTTTGGAGCCTTTCCTCCTCTTTATTTTTTATTTCCCCTATATTTCTCCACTGTGGAGAAACTTTCATAAAATGAGAGCCAACAAAGTCTTTTCAGCTCACTTACASCCTGGGTTTGGGAAGAAGCAGATGCTCATGTTTGTGGGGGAGGCAGCTGTTCTTGCTCTTCATGTAAAAGACCTTAATGCATTCACAGGATTATGCTGCTGGAGTAGCTGTTCCATCAAAGCCATAGCAACTTCCTTGTTGCCTTTGATTTTCTTAGCCTTTTATATGTGTTTGGTTTCTATGAACAACTAATTAAAATGCAGAAGAGTAGCTCTTTATTAAGGTTCTATTAACATTTAATTTGCTTTTCAGTTTTTGGTAGCAGATCAAAAGGCTTAGCTTTTTCCTAGAAAGATAACGAAAGAGTTGCAGTGCTGTGCTGGGGTAATGCTCTTTTAACAACTTCATGTGCTCTGCAGGGAGGTGGGCAGAGACCCCCTGCCATCAGGGGTTGTGGGAGGAGGGCACAGTGGGGTGTTCACCAGAACTTGGGGTGTCCAGGTGCCACAGGCAGGAGCAGCTCTGCTGGCTGTGCTCGGAGCATCCTCCCTGCCCGTGCTCTGCAGAAGGTTCTGTGCCTCTTGCTCACCTGGACACGCCTGAGATCCTGAATTCAGGCCCTCCAGCCCACCCTCCCTCATCCTCTCTCCCTGTTGTGCTTTCATACCACGAGGGTGAGTGCTGGCTAGAGGGTGATTCCTCATCACAGSTTCTTCCTGCCCTCCCCAGTTTTTGCTGGTGTGTAGTTGATGTAGGTGCTGTTGAAGAAAAGATTGCCTGTGGATTCTTCAGCTGTCGTCTTCCTCTTCCCCATAGAGGTTCAGTTCCATTTTTGTTACCTTGCTGTGCCAGGTTCTTGAGGAATTGGGAGATCAATTCTATTTGCTTTGTTTGTAGATGCTCTGCTCAAATGGAGTTATTCYCAGGTCTTTCAGAGCATCACCACTGTGCCTGGATATAGCTAAAACAGCAGAAGYAGCTTTTCTTTCATGTTTACATTTTTCCCTTGTTCACTAAATATTCTCCTTTTGGATGCAGGCATGTCTTTAAAACACACTCCTTGGTTTTGTGACTTGTTGCTTTACTGCACCAAAGAGACAGGATGAAGCTGAGGGAAACCAAAAAATTCAATATGAAGTTGGGGGGAAAAAAAAGAGAGAAAGATTTCCTTCTACTCTCTTTTCCCTTTCTGCAACTGTTGCAGGTGCCCCATATCATTTCTGTGTTATCAGCTGCTGCTTATGTGGTTAGACCCTGCATTTCAGCTGTTGCTGACTGCCAAGAAAGAGGGGTGGTTTGATGACAGAAACTTCTYGCTGCTATTGTAGATCAGTGGCAGAGAAATAGAGCAATTATCTTGTTTGTTTGTGAAGTCTTGAGGGATTTTTGATCCATCCATTGTTGCTTTTTCTATTGACTTTCCTTCTAGCAAAGGTTTGCTTTGAAGTTTGCACGTAACTCGTTTGTTACGTGTGTCTGCAAAGGGTGAAACAAGTCTCAACTTTTCTGGCTGCTCACTTTCAAACGAGCTGTGCAATGATTCCTCAAAGGAGCTGTCAAGGAGTTAACTTTTTATGAATTTGTTACCTAATCTGAAGGGTAAAGAAGATATTCAGCTTTTCCTRTGGGAAACTGGAATCCTAAAGCAAACATCCTCCCCCTCCCTAAACACACAGGTTTATTACTATAATACTTCCTTTGTCCTGTAAGAGAACTCCCGTTCATTCAAATATTAAATGCAGAGGAAGTTCCTGCCTGAGCAGTGAGTTATGATCAATGCCTGGGATTGGGGATCTGAGCATGGCTGTGACCCCTGCAGCCTGGACTGGCTACCCAGGCCCTTTGGCTAACTGGGTTGTGCCATGGGCCGTTTTGGTTCCTAGAGTAAGGCAGCTTTTGACCTTCCTCCTGTGGGGTGTTGTGTGTCACATTGTCATGGCAGGAGTTGCAGTGGAAAATCCCACTTGCTGGACTCCATGGAACTGACAGCAGGGCTGGCACAGCAAGGAGTGTGGAGCAGCTGCAGAGAAGCAGCAATCGCTGCAGTTTAATGATTAAAGACTGTCCTGCTCTCTTTGTGGTGTCTCAGGAAGGTGCAGAAGGCATGAGACTTCCTGCCTCGTTAGGCAGGGGAGACATCTGTCCAACCTGAAATTGGTGTTGTCCTTGGAAGAGGGTTTTCCCTGTGAACCGCCTCCTTGGGTGGGGTTTGGGGAAGGCCTTTGCAGATTTCTTGCTCAGYAGTGGATAGGAAGCCTCCCAAGGTATTCACAGCACCATATGGCTGCAAGGTGATGTGGTGCCAGTGTATTAATTCCCTCCTGAGACTGCGTATCTCCCTCTTTGTTTGCCTTCTCATTTGTTATTCTCCTGTTGCACGACCGTCTAGGRGAAGGGTGGAGGAAGCAGAGACAGGTGAAACATTTACAAACAACACAATTTCCTGGGATAAGGCATTAGCAGTTGTCTTTATTGGTGCTTCTCAGTCCCAAGGGGATGTTTAAGCAGCTCAAAGGCTGTRCAGACCATCTGTGCTAACAGCAAAGTGCAGTGCAGGGGCTGATGCCCCACTGGCACAGCCCTCCCTGACACAGCTGGAARCACGGAGTCCCTAAAGCTGCCCGGGTGCAAATGGGGGCTGTTTGCATGATTTGCTCTCCCCGTTTTGGGTGAAGGACCCACTGGTGCTGCAGAGCCACAGCTCAGAGCCATCTGCTGCTGCAGCCTGGGGCAGGAGAGCACACACCACTGGAGCTCCACAAATAAAGTGTGTGTGCTCGGTGTCCTTGGCCTTACTTCCCCCACTTTGCTGTGTGATCACTGGGATGAGTTTGCACAGTGAGCAGCAATTCCTRTCACAGGGTGAATTGTGAGTAAATTTTTGCTCTGCAGCTTACACTAAAAGTGTGTGTGAGGCTTCCATCTTACCTCTTTTCTAGGCATTGCTTCCCAAACTGAGACACGTACACTGTCAGTGTAAGGTGCAGGCCAGGTGTGGGTCTTATGTCCTTTCCTGACTCCAGGGAAGGTTATTTTTCAGCTTTGTGTGCTTCCCTAGGCAATATTTTCAACTGATCCATCTTCCTTTCCTGGCTTTCTGTGTTTCACACAATTTGCTTGTAGAGCAAAGCGGTGGGTTTGGTTTTCCCCTCCCCTTTTTTTTTTCCCTTGTGATAAAGCTGTTCAATTACCCTCCTCAGCAATCCCTCCCTCTGTGCCCTGATTGGGCGTGTGGCAGAGGAGGGACTGCTGTCAGCATGGCTCAGTTCCTGGAAGAGCTGAAGCGCAATGGAAATGACCCCAGGGAGCAATGGGCTTTCCACAGAAACCTGATGGGGGAAGGGCTGCCGGAGCCTGGATGGCTTTAAGAGCTCATTTCGTTTCCTTTCTGCAGAAAAAGGGAAAGGGAGGGAGTGTCAGTGCTGCACCCAGCTTCAATCACAGCAGTGGGCTGTTAATGCAGCATCCTGCACAGTARAGACATTGGGCCATCCTTTGGTAGTTCTATGCCCCGGGGCACCCTGTGGGTGCTGTCAGCATCCTTCTCATCTCAGAGACCCAAAKGCTCAGGAGGGAAATTTGTCCCTTCCTTCCTTACACTGTAGATTTGTAATTCTACATCATATTGCCATTGGTATGATGTTTTCCTTCACCTTTCACTATTTTACTTTTCCTGCCTGTCTGCTTTTAAAGGAACAAACATGAATTGCAGATTTCACAGCGGCGATTTAACCTTTTTCCTCTCTTGTACTTCTGGGCGGGGCTGGTGATAGGGCCTGGACTGATCTTTTTGGACCAATCATCCCACGGATATTTCGATATTTACAGAATCACTTTTATCTTCTTTTATCTAGATCAAATATCTRTTGCCTGTTGTTTGAGGGCAAGCAGGGAAGAAAGGAAAAATACCACCTCAGTCCTTATGACAGAGGCCTAAGGGAGTTAACATTAAACGAAAAATCTGCCTGTGCCACAGTATGGAAATAAGACAACAGTGGAAAGATCTGAAAGTTTCTTCCCATCCCAGCTTGCTTTGGATGCAGAGAGCCATATCCTGTGGGTGCAGCCTGAGGTGTGAACAGGCACAGGAAGGTGCTGCTGCCTTGGTGCTGTCAGACTGAACCTGCATGTAGGAAAATGCTGCTGTGCATCAGAGCAATCCTGTGGAGCCTACAAGCTTCAGCTGCCCCGAGCTCAGGAGTTGTCAGGAAGTCAGAGTGAACTAAGGCAGTGCCTGGATTTGAARTGCTTTTGCTCTGTGTACTCGGTGTCTTCCAAGAGGTTGATTTTATGTAACTCACTGAAATGATTTAATTACCTTGTGTCTGAAACTGAGACCAGAACGTGGGGAACTTAGGGTGCTGTGAGGTACAGGGTTATGCAACCCTCCTGCAGGTTCTGCTGGGCTCTCAGCAGGACAGGCTATTGCTCTGAGAAGTTATCTGCTCAGGACTGGTTCCCACTCCTGTAGTGTGGGGTGAGCATTGTCTCAGACTGCAGGCACCACTGGCACCAAGATCTAAAATTTCCTTGCCTGCACAGGTGGCCCTTCAAAGTTTTAAGCAGAAGAAAGAGATACTGCTGATCATGTCACACTTGGTCCATGGATGGATCCTGCTTAACCAGCAGCAAATATAACCCTGCTTCTTGCYTAGTGAAAGGTCAGAAAGGACTTTGATTTTGTTTCCTGCCCCAGGARTCTCTGCCACTGGCTCCTTCAGTGCCACAACAGAGCCTTTTGTTAGGCTGTCTGCAGCCACTGCTGCCCAGAGTGGGTGTGACTGCCCTTTCCTGCACACTTGGGTGACTTAGCTGGGAGCTGCACCACATTTTCCACAATAGGGTGGAATTCTTCAAACACTACAAACTATTAGTGCACCGTATAGAAAAGGCAAAAAGTACTTTTCCAAGCAGGAGGGTTGAGTACAATTAAAAATTTATTTTTCCTAGCTAGTTGGTCTTCTTTTGGAGAAAAAAAACTGATAGTACTTATATATGTATATATTATATTATATGTAAATCAGTCTAGTATTMATAATAAAAGGACTTGACATTTAACAGCACAGGGAAGTGAAACTAATCAGATCCATTGTATGAAGGCTTCATGAGGAAATGCTGGTTTGCAGTTGGTTCCTTTCCAAGCAAATCCTCTTAACCATCTTCTGTCAAGTAAACACAGGGTAGGAGAGGTTYGTCACGAGAAGGGTGTAGCTAGATGTAATTAGTAACAGAATCCAACTTTCCATGAAAAGCYTGTTAGTGAGGAGTCAGACCTGTTGAGGTATTCTGCTCCTGCTCTGTCAGGGTGAGCTCCCAGAGAGCAGCAGTGATTCCTTGGTCAGCAGAGCTGCCTCCAGCACGGTGGAGAGAAAGGGCTGAGCACAGCACTGGGGTTTGTGCAAGAGCACCAGAGCACAGGGTGTGAGCTCTGGGATCAGAGGTCAAGCCAGAGCTCTTGCTGTTTGAGAGGGAAAGGACCAAGGAAGATTGTATGGTGAGGAGCCCAGAGACAGCTTTGCCTCCATCTAAAGCCAGGATCAGAAATGTGGGGTTGATTGTGCTTTCCTTTATRGTCCTACCCCTCCGCTGCACTTGTCTCCTGTGGCAGTGGAGGGAAGGAGGGAGGTTGGGTCATTTACAAATGGCTCTTGCTCAGATTTGAGGCAGCATTGCAAGGGCRAGAAAGAGTCACCTTTGCACAGAGTAACTTTGGGCCTGACTTGCTTTGTGTCGAGGTTGCTGGTGTGGGGCTGAGTTCAGCGGAGGCGGCGGCGCGGAGAACCACCCCCTTTGGTGCTGCCATAAGCATTTCTGCAGGATTGCTGCCGGGGCRTTTGGGAGCTGCCCTGGGTGAGACTCTTCAGGCCTGGGTCGAGTCCTGCTTGCTTTGGCGCCGGGCGCTTTGCCCACTGTCCRTAAAGGCCGTTCCCGCTGCGGCGCCGCCAGCCGGGCGCCAGCCGGGGTTCTGGGTCAAAGGAGGCGGCCTGGGGGACTTGAGCACACTTTGGTCCCCTGGTCCCTCACCCAGGGTCCTCCCCAGGCCATGGGAGCCCCTGTCTCCCATGGGCAGCCTCTGTCTCCCATGGGCAGCCCCTGTCTCCACGCCATTGTCTGTAAATCCACTGACCCAACGKGAAGCCTTTGTGTAGCCCTGTGTCATCCCTGGGGATAAAGGAACTATTCGAACTCTCTTCTTGGGTGGTTCAAAGGATTTTTKACATGGTGCACAGGGTTGTTTTCAGTGTAAAATTGCAGTAGGAAGCGCCTGGCATAGACARAATAACTGGTTTGAGTGAACACAGCTACAGTTGGTCTGTTTTGACTTTGATGTAGAAGGAATGACCCACTTTCGGCAGGGACAGCTGTCCTTTGGAAAACAGAAGTTAAACTGTTACTTGGTAACTGCGTAGGGTTTGAAGTGCCTCTGATATCCCAGTTTGTCCTCAGCTGYTGAACCTTGTGGTTGCCTTTGTGTGTCTCAAGGTCAGACTAGTCACCAGTGATAATTTGGTATCATTCAGGTATTTTCTGATGATCTGGAAGAAGATCACCAGCGCAGGGAGCAAAAACGAGGAGTAACATGAAAACTCCACCCATTCAGGCACTTCTGTCAAGGACCATGTAGGAGATGTACACTGATTCCTTTGCATCCTCAGCCTTTTCATTCCTGCCTCCCCACTGGAGGTCATGGGGAGGACACACAAAGGCCCAACATCCCTCTGCAAAAGAAAAAGGAACCAAAAAAGAAACCTCCTCTGTTTGCCAGYTTTCTGTATGTTCCCTGAATATGCACATAGTTCAGGTGGGAAAGGAAGAGAAAAAGAAGAAAATAAGTGTTGCTGAGGTTCTTAGATCTAAACAGTCAAATTAAAACACAAAAAAATCCAGAGACTTTTCAGTGGAGATTGTCACTGTCTGACATTTTGCTGTAGTGATACTCATTGCTTTAACTATTTACAGRTCAGGTTGTATCCTTGTACCACTGTGCTTTTCCTTGTTGCTATTGGAAGGTATCCCAGCCACGGTTCCTTCAGGATAAGGATCAAGTTAAGAGGTTTGTGCCCATGGAGCAGGACTTCAGAACACAATTCATGTTGATTTTTAACAGTCATCTTGGCATATGTGTTGGTCCCAAGGTTTAAAACTGGGGCTGGGAGATGGAGCTGAAGAGAGCCTGTGTGAACCATCTTTGCTCACTGGCATTCTTCACACAGGTGGAGTTTTGGGGGTGTCTSCACAGTACTGAGTTGGGCTCTGTCTTTGGCAGTAATTGCAACTGGCACGAATACCTAATGGTAGAAAGGCTAAAGGGCCTGGGTTTTCCCCTTTTCCTTTGGCTGGCAGCATAACGTAAATCTCATTTGATTTATTTCCCTTTGCATCACAAAGCCATCTCTACAAGGCAAAAGAGACATGAAAAGTCTGTGTTCCCTGACAGAACTTGAAAAGCTTCCTTTTGTAGACTTTAATCATCAGCTGCCTCCAAACAAGCACTGCTGCACTGATCGTATCAGCCTTAGGAAGGCTTGAGGGAAAGGGTAAAAAAATAATTCCTTGATACTTTGTTTTCCGTGATATCATCGTTTGAAGTGCCCGTCTTGGAAAGGAAACACCCTGGAGCAGCCAAGCACTGGGAATATTTATATCTCTGGAGCTGGGCAAGGTAAACCCAGTGAGGAGTGTGACCTCAGCTGGCTACGTCAGTGTTTGTTGGGCTGTTCCATGAGATCCAGGGCTACCTGGAATGTTCCCTTTGCATTAGGTCATTTGTTTTGTCAATAACTGAGAATTGTGAGAGCCTTCTGTTTCTGCTTCAGTGAGAATTGATKATGCTTGTTTTGGGGATCACTATAGGATATACGGTATTTCTTGTAAGCCTTTGGGATTTTAACTCACCTAASTAATAGGCTGAAGAGAGATGCTGCTGGTGGGGATATGGGAAGAGATAAAAACCAGCTGCTTTGACAGTTTCCTATTTCACTTAACTCAAGCATAAGAAGAGAATGTTTCTTTTGACTCAAGAAAAAGATTGTCCTTGGTTTAAGAAATTCTTTGATCGGAGTGTTGTTCTTCCATCAGCTAATTCCTCTAAGAAGAGCTGATACAAAGGTGGTGATTATTGGAATAATATAAGCCAAAAGGCAAACACAAAATAAACTTTAAAATTAACATGCAAAATCCTGCTTGTTGCCTCCTGCAAATTAGGTAGAGAAGCATAAGCAGGATAATTTATTATTTTTATTGTTTATTAGTCAAGCAGGTCTGATTGATAATATGTGATGAGGTTGTCTGGTTATGTTATGAAGTGGACTTGCTGAACCCACCTCTCTTCCCATCCAAGACTGGGTGGAATCTTTCCMCTTCCAGTAGCTGTGCTGAACCGTGCCTTTGGAATGATGGTTTGTATAAGCAGTAATACCAACGTGATGATCAATGCATATTTTCTGTTAAAATACCAATGCACATCTATGTTAGGAAACAGCAGCAGCCAGCATGTGACACCTTCACTTACTGCACCAGTCCATGTCACACTGTCACTTGACACTGGCACAAATTATTTTGTTTCGAGCTGTGTGCCTAATTTGTTCTGGCTTATGTAGTGAAGTTTCCTCTTTCAGGCTGTGCTATACAGCCAGGCAGGAGAGAGCTAAGGGACGTAAAAACTGCCTTCAGTGCCTTCTTCACAGAGCACTTGTGATGAGGGACAGGATCAGACCTTCTCCTCCCACTGTGGGTTAGCAGGGCACAGGGAAATGAAATGCCTCTCTTAAGCCAGAGCCAAGCTAGAAGGTTAAATGCAGCCTGGGGTGCATGAACATRTCAGATGGAAGCTGGTGTGGATGAAGGGAGATCACTGAAGGAGTAGTGGGGACCACAAGGAGTAGGAGACCAGTCTGCTTTGTGCGATCAGAGTGGAGAGTGCAGCTATTGATTGTGTGTAACACAATCAACACCTTCTGCACCTCAGTGTTTCCCTGCAAGCTCCATGGCAAGCTCTTCCTCCCAGCTGATTTTCAGTATCCCGGGGCACAGAGGGTGTTACAACATCTGCACACTCTGGCTTGGAACTTGACTCAGGGCTTGTGGATAGCCCTGAGTCAGCAGCCTGGCAGGTCATGCTAACGGTGCTCCGAAGGATTTAATCAGCAACAAAAGGTTTGGCATGCACAGGAAAGACTTCAATCTTTTGTATTCTTGGAAAGAAAAGAGTGTTAGCCTGTACCAGRATTGTTTAGCCCCTGCTGATCCATCCCCAGCTCCAGTGCTGTTTAGGCCGTGTTCTTCCCAAAATGCTGCCCGGTGCCTCTCAGCCAAGATGATTTCCACAGCACAGGACTGGAGGGAACAGACCTAGAGAGGGGTGAATTACACAGAGTCTTAGAACAACTTAAGGAGTGTTTCAAAACCAAGGGCTTAGAAAAGAGTGAGGCATTTTCAAAAAGTTAAAGAGATTTTCGAAAAGTTCCCTGGAAATAATAATATTAGATCATGCTCTAGGCTATTTCACATTAATGTTTTAATCATAACGCCTTTTATTAGTGCTGAGSACTTTCAGACAAGTGCAAACATATAGCATGTGCACTGGGCAACAGATTTCTTCATCATATTTCCAGGCTTGGAGGTAGTGTTTTGAACTCTGCCTCTGCAGCATTTGGCAGCCACTGTGATGGCACTTGCATGATGGGAAGAATCCTTGCCAAATTGGGCAACTTCTGACAAGTATAAACACAGCTCTGCCTTCTGTAAGCTAAATTTTGAACCATATTGCTGTTCTMGGGAGGAAACAGCCCTGACATTAAAGACTCTGGAGTCTCTGATCAGCTATTAAATCTCTGCTGCTTTGCATTGAGTGAGCCCACAAAGAACAGGCAGCGAGGGATGGTTGGTAGGGAAGGGCATCCCAGGAGATGAGCAGTGGCTCTTGCTGTCTCTTTGTCCCAGGTATCACCCAGATCTGTTGTTTTTAGTTCTCATCACAGAAAGCTCTCTTAGCCAAGGTGAAATGAATTTGCTGAGATYAATCCAGGCTCGGCTGCTCAGTTTTCCACGGGTTGTTGTTTACATCCCGAAGTGGCATTGCACGTGTTCTGACAGGAATAKTTGTAGGTGAATTTAGGAAAGCCAGATCTTAACTGTAAACTGCACCATGGCCTTTTCTTCTGATTTTAAAAGAACAACATCCTTGYTGGAGACAGTCTGTGGGGGAAGGGTTTTCTTGTGTTAAATCACCTGTACTCCAGTGTTAAAATTTCCTTTAAAGACAAATTCATGTCAGAATTTCACGAGGAATAAATTTGTTTTCAGTAAAGCTAGGAATATGAAGTGGACCAAATTCAACCCTCAAGTAAATGAATTCCCATCCCACTYCATGGGAAAGGAGCCTAGGTTTAGCCTGTTGTGTTTTACAGGTTTCCATGGCAGGGCTGTTTCAGCAAGGGCASAGTTTCTCCAAGAGCCACAGTTGGAAAAGTTGCAGTGTATCTTCCAGACCAAGGCAGTCACATGGTGGAGTTACTGGGCAGGCCAGAGTCCAAGGAACTCCAGTCCTGGCTGAGCTCTGCCACTGAGTTTTGGTTGACAAACTCTTCCTTTGTCCTTCCATCTGGCATATTAATATTAGATTTTTGAGAAATAACAAGTCTCTGATGWTCTGTTTGAGCAATCTAATGGTGCAGTAGCCAGTATTATTTCAAGCTTTTATTGTCACTGTAGTACTATGCGGGGTCATTAAAACAAATGCCTTTCCTGGCTAGATAAAGTGTTCTCTTAAAATAGCTCTTTTGACAAAAAATAACCTTGTATTTGGTTTTTGCAACTCAATCGGAGCTGCTGCAAAGTGCATTTACACTGCATTTAGGAAGTAAYGGCATTGAGGGGAAAACCCCTGCCAGTGACCTCTGAGGAAGAGGAGCAAAAGGGGCAAGGTAGTTCTTGWTCATGAAAGGAAACCCTTCTGTGTAAATCTAGGTTGGTGTGTCAGGCTGGAGCRGTTCTGACTGAGCCCTTTCCTCTGCTGGGCCAGGCGGCTTCCCCAGGGTCTGTTCTTTTCTCTATTGAAATTAATCAAATGATGATTTTGCAACCGGGAGGACCGATGGGCCAACAGCCTGTCTCCAGCTGTGACCACTGCCACAACAGGGGAATTGAGGGACTAAGCAGCAGTGGTTTGTGGTAAAACTTCCTTTTTTGTTTTCTCATGTGTAGTGAATATTAGCTGGAGTTCTGAAGCTTTGTTGTTTTATCTCGCCTTTCCAAATACAAAAAAAAAAAAACCAAAAAAACCCCTCTGAATTATTATGTTAAGATTGTTAGTAGGTAAAGCCCAAACTGTATTTTACTTTCCATAGTTTTCTTTTGAATTTTAATGCCCAGGCTAACAGTGAAGCCCTTAAAATTACTCCTTTCTATCTGGTCAAGGTGTTGCCTACCAATAGCCTTTTCTTCTGAACAATATATTATTTTTCAAGTAGAAAAAATTAGCAAGAACTTTAGTTCTTGCTAAAGTTTGGAAGAGTGTGTTTGTGTAGACTCCTTAGTCTACATGATTGAACACTGGAAGACTCTAATTTTATTCCGAGGGTCACTTTGTCATTTTTCCCTGAGCTTGTTTTTTGCGTGGTGGAGGTGGTGACGGATGTSTGATGGATGCTGCAGGATTGTTCCTGCTCCCAAGGGCCGCTTGCTGTCCTTGTTTGTGCAGCAGGAGCCACATGATGGTTGTGTTTCTCGRGAAGCAGCAGCGGCGGATCAACACGAGGTTCATACGAGGCAGCATTAGCCTCCAGATAAAGCCGTGCCTCCGCGTGTTGCTGCTCCCTGGGCTCTGGCAGCCGGCATTAGGAAAACCCATGGAAGCAGGCCTGGGTGTGGGCAGAAAATAAACACATCTCTGAAGAGCTGAGTCTGAGTCTGAACGTGTTATCGGCGCTCTTAGCAACGGCGGGGCCTCCTCGCTGCCGTGCCTTGGGCAATGCTGGCAGCGCTGCTGCCCATGGACTCCCGCTTCAAAATTCAAAACCAGCTTGCTGTGAACAGGCAGAGGATGAGCGGTTCTGCCCAAGGCAGAGCAGATCTCTAAGGAATACGTTATTTTTATCTCTGACTGGTTTGTTTGGTAAGGAGCTGCCCAGACTGATGGGTTTTTCTCCTATTTTCCCCATGAATGACAGGTGGGGGTTATTGACAATGCAATGTGAATGCTGAGACAATGCTGCTCGGAACTGAGGGAGCTGGAAGATGTCATTTGGTACCCACTGGAAGATGTCACAGTTCTGGCACATTTTCACTGTGTATTGTTTCAGCTCCACTCCAGACCTTTGGACTGCTGATGATTTCTGGGGTGGGGAAGAGGATGGATAGTGCAATTCCGTCAGGATTTCAGGTGTCTCAGCAGCCATTAAGGAGAGATAGGAGAGGATTGTGATACTTGGCTTCTCACAGATTTGAACATGAGAACATGTTTRGCAGAGCAGAAGAGTCACACATACAGTGTCCAGTTAATTTTGGTTTTAATTCCCTTAATTTCATGCATAGCAGGTAAGACTGACAAAGGAATTTGGGCTAGAAATGACATGTAATAGGTCAATAACTGGAAACCCCTGACCACGTCTGTTCTGAGAGAATGAAATACACTCTGCTGATTGACTTGATTTGATGGTGGCTCCCCTGGCTTGGACTGGGGGATGTTGGGCACTTGAAAGATCTGGGGAAAGGACTAAGATTTCAATAAGTTAGAAAGGATAGGGATATGTGAACGTAAATGAGTTATTTTACCCTTGCATGTGTTGCKTTTTCAAAAGGCTGATGATTTAAGACAGGAAATGGTACCATATGTGCCTGACAAACTGCAGGGGAGCTCTGCTGTGGCACTGGGCCATGGTAATGTGGTTTCAGGCACGAACTGGGATTTCTATTCCTGATCCTATCAGCCTGCTTTTCAGACTCTGAGGGCTCCACACCCATGTTTCTATCTGTAGACAGAAACTGTAAACCAAGAGAGAATCCAAATTCCTGTACATTGGCTCAAAAAAACATACAGGTGTCAGTGGGAGAGGAGCTGCAGCTGTGTTTCAGTGCTGATAAAGGCCAGTCTGCAAGTCCATGAATGCTCCTGTTTCCAGAGATGTGGAACTCAGCTGTAAAATTCAATTCAGTCTGTGCAGAGGTTTGGTGCAGGACTTTGCAGAACACGAACCTGTTTTAACTAAATGTGCTGAAGGTGCAGGARTGGCTGTTGTTAAGCTCACAGCKGATGCAGTGAAACCATGTGTGACTGCAGCTCTGGGCCAGCCTGGTTCATTCCAATCATTTCCACCTTGAGCCTGTGGAAAGGGAACAACAGGGTTTCCTATATGGACCCACAGCAAGAGTTTAGCCCAGCTAAGAAATTAAGAAATCACTCARTAATGTGTCAGAAATGCTGCATTTTTCTTTCCAGTTTTTTCCAGGGTCTGCAAAGTTTCCTTTTGAAAATGGATGAAGCTTTTCCTTTCTATTGTTTYTGTATTTCCACTTGTTTTGTGTTTTGCTCCTACCCTAGTTCTCTTTTCATATTTCCCATAAAACCAAGAGGGACGTGATTGTTTAACCACTTGACCTGGAACAGATTATGCCATTGCCAGCATTTCCTGGTTAGTGTGCAGTGGAAATCTACCAATTGACTCATGTTGATGAGATTGTGGAAACAATATTTGCTAGGGAATGCTGGCCCCATGTATCAGCCCCATGGCTGKCATAGGAAGCACAGCACTTGCTCTGAGAATACTTTGAAGCCGTATTTTTGAAGCCAGTGGGTTCACAGTGGTAGAAGGATGAAGAAGAACTAGTTCAGTTTGTTGGGGAGTTTTTTTCTGAGTATGTTTTCCATTTTCCAGTGGTTGGGAGTACATTATGCTTGCTTTGGGCAGGGCGGGGGACAGCTCTTGGGCATCTCTTCCTGGAAGAGGAGCACGGAGGGGTCACAGTGGAGTCGTGTCAGTAGTGGTGTTGCCTCAGTGTTTCAGAGGCTGAACAGATGAGGTGTCCTCTGTGTCCCCTGATATTACAGGGCAGATTCACCTCCCCATGGTTTCCCCACCTGCTGTGTGGTGTCTCAGGTGATGTGAGGGGAAAGGCTGCAGGGCCACAGGTATAGGGACACTGTGGCACAACAGCACCAAAAAAGGGGAAAATGAATCTGCCCTSGATCTCCCACCCAAAGCACTGCCTGCCCATTTGTGTTCTGTCTCCTTTCCCCTACGTTGTATTGTTTTTTTTGTGGCACACAGAAACAATACAAGAACCATTCCTGTGTTCCTTCACATCATTAACAAATGTTCCTTCAGTCCTTATTAACTTGGGACTTGGGATCTGCTCATCTGTGTGCAGCAGAAACCCTGCCCACAGTGGGTTTGGTGTTTATTCTCCCAGTATCTCAAGGGGCTTTTTTTGTTAAAGGCTTTTTTTTTGTTTGTTTGAAAAAAGTGGTCAAGAGTTTGCCTGGTGTTCTTGAGGAGGATTTCTGTGAATAGGGAATTAATTAATCCATTTGGATTTTACCAAAGACATTTACACTGAGTGGCTTTAAAGTATATTTAAAATGTTTATTTAAAATCCAGAGTCAACTGTGTCAAGATAGGACAAACTGACTTTTTTGAGTAACTGTATTGTTTATTTGTTGTATTGCAGTAGCACCTAGAGATCCCTACTGTGCTAAATGCAGAACAAACACAGAACAGAGCTGGTCCCTGCCCACGGGAGCTCACAGCCTTCAGCCTGGGGTCAACCAGGAGCTCCTGGACTCTCCTGGGGCAGTGAGTCAAACCCACAGCTTGACCTCCCCATCACCCCCAACGAGGAAAAGATCAATTCGGAGGCAAGTTTCAGAGAGCTAAACATGCCCTTTCCTGCTGTACACTTCTCCAACTGWTTTCTCCCAAGCTATAGCTACCAGGCCTGTGGCTGAGCTGCGCAGGCTTCCTGAGATCACTGCTGCTCCTTGGAGAGCTGTAGTTTCCTTGTTCCCAGTGTCCTCAGGCAGACAGAGGTGTTTGGATAAAAGGAAGCCTTTTCAGTGGTTTATCATTTATATTATTTTAAAAAAAAGTTTTCCTTTTTGCCTTCTAAATTTTCATTCTCACACAGTGCCTTCCCATGGTTGCTGCCATAGGGGGTAAGGGAGAAGGATATACGAAAAAGCAAACCTGACATCACACATGCACACTGTCAATCATCAAAGTATCAAAAACAAAGCTTGCAACAGCACAAACTTGTATAAATGTGGAGAGAAAAAAAAAGGACACTGACTAAGCACATCAGGCCATCTTGTCCCTTTTGGCAGCTTTAAGTTAGGGTGGAAGAAACTCACCCATTTTTTAAGCTTGTCTCCTGGGTCACCATCCCATCCTTTTCCATCTTCTCTCAGAACCCTCAGGTATAGCTGGGGGTTTGTCTATTCTGATTTACAGAGCTGCAGAGAGTCCCAGGGAGGGCTGCACAGGGACTCCTTAATGTTCATTCATGCTAGAACAAGATAGGGGGTCTTGGGGTCTATCATATCATAGAAATGATAATTTCTGCAGACCTGTCTGTTCCCTCCTCTAATCTCACTCGATGGCATGGACTGGCTCCTACAGGCTGTGGGGGTGATGGGATTCAGCAAATGAACATGAAGGGGCAACCTGTCTGTGCTGGTTTGGGACAGATCCCATTTGCTGTTTGTCCCTCCTGTGAGTAAGAGTGGGGAAAGAGTCATTGTGCTTCATCTGCAGGGGGTGAAAGGGATGAGGTGTGAGAAGRAAACCCAGAGCCAAAAGCCTAATTATGGATAACAAACATACAAGTCAGAGCAGGGGGAGGAGAGGCCTGGACCCTGGCAAACAGCAGCGTTGTGGTTTGCAGTGTGTGCTCCAGCCTGGAGCTGGCRGAAGCTGCGTGGCCGGTGACTAATGCTGGCAGGAGCAGAGCACGTGGCAGTCTGGCATCGTGTGAGCAGGGGACAGGGACAGCTCTTGCTGCTGAGCTGCCTCGAAGTGTTACCCCAGAAATAAATAAATAAATATCGTGAAGCTGTGCGTGTCACTGGTGCAGCTCAGCAGAGCTGTCTCTGAGCCCCTGCTCGAGGGGACCTTGGTTTTGCCCCATGTCTCAAGGCAAGGGCAAGGTCAGGGAACAGCACTTCAGAAACACAAGCCAAACACTGGGTGCTCTGAAACCAAATCCTTCTGCCTGCATATGAAAAAACTGGGTTTCTAATTACTTCTTTCTAAATGTTTTGTCACAAACTTCCTTTGGAGATGGAGAAGATGGAAAAAAAATGGGATGAGTGCTCCCTGACCCAAMCTCAATATCCAGATCTCTGCTCAGAGCTCTCAAGGAAGATAACCTTCCTCAAAGAAATCTCCTGCCCACAACATGTGATGCAGCACATAACTCTGGGAGCTCCCACTGTCCTCTGAGGTTGTGCTACTCTCTGTAGCTAAGGAAGAAAAAACAAATAGTCTTTACCTCTGTAGAGGTGGGTCTAGATACAGTCATGAGTCTCATGTATCCCAGAAGCCTGGGAGAGCTTGGAYGTGGACTCCTGTAACCTGTCACAGGGACAGGCTCAAACAGAAGCTGTTTGGATGTGAATCCAGATCCAAATTCCCACAGAGCTTTGACTGCCAGTTGGCTGGGAGCCTTTATGCTATCTAATTCCACAAAAGAAACAACAAAAACCAATAAAGTAAAAGGTGCTTTAAAAATACCATGAGGAGAGAAACTGCCATGGAAATAAATAGCGAAAATAACAACGTTAACATGTCCGGTGTCACAGCAACTCTGACATTCAAGTAGTGTGGCTGTGCCTACAGAGCTTCTCACAGCCACTGCCGGCACAGCCCGAGGGTCAGAGCTCAGCTGGTGTCCCAATGCTCACTGAAACAACCCACTCCTCCCTGGGGCTGGAATGGATGTGAAGAGAAGGGGAGAGGAAAGATGGATGCAGTCTCTGCTGATAATCAGGTCRTCACTGTGCCCACCTTTAGCGGGACAGAGACACAAAGTTCTCGTGCTTCAGTCGTTGGTGCCTGAGGGAGAAGGGCCGCGTTTCAGAGCTGGAAAGGATATTGCTTCAGGTATTCGCCCATGCGGCGCGGCAGGGGCAGCTGCTCCACGGCGGCCGTGCACTTGTTGATGCGCAGGCGGCACAGGTGCTGCAGGCTGGGAATGCTGTCCTTGCGGCCCAGCGGCCGGATGAGCTTCAAGTGTACTGCGGCTGCTGCCATCTCCTTCTGCAGGGGAGGTAGAGGAGACGGAGGCGGGTAAGGAGCCTCGGTCTTGCTTTCTGTTGTGCAGGACATGACATAGTGCTGGATGAGACTGACCACATCTGGGAAGGCCAGGATGCGGGGTTTGGACAGGTAGTTGGAGTCCAGGCGGAACTTGCTGTCAGTGTACTCGATGCGCACGTTGGTGGGCCCTCGGTTTGTCTTGACGGACAGTGTGAACAGGTAGCTGGGGTGGGTGCTGTCTCGCACCAGGAAGGTGCCCTCAGGCATCTTCTGCAGGTGCTGCTTGGCCTCACTGGCGGTGATGGAGCCCCAGTACCAACCTGGAAAAACAACCGAGAAAGGATTTGTTAGTGAAAGAACGTATCAAAGGACTGGCAACCTATGGTTGTGAACCAGGTTCAGGGCCTGGGAAGCAACCAGAGGCACAGCTGAGAAGACCTTCAGAAATTAATACCAAGTTCTAAGGGTTTCCTGCCTRTGCTTGTCACTGCTGTGCTGGGGCTTGGAATGAGACTGATGGCTGCTGCAGCAGAAAAAACATTTTTTTTGCAATTCCTTCCCTCAGTTCAGTTACAAAAGATAAATAAATTAGTTAATGACACAAGTTTGTAGGGACTGCAGATTCACTCTTGTGTTCACAAGATTCAGCCACAGCTGTGACAGAACCAGGTTCCTATCTGAAGTGAGATCAGGAGATTCTTCCTGGCTCTCAGATGGCAGAGTTGGGTCCCTGCACCCTTCTGGCCCTGTTGACTTTGTGATTGAGTCTTACCAGATTCTCGCAGGTAGGAGAAGGTTTTTGCAATGCAGAGAAGGTCCTCTTCAGGGTCCCGTGTCTGAGGTGGGTTGCTCTCTGGAACTGGAGCTGCAAGGGCAGGTGCAGACTCCTCCTGGAAGGCCATAACTGGGAGAGGCTGCATGATGGGCTCTGACAATTCCTCAATGCCCCTGAGTGACAGTCTCCTGATCTTCTCCTCTGCCAGCAAAGGATGAGGTCTGAAATGAAAGGCACATTCTGCTATTTATCCTTGCCTTGAGATCAGTTCAGTGCATACTGCATTGAACAACAACGTGTTGAGTTTTACAAACAGCTCCTCAGCACGATTGTTTCAGAGAGAGGCAAGGGAGGAGGAAAGAACACAAAGATGAGCCCTTAGAAACAGAGAGAGTGAGTTGGTCTCTCTGGCCTTACAAAAGKTGATCTGTCTTGCCATTTAGGATGATTTGAACCTGATATTTTTAGATGCTGCCTTTTAATACATAGTTTCAGAGGCAGTACAATTTATAGCAGCATTACGGCTTCATTTATGATGTTGGGGTATTTCAGTTTCTGCCAGTCATTTACTGCAATATAATTAGAAGCAGAATTGGGAATAGCTTGGGTTTTGTCCTACCCACTTTCTGCTCAAGGATGACCTGRTCCTAAATGAATCTGCTAAAACTCAGAGTGAGCTGATTGTGTAGTAGAATAATGGGAATTCTTGTTTCAGCCAAGCCTGTGCACTACATCCACCCCACTGTTCAACAGCTCGATGGAGAAGTCAGTGTGGCTGTAATCCCTGCAGGATTGCAGTAGGAGGAGACTCTGCCATGGCCAGGCTTCTAGAACATGTATTCCTCTGTGACCAAGAGAGAGCAGTGGTGTAGCCATTCAGCATCTAAATGCAGTTTCAAAAAGCCTGGAGCTCTCATGGTGCTCCTCCTCTGCAGCATGGAGATTCCTAAAGGAAAGCAGAGCTCCAGCAGGAGGATGGATGTCAGAGGTCAGGCAAGTCTTCATTCCCAAGCAAGCTCCAGAGCAAGAATTAGTTCATGTCCCGGTGTGTGTCAGTTCTTTGCCTCTGTGTGCTCTGTCCTGCTGTATATCCTGTGTCACATCYCACCATGCCGTCCCCAACACACCTGAGACGTTCTTTCAGACACCAACAGAAAAAACGGCTGAGAGAAATACACTCAGTCTTCAGTGTGGCACTGTCACAGCATCACTGGAGCTGACGGGGATGGCACAGGGTGCAGCCACCTCAGATCACATTTTAGAAGCAGGATACCTGCTTTCTTTCACAGCATCTAATCTATGTTTCTTTATTTATATTAATGGGTAAGAAGCCAGGCTGAATAAAAGTGATTGTTGGCCCTTATCCTCACCAGGGACCAACCCTTGGTTGCAGGATCTGCATTTTCARGGGCTTTYACAGAACTGTGCATCTGGATGTATTTTTGTACYTGGAGATCATTGYTGGRAAAGCTACGAGTTCTCTTTTAAATCCTCCTTGAGATACATTTATGGGTGTTGAGGGCTGCGTTTTCCAAGATACTTGGATGTCTGCCTCTTAATGTCTGTCTTCACAAATGCCCAGCTGCCTGCCTCTTTTGGGAAAGAAGATTCCCAGTTCTCCATTATCCCCCTTTTTGCACAGAGAGGACCATAAACCAGCTCAGTTGCTTGGARCATGGTGCAAATAACACCRAGRTCATGGATTTGATCCCCATACGATTCATTCAGAGTTGGACTCGATCATCCTTTTGAGTCCCTTTCAAGTCAGAATATTCTGATTGTGATCCTTCTCTGTACTGAACCTAATTAACAATTGGTGCTGTGCAAAGAGGGTGTCCCAGGCCTGCTGGCRGAGCAGTGTCTCTCTTACACCAACTGTTCCCTGAGCTGAAATGACTGTGACTGATCCTAAGGCACATCAGTCCTGCACCATTCACTACCCATTCACTCCCAGARCTCAAACACTGCACTCCAAATGTCAAATCTCTCTGAACTTATTTTCTCCTGAAAGTTATTCTGGTCTACCTTCAGGAAAGGTCAGGAATATGAAGAAAACTTTTCATAGCATGGAACTTTTTTTTTCTTTTTATATACAAATTTCAGAGGGGAAATAAGGAGTTGGCTGAGAGATGGGGAAGGCAGAGATAGCAAAGCTACACGGGAAATGTCTGCCATGAATCAGGATGAAAGCTGTTACCTTCAAGGGTTGTATCAGTTCAGTTTGGTCCTCAAAAAAATCAACTGTGTAAACTTGTCAGTAGGTTTCTTTTACAGAGCCCATGTGCTTGAGATGGGGTTTCCCACTGCACTCATGCTCTGCTGCCTTACCCTTTGTGCCGTGTGAGGCTGGAGGAGCCCAGACCCTGTGCAGSCACTGTGAGGGTCTTTCCACTGCAGCCGAGGAGGGCCGGGCTCACGCATTTCCGATTTTCCTTCTATACACTGGCCTCATGCCCCTCTCTGTCCCTACAAAACCCCCCAGTGCCACTGTAGACTCAAAGGGGCATGGTGGAAGAGAGAAGGATTAGAAATTCTGACWGACTGGCAGGTGCTTGTGTCCTAAACGACTTTATATGTAGGTTGAAGAAAGAACAGCTGCTGCTGGGAGCAAACAGAGCAGCTCCAAGCACAGGAAGACAAGACTACAACTTTTAATGCAAGAACGTTTCCAAGAGGGTTAAGAATTCTTGAGTTTGCTGGGTTAAGGACCGATTGAAAACCGTTTGCTGACATGAAATAGATGGCCCTTTGGTGGGGCAGAAAAAGGATTGTAAAATAGTGCGTGTAAGAAAGTAGAGGAGAGACATGGAGGATCAGGACTCAATAGAGCAGTGTTATTGCAACAGCTGTGAGGAGGAAACAACCATATGAAATTTGGCATGTCTAGCTGGTAGTCTGGGTGCCCCTTCAAAAGAAACAGCAAATGAACTTCTCCTGCACTGTGGCAATTAGTGTTTCAGAAAGCCTTGGAACTGCAAGAAAGTTCAGGAGAATCAGGTATGTCTGATAYAATTTAGTGTTGGCTTTGTAGTTACTGTGCTATTAATAAGCTTAACTTTGTAACACAGTATAAATTCTACAAGAAAAGGTGTGGAACTGCTCTCTCTTYCATCAGCCACATCCCAACACTCCAGTGGGAGCTTGGTTGGAATAGGAAGGAAAATACAGAGTCCAAGATATTTGGAATACTAGAGGATAATGAAAATGGAGCAATAAATGGTCTTAAAAATTGACATTAAAACGTCTACACATCTGGCTCCATAAYAAGTTGTTGKTGGGTAAGGGAAGCAGTAGCTCTGGTATGTTGACCCTAGAGAAAGCTTTAGATAAGGGTTTCCCAAAGGCCAAGCTGAAAACTGAATTCCCTTTGCCGTGGCTATAGGAACTGCAGCCGCAGACTGAAAATAAGAGTGAAAACAAACCCTCTTGCATAGTAGGAAATTACTGGTAAGCACGAGCTCTCCTTGTCTGTGGAACAGACTTGGGGGGGGGGGGGGGGGGGGGGGGGGGGAATGGGGGATGGAAATGGCAGAAAATTCCCCGTGCTTCTGTCATTGCAAGCAGACAAGGAAGACTTCCCTCAGAGGAAAATCCACTGAACACTGGAGTGATAGGAAATACTGATGTGGTGGTGTAGGCTGAAACAAATGCTCACAATTTCCAAGTATGCAACATGTGTAAAAATACCRGGTGATTCCTGCACACCAGATATTCGTCAGTTGATGAACCGAGCTGGTCACAGGAACACTGAAGTACCAACACATCAGTACAGATACCAGAGAAGGCACTTGGGTGTTAACCTGTTCTCCTGAATGCAGATGTGGAACTATCCGTGTGCCCTGCGTGGCTCTTCTACAGAACGCTGTGTGTATGTACRTGCACTTAAACTTACACAAAATTGGAATTAATTTAGCATCAATAGAATAGAATTCCTTAGAAATAGACCAGAGCACCTAAATTGCAAGGAAGTTTTTCCCTTGTAAGCAGTCTGTTTCCGAGAGGATTTTAGAGAACACCTGTGGCGTTGGGTTGGTGTCCCCGCCTGAGCTGCATCCACCACACGAACAACACACTCCCAAGTTATTTTTACTCTCCCAAAAAACACTGAATTTTCAGCAATAGAAAACACGGACATCAGAATACTTCAGAAATGTTCCATAATTTTGGCCTTGGAATCTAAAACGCAAGACACATACGACATMCAGAACTCAGCACTCGGCCAGCCCAAGCCGTTTCCATTCCATTATAGTAACACATAGCATCACACACGAGCTGAAAAACTGTCCCACAGAACCTTCCTAATTACAATTATCAACGCATAGCTTTTCACAGAAGACTGCAAAGTATCTTACCCCTGAACACAGAGGATCATGTCACTCCCGGACCAAGGGAAAAGCATTAAGTCTTCAAGAAAGTGGGAAATGCTTTCTCCTCTTGCCTTCTTTGCTTCCCCGAAGCYGAAGCGGCGAGTTCAGCCTCTAGTTGGGCTTCACGGTGAGAGAAGGCTGGCGAGTCCCAGCAAACCCTTCTGCAGGTTGTTTCAGTCGCAAGAAAACCCAAGAAGACGAGCTGTCCGACGAAGACTTAAGCAACTTTGGCCAAGAAAATACGTGCACTCTCAGTGCTTTAGAAAAAAAATAATGTATTCTTGTTCTGCTTTTCAGAAAGCAGCAACAACAACAAAAAAAAAAGTTTAAAAAATAAGAGAAAAAAAAGAAATTATATATATTTGAAGAGGAACAAATCTTCCTTCAGAGCACTCTGAAGTAGTAATAAATAGGTACCAATAAATAAGATCTCCCCGAGTGCTGCGGGAAGAGCCGGAGCAGCGACCTGTCTTAGCGCTGGCTCCGGAGAAATGAAGCTCCGTGGAAGAAAAAAAAAAAAGCAAACCTCCTTAGTAATCTTTTGTGTGTCCCTTTTAATCTGTTCCAGGAAGTGAGGGATTCCTGGAATCGTATTGTGCTCGCATCAGTCTTCCTCTATCAGCCACGAGGGGAGGGGAAAAAAAAAAAGAGGTATAAATAGCTGTGCCCAGCACGGCCGCGTCCATGCTGCCATGGCCGGGGGAGGGAGGGGAGCGGAGCCGAGCCCTCCCGRCGGGCAAGCAGGGGAGGAGAGGAGAAGGGAGGGGAAGCTCTGCGGGGCCGCCGCCGCGCGTGTTCGCGGAAACGCCTTTGATCCATTTCCAAGAACTTTCCAGGAACGCGGGGCCGGCGCGCCGGGCGCTGCCAATGGGCGCCGCYGCCGCATGCGCGGGGCCCGCCCGGGGCGGAGCCGGCAGCGCCCACCGCCTCCTGCCCGGGCTTGTGCGCAGCTCCCCCGGCGCCCTGCTGCTCGCCACGGCTCCCTTTGATTTACTCGCAGTTATGTGCCATTTCCATTCATTGTTCTTTATTTGTCGTTTTTCTGTGTCTTTTTATGCCTCCTCTCCTCGGCGGTTCAGCATTGTCCCCGAGCCGGCGGCGCCTCTCCGGGTCGCTTGAGCACCGAAGGCAGCGGGTGCTCGGGAAGGGGCAAGGCCGTGGGGCTGGATGGGTACACAGGGAATGGGGCAATTTCCAGTGAAACCTGGGRARYAGGAGGAGGGTGGTGTGCTGCAGGRTCTGCTACTCYGGGCAGCGATTGTGTGGTTGTCACAGTGCATAGGTTGGCTTTAAAGGGTTCTCTTGGTCACCTGGGAATCCCCTGYGAATCAGCTCAGCAAAGTCTCTTTRAATAGGCTACCCACCACCGATTTGTCCTGCGTTTATAGATCATTGTCAAGTTAAAATTTGGCAACCCAGGAGGAAATATTTCGGTTTCTTTCWGGGTTATTGAACCTTCTCTTTCTGAATATTTTATAACAAAAGCTTGGCCATTCTTTTCCTGCCACGACTTGCCACCTCTTCACGTATCAGAGGTAAGAGATGAGAGTTCTCTGTCACCTCCATTGGAGTAGATTGAATACTTAAATATTAGTAATCATTGTGCCATTCAGAAGTGGATGGGGCCGGGAGCAAAGGGGAAGGCAGGATGCTGATAAGGTGAGGTTAAAAGGGTGTTCCYGTGGGCATGAGCATGAGAGCAGGCAGCCTGTGTTCGGCTCCTGACTCAGTCTTTCACTCCCTGCAGTTTCATTTGGCTGCTGCTCAGCCTCCTGCACACTTCCATCCGTTTTCTGTCCTGAATCGGGCAGCGCGGTGATGAGTGCTGCTAATAATACCCGGCTATGCGAAGAGAGAGGTGCTGAGGGCCATCTAAGTATCTTGAGTATCTATCCATSTAGGTACTTTGAGGGGTGGGAATGTCAGCCTGCAGGCATTCCTTGACCAGTTTGCTTCTGAGCCTTAGAGATGCTTCAGCTCACATTTTCTCTAAATATGTGTAAATTCAGGGGGGAGGCGAGGGGCTGGCAGAGGARTTTCAATCCTCCCCTTTCCTGTCCACAGCAAACACAACATTCAGACGATCATTCGAAGGCCCCTTTGTAGTCCTGGCTCAGGTTGCAGGGGACACCTGCGTGGCTGTGCCCTTTCACATCTAAATCCGAGGTCGTTAACCCTTTTGTCGGTGGTGCGGCAGCACGATGGATTTGAACAGATCTAGACTWGAGAGGTCCGAGCAGCTCTTGTCTSCTGCAAACCACGGTGAACCTGCACCTTCGGAAGGTATTTAATTTGTCGACATCCTCGGAGGGGACAGAGATCGCAGCTTGGTGAGCCGGCAGGAGCGCTGCAGCCCGGCGCCGGCAGTGAGGAGCTGTCTGCATCTTTGTTTCACTTAGAATTGGGCTCCATCTAGTGACTGTCGCCCGGAGAAGGCTTTTCGTGCAGGTTCTGTGCTGGGGGTTGAGCAGCCATTTGTATCTCCGGGCAGGGAAGCGATGATAGGAGCCGTGCAGAGGGAACATCTCCCCACAGAAGGGGGATCGGCGCTGGGGAGGCAGCGGCTGCTCCCAGTTCACGTCCCGCTGTCCCGCAGGGGTTTTCCAGCCGCAGTCACCGCATGTACCGAGCCGCTCTTCTCACGGGTCCTGCAGGACCTGAATAGATGAGAATGGACTCGAAGTAGCTGATGCGTGTGAGCATCARTGAAAGGAGCTGGTACTTGCATTGGAAACTTCTTTAGGGGACACCTAAAAAAAAGTATTCCTGCTAATGCCTGGGCTGTTTTATCTACGAAATCAGTGGTGAGTTTGAAGTCAGAAGCACCCAGTTCATGAACGTTGTTCTCATTGGCACTCCTCGGGCACACGGCAATGCCCGAAGAGGGCAGCAGCAAAGTGCCCGATGTTCTGGTGTCCCAGGCCTTGTACAGTCMATGCAAATTGCTGCCATTCACACAAATTAGTTGTTTAAACCCGATTTATATTCATATAAACGGCTCACCAGAGTTCARTCTGGAAGAATTAGGACATTACAGAGGCGGTAGCAAGAAATATTGTTGAGTAGTATCACTGAGTGCTAGGCTTTAGGTATGAAAGGTGCCGAAGAAAGCTCAAAGCTTGCAATAAAGTCACGGAAATAAGAAAATCCAGAAATCATGAGGCACTTAGTCCATCAGTAAAGTTCACTGACACAACAGCACCATCTGCTGCTAAATGTGTGYTTGGGAAGACCCGTGGCCAGAGTCCCTTCCCACTGCGGGTGTCACACGGCTTCCTCTGTGCGGTTGGGCATTCCTGTAATGTCGTCGAGTTGTTGTAAATGAAAAGAGAATTGTAACTCTTGAGAGAGGTCTTCATGCCTGGAGACTRGATTTACTTTCCAATGCTTTGATTTACAACCAAAAGCTTGAAAGACTGAAGTAAGTCACCCCTTGGGTTACTGCCCGGCCCTTACCCTGTGTGTACTGTAAGGAATGGCACGGAGTGACCCAACAATAAGTTAACAATAACAAGCAGCTGYTGCTTGTTTAGAGGGGCCAGCTCGTTATTCGAGTAGGACACACCAATTTCTGTAATCAACAACAGGTGGTGAACTTACTGTTCTGGCTTCCCAACCTCGTGAGGAACAATGGAGGAGTTTCCATGGTGTGGGTGAGCTGTGCCATGGATACAGGGACATCTGAGCTGGCTCCATGAGAAGTGGGATGCATAGAAAGAAATGGATTTCATTTCAATCTGTGAAAAAATACCCTGGGTTGTTAGAAGGAACTCAACATATTTGCTGTCYCAAGGCTTGCTGGCATGTGGTGACCTAGAAGGTGATTGCAGTGTGGCATCTGTTAGGAGTTTTGCTGCTTGATTTGAATTCTCTGCAAAAATTGTATTCCTGAGAGGCCTGGAAGGCCACCCCAGGACTACCAGGCAATGCTGTCATACCCATTCGTTGCAGGATGTTTCAATGAAAGAGATTAATTTCTTCTGCTCTGTTGCAGCATAAAATGAAGCACTGTCTYCCGTAGACAGATTAGAAGGTTTTTTATGATTTTGATTTATGATTCTTCTGTGGAAAAAATGTATCTTTTTTTTTTCCCTCTCTGCTGAAATGGAAATGTCCGACTGGTATCTCTCTGGCTCTGCCATCAATGAGCTGTGGAGGAACATRGATAGCCTTCCAAAACCTTCTCAATGACTGAGACAAAGTACCTGTAATAGGGTGTCTGAGGCCAGGTGTATAAAAGCAGCTTTTCTATCCTCTTCTGTATTTCTATAGGAAAATACCTGCTTTGTGCTAATGTGGAGGAATTAATCTTRAGGAATGAAGTCAGGTATTAGGACAGGCTCTCCAGATGGTGGGAGTGGTGTTCTTGAAACCTCCCTTTCCTTAGCTAGAAGCYGCTTCATAGCCAGGGTTTTAATTCCTCCTGGAAACCATGTTATAATCCCAGGTCAGGACAGAGGATGTTGAGAATAAAAGAGAAGTTGTTCTAGCAACAAAATATCASTAAAGATCATTGCCTATGAAAGAGCTTTATAAACCTGGTTTTGTGTCMGCTGTGAGAGAAAAGAGCCAGGCTGTTTGCTGATGAGCTTTTACAGTTTGGGTTTTTTTTTTTCATTCCTTTTTGATAAGTCTGAGACAGACAGCTCCTGAGCAGAGCCAAAAGACAGGCAAAAAAACATGCATATAGTTTGTGTTTCAGACCACTGTATACATGACAGACTAAACTAAAGATCCTACAAAAAGCTGCCTTTATTCTCCTTCATATCAAAATATTACTCTGTAGAGTTGCCCTTTATTTCTTTCAATATCACAGATGCAGTTTCTGACAAACTTCCTGGGGGATTTAATAAGGTTTTTGCAACCGCCCAACCAGACAAAGCTGTGTCCTCACTTCAAYCTGACAATACAGAAGATTTTCTCTTTGGTGACATCTATATAATGCATCCCAGAGAGTGGATTTCTCATAACAGCAGAAAATAAATAGAGAGCTGTTACTCAGAGGAAGCAAAGATTTAGAAAAACAAGTCACTAGTTTTCAACTGATAATTTCTTTATCATAGCTGATGGAATTTCTGTGAGACATTGCTATCAAAGGGCTGACCTCCACCCAAATCACTTTTGTACTGATCTCAGTAAACTGAGATCCCTCTAGCATTCAGGTATCACTGCTCAAAGTATGCCATCCCTCAGAGAACATTCGATGACATCACCTTTCYTAGCTCTCCAGATGACAGCAAACTCAGTTATTTCATTTTGTTTTTATTAGGAAATGAGACATTTGAAAGTCTGGAATGTCTTTGATCCCAGTTATTRAATTGCTACAGCATGGCAAAGAGGCAGTGAAAATACCCAGTGGAATAGCCAAAATTACCCCTCTCTGTTTAAACTGAGTAGTGCTGTCTGTCTGTAAAGCAGATATCTGTGATATCCAAGACATGATAAAATCAGGGGAAATGCATCCAAACTGTGTGCTGGCTAAAGTAAGAAGCTTAATCAGGTTAAAATTGGTTAGAGGAAAGGAGCTGCTKCCCCAAAACTTATTGCAAGAACAGGGCCTTAATATTTGCTATTTTCTCCTATTAGCTGTTTTTTATATTTTGGGACAAAGCAGGCATAGCTGAGCTACCAAATTCTCTTTTGAAATTTAAGCAGTTTTGTGCTGTTGCTGCTGGGAACTGATGGTAAAAATAGGATTAATGTTTAATTTACAGTTTTAGGATTTTTACAAAGATGAAAGAAGTTTTGCTGTAGTGGGCTCTTAGCCTGTATTAGTTCTGTTTTGGGGAGATTTTTTAACTTCAAAAAGCAAACATCAATAAATAAAAAAAAAGCATGTGTTTGAGTGAAAAATGTCCCTCAGCTCAACGAACTGCAGTGGGCCTGTCAGTGTATTCTCCATCAGCATCTCCAGAGGATGCTACTGCAGCTCCATCTGCCAAAGCACAGAGAAGCTTCAAGAGCTGTTTTTTATTTTGGGGTCATCCTTGTGTAGAGTGAGGCTGTTTGATACTTGGACTGGTGCTGGAAAGGCTTTTTAGGAGTTTATGGTGGTAAAAATTAGCAGAGGGTTTGATGTAAGGCCTYATTAACCATGATTCACATTGGATTTTAAAGGTGTTTTCCCTCTTTAAATTTATTACTGGCTGCTGGCAAAATGATGAACTTTGCCAAGAGCATATCCAGGCAGTATCAGGTGGTGAACCCAAACAAGATTTTCGTCCCAGTGAGATACCCAGTGACTTKAAAAATGAGTTTTATATCCTCCCAGCCTAACTTTCCTCATCAGGAGACTGTTCATAACTGAGACATGTAAAACCAAGTAATTTCACACATCCTGTCTTATTCCCTCTTCTTTCCTCCTTGCTTTCCATGCACAGATTATTTTTTTAGAAACTCATTCTTGTAATAGTTAGAAAGAGTCATAGTTTCTTAATGAAATTMCTTACTTCTGACACACTGCAAAAAATAGCAACCCCTTAAGTAGACATCTGCTTGGAATTTTTGCAACATTTAATATTTCCAAGAATAGAGCCATAAATCGCCTTCTACCAGCTTCAATGTGCTAGTCAGTGTAACTCTTGCTTGCTTTGGGCAGCCRTAGGCTTTTGGGTGAGAGTTACATGGAAAGATCCAAAGTGGGGCCAGGAATGGGACCTGCAGATGGGTGTAAGCAAGTATGCTTTTCAAATTTAAAAATGCAGACCAGAGGAGAGAGATTTAAAAGTTTTCKGAAGGGTCTGGCACCCAGTGACTGAGCATTGAGGACCTGTTGCAAAGAGGAGTTAGTTACCATCCAGGACAAACAGAACAGCAAATACAGGCAGAAGCCATGGGAAGGAAAATCAGAGCAAGCTGCTGACTGCAGAACCATGTTACTGAAGGTTTGTAACCTGGGAGCTCACAGTTACATATACATTTCTCAGAGACTACCACAGTGGGAGGTGATGCAAAGACTAAGGCTGGCAGCTAAACGTGTAAAGGCTGGAAATAGCTGTTTTCCTCAGGGATTTGATTAGCCCAGAATAGGTGAACTGAATCAGAGGACCAGGCCCTCCAGCAGCTGAACTGCTGAAAGTCTGGGAGGGAAACCTGAGGCAAAATAGCTGTAGCGTCGCATCACATGGTGGTGTACTGCAGATCTGCATCCTGCTAAGTTGAACTACTTTTTATTCCTTGGAGAAAGGGCTCATTAGSCCCTTTTAATTATTTTCCTAACTGCTAGAACTCCAGATGCCATTATGTTACGTAAAATGACAAATGTATTTTTAACTTGTAAAGCATGTGAACTTTAAGCTCTTTCCAGTGATACGAATACAGCTCCATTTCGATGCATGACTCATCTTCACATGTAGGGAAAAAAACCTCAGCAYTTCAGATCCCTGGAACCACACTCTGTGCACCAGTGATGAGCGGCAGTTGCTGTGGGAACCATCACTTTTGTTATCCTGACTGTGCATCTGAAAGTGCCGAGAAACGCTGACCGCGTCTTTGATCGTATTTAGTGRCTGCGTGGAGTGAGAGCACCCTTTTGCTAGCCCAGCGCCTGAAGGATCATTGCCCACTATCGAGTGYCATTGCAACAGCCTGTTAAACACAGGGTTTGGAGCGAACGAGGCGATTCTTCCCAGAGGAGCCAACGGGGGAAGGGCCGGCGGTGCCTCCGCGCGGGCGCGCTGCGGTACCAGCCCGGAGCCGCCGCCGCTGCAGCCTCATTTCCCCCCTCTATCAGCGCCGTTTACCCCAATAAATTAATATCGTGCTTAAAATCACCGCCCTAAATCACCTCAAAAATCACCGCGGGGTTTGTTCCCCACAGGTTGTTCAGGGGAACCCAAACAGTGCAACCTGCAGACGAGGCAGCCCCCCCGCGGGCCCAGCCCAGTCCCGCTTGTGGGGGCTCGGGCCGGTCCCGCCGGCGGCGGCTCGGGGCGGGAAGGCGGCGCGCACCTGCCCGGGGCGGCGGGGCGGATCTAGGGAGAGCCCGCCTTCCCCGAGCCGCTCCGGGAAGCCTCKGCTGGGGCCGCGCCGCCACAGGCAGGTAATCGAGCTCCGGCGTGGAGCTGCCCCCGCCCGGCTCCCGCCGCCGCCTCCCCCCGCTCTCCCGGCTTCGCCTCAGGGCTTTCCCGCCCTCCGCCGCCGCCTCAGCGCGGGGGGCTGAGGAGCGGCCCCTCTGCTCGTGGTACCGGGGCTGCTGGCACCGGGACCCGCCCCGGGGATCCCCCCGAGTCCCCAGCGGGACCCGCTCGGCTTTGGGAACCCTGCCATGGCACCTCCACGTACTCCAGTTTTTGGGTGGTTTGGTGGTCCCTGCCCCTCGCTTGTGGATTCAGGCAATTAAAGTCCCGTCCCAGGGTTCGGTGCCTCCTCAGGCAGTGCCGCCCTGGGGTTCAATCCAGGTATTCGTGGTTCTCTTGCGTCATTTGGGAGTGTCGGGATGAAGCAGGGGACCATTGTGAGGATTTCTACATAAAACATAGAGGCAACAAGTGGTTGATGCGTGTTTATAAGCTTGAAGCTCTGCTCTGTTGTACGGAGTTTAGCTGTAGTGTTATTCCAAGATCAGCAGTTACTCAGTTACTTTTTATTGCAGTAAAAGCAGTAATTTATATCTCCAGCTGTGTGTATTGGAACTGGGGTGACTGATCGGTAAAGCCAAAGTGTCCTTTCCTGAGGTGACCCTCCACTTTTGTTCTTTCTAGCATGTGGTCATCTTGCTTTAAAAAAAAAAAANAAAAAAAAAAAAAAAAAAAAAAAAAAAAAAAAAAAAGAAACCAGTGAGGTGGGAGAACAATTAGTAGACATTAATTACTAACAGTTGTTTACATTTTTACTCAGGACTAAATGGCGAGCAAATGGACTGGTTGAAGCACTGGGTTTGATTGCTTAAGAGAAAGGACTCTGCTGGCCCTCAGGATACTTTGTCGGGTGTCTCTGTCATCCCAGACTCTTCCCTGATATGGAACAAAGTGAAGGTGAACAGGAATCCCAGGCAGAGAGTCAAGTGGAGAGCAAGAGCAGTGTGAAATCCTTGCCTGGGGGAACGGCCCATGTCAAACTAGAGATAAAAAAACATGCAGTCACAGATGACTACAAACTATCGAAAAGGGTGCTRGGGTTAGGAATCAATGGCAAAGTACTGGAGTGTTTCAACAAGGAGACAGGCCAGAAATGTGCTTTGAAGGTATGTGCATTTTGTGGTGTTTTCCTTATTTATGGTTTGGAGGCCAGAGTTTGCTCCCAGAACCCTGTAAAAGCTCCTTGTTCTGTTGCTTGCCTTTCACAAAGAGTGATGCATGAATAATCTGAATATGAGGAAACATTTGCCATTGCAACACTGGAGGCCAGCTTGAGCCTTTTCCAGAATATTCTGTGTATTTTCCAGAATAATGTTATCAGCTGTTAAATTCTGGTATTCATATTTAAAAGACAAAAAAGCGGGGGAGAGAACCATGTCTTGGTGTATTCTGGGAGAAAACTCGCTAAATTTTGAATGAACATGTTATGCAATACTCGTGAAGGAAACTATTTTAGATCTTGTGCAATGAATAGGCCTAAGATGTGAAATACTTAAATGTTCATTGATCTWCAATCTTTCCTCCATTTGAAGATTTTTCTTAAGGAGCATTTCTAGTTGTTAATTTATTTTTCTACTTTATTTTTGCTATCCATTTACTGAAGGATATTTCMTGGGAAAGCACTGATTACACCAGTATGGCAAGTGAGTTTAGTAGATATTTATGGTGATAAGTGCAACTTAAATAAATGGAGCAATAACCAYTCATTAGAGAACATGAAGCTTATTTGCCTTTTGTTCTGCAGCTTTTAAACTTGTAAATTTCCCTGCTGTTCTTAAATCTCATCATTAGGAAAAAAGAAACCAGCCTAAATGAGAACCAGGATGGTTCAGTATGAGAAGACTAAAACCAACTGAAGTAATTGTCATGAGACTTACAGATTTTACAGATTCCTTGCTGGTGTTAATGTGATTGTTTGGGATGTCCAGGAGGCTTTCAGGTATCCCTCCTTTTCCTAACCTCACTCCATGTGTGCTAGGAACAGGGTGGATCTGCCAGTGGCCACCTGGAGAGTCTGCCAAGACCTGGAGATGGTCACTACTGAACAGAACTGCTGTGCCCACCAAAGCCTTTGTGTTTTGATCAAGCAGGCTGGAAATACCTGGYAGTCTTGGCTATTGAAAAAAAATTTAATAGAGGAACTAGAAAAGCTTATACTACAATAATATGCTGATTAATGCACATGTTTCCAACACTCTTCTATACTTTATCACATACAATACTCTTTTGTATTGGCTTCACGTAGCTGACTCACRGAGTTTTATCATGGGGAAATTGGAGGCTTTGACAAACAGGCTGCAAGTACTGGGGTTTTGCACCTGCCTAGGGGAGTGTCAAGTTTTTGTAACTCTTAGGTGATCCATTAATCAGGTTCTTCTGGAATGCTAGCAACATTAATTTCTGAACTTAGCATACTGTGATGAAGAATAATAGTTAATGTTGAAGCTGATCTGCTCTTTCTCAAGAGTTCAGTGGCKTTGTTGCTGGTTAGAGATCAATCATATTTCAAAAGTTTTGCAGTCATAAGGGCTGGAAGCATTTTAAAACAGAAGTTGCCATTCCAGAGGACAATCCAGTGGCCGAAAGTATGTTCCAGAGCAAATTTTGTAGCTCTGGAATCAAGTAGAAAATATATTCCAAAGGATATAAGTGTCTGGAATATTTTTTATTATAGCCCTCAGAGTTGGGGAGAGGGAGAAGAGAATGGAAATTGCTGTGCCCTGATAGAATGTCTTCTGCTTGAGGGGTTGGAGGAACCTATGATGGAGTCTCTAATACCAGTTTCTGTTTAGCACTGATTGAATTGGCTGTCTTTTTTCAGAAATTTTAATGTTTATTAAAGATCAAAGTTCCACGTAYCCTTCCCCAGTCATTACAGGTTAGCAATGGCCAACATATCTCTGAACTTACTTGTTTATATGTTTGTCATCCCCTTTTCCATCCAGCTGTGGAATTGTGTGCACTTTTCTTCTGAAAGGGACACAATTATGGCAGCAATATTAAGATGTTTATGAGTTCTCCAGGGAGTTTGAATGGCAGATAATAGTTTGCTGCTTGCATGTGTGTATTTCTCATCATTATGGGTTTAAGTGCTGAATAAAAAGTTAAACATGCAATTAAGTAAAACTGCCAGTAGCCCAGAGAGAATCCGCTGCTCTCTGCAAAGATGGTCTGGTGAGAAGATTGCCCAGCAAGGAGGGATAAAAACTCTGCTTGGTTAATTGGCAAGAATAGAAAGATCTTTCCCCAGCCCTGAAGGTATTTGCAAGGATGAAAATATTCAGAGGAAGTTTTTTCTTTGTTTCTTGTGAAACCTGAACTGGGCCACACAAGTCCCAAACCTGCTCCAGATGACACTTCAGAGCAAATCATCCAGTCAAGGCTGTTATGTAAAAGGGGTAAGAAGCTAGCAAAAAAAATATTTAGGAACAGCTTCATAGCAGAATTCTCTGTGTAGGGACAACAGGGCCTTGCCACTGCTCGTTCTTCTCAGGTGTGATGGCAGGGTTATCATTCACTTACAGGAATAGAAAGTGGAGGCTGATGAAGCTGTCACAGAACAAACCCAACTGGTATGACAGGTAAGGAAAAATGGACTGACTCGYGAGTCGAACATGAAAAAAAGGGATGTTGGATGGATTTTTTTCTGGAGGTTGCTTGCACATATCCATTGAGATTTATGTATATTTGTGGACAAATACTTCAGGCATGAGAGTGCTTGCTGAAACCTGCTCCTGGGAAAGGAAGAACATCACTCCTGCTGCTGAAGATAAAGTGTAATAGGCTGTTCCCTTTCACATCAAASTTGCCCATTAAAGCAGCTCCTGACTGGGCAGATGGCACTGCTTTCTGCCTGCAGGTTTTCTTTTAAATGGGAACAGAGCCAGCACAGCCAGTATCTGGATAGAAATTACTCAATGGAAGGAATTTTAACAGAGGTACTCAAGAAGAAAGGGATTGAACAGGCAAAAATATTAATCYCCAGAGCCATAGGTCAGTCAAGCACTACATGCTGTAATTTGAAGGTCCCTGTTTTGTTGCTAATCCATGTCCATAATTGGAACTGGTTAGAATTTCACTAATCATTTTAGGGTGGGAAAACACAGGATGTCCTTTTGGAGATACTGTGGGGCTTTGGTTCTTTTCCTAAAATACTGTGTGCCTCAGTTTACTCTGGCATTGTGATTTRCTGCCCAGTTTTACAATGTGCTGTCAGCTTTGTTGCTGTTAAATTGAAATGCCACACGCATTGCTGTCCTGCTCCAGAAAATCTCGTCTGGCTTCTCACTTAGACACATAATGACATTTTGGCTGAACAGTACTGTTTCCAAATAGTGGGAACACAGGGATTTAGAAAAGCAGAAGCATAAACAAAACTGCTGTGCAGGACTGTGGCCTTCTAGGAGGTAACTGTGTTTTGGTCTCTGTCTCCCTTACAAATAGAAAACCCTCTCAGGTCTCTTTCCATAGTTCATCCAGAAATAGCTGTCAAGTGAAGTCTAGTCACTCTTCTATTTTTATCTCCTCTCTGCCAGCCTGCCCCCTTCTGTTCACTTTACCTTTTGGGGCTAAAATTTAACCTCCACTTCTGTAACAGACACCAAGCCTGAGTGTTCTCTGCTGGTGTTTGCACTCCTTAGAGTGAGGTTTTAGAGAGAGGAGGAGACTAAAATAGCTGATTACCTGTGAGGATAAATGTGAACTCCTGGGACATGCCTTCTGTTAAAAAAAAACCCARCTTACAGCTCCTTGTTCTTTCTTTCCTTCTCCCTCACTTATTTTTTTGGCACAAATTCCTGCTAAGTAGTGTCAAAATAATACTTCAATGTATTTGATGATCTTTATTTTTGTGGAAGATGGTAGGAAGGGCTCAGAATTGGGATTAAGAAATAATAAGAACAGAGTGAGCAGAGAGGTAAAGGGCTTTCTGGAGGATATTGGGGCTTCTCTGTTTCTGCAGCTTCAGGATTTTTGAGGATGTTTCAGATGTAAAAACAGTGTTACATGTCATTGCCATATTATTCATCTTCAGTAAACAGATGGTGCTTCTTCACAGAAGGAAAGGAAGGACAGTTCAGGCATAGCCACAAAAACAAAGACCCTTGGAACTTCAGGAAAGCCAGGTACTTTGGTTATGGGTGCATTGGTACTTTTGGGATGAGTAATCCTGAGTAGCAGTGGTGAAATGCTTCTCTCCCAAGCACTGGGCATGTGCCCTGTGTGCTGCAGGTGCCTCCAGCCACCTGAGACTTCCAGATTAAAGTGGAGTGTATATGAATGGATCTGCTACTCCATGGAATTGTTTAGACCTTAAAGATCATCAAGTCCAGCCATTAACCCAGCATTGCCAAGTCCACCACTGAACTGTGTCCCCAAGTGCCACATCTACCCATAGACCTTATCCTCTAGGATAAATAGTGAGTTAARCTATCACCTGCCTCATGGAAAATGTTTTGTGCTGCTAATTGCCAGTGGAAAAGTAACTGTAACTTGCTGATTTGAAGACAAATAGGCAAAGCCCAAATGTTAAATAAAGGAAAAAGCAAACACAAAATTGAACACACTCCTTACCTTTTAGGTTTAGGACTGTTTAGTGAATGATAGAAATGGTAATGGTAGAGTAGGAGTCTCTACTGTTACACATAAGARTATTAGCATAACTTTCTTCTCAGAAGGAAAGAAAACAGGTAACAGAGAAAGAAATTTTTCCAAAGAGTCCTTCCTAAAATGATTCTTGGGACCCACACATAAAACTATCTAGAGAACATTGTTCTGCTTTCCGTAGGTGAGTTGCTGTGGACAAAGATGGGCATTCTGCCTCAGTTTCATTTAGTCTTGAGCTATGTTTCTGCCTCTCACTCAATTTTAATGTTTCTGATTACATTAAATAATTCTACATGACAAAAGCTGACAGTGGGATACTCTGTTTTCAATTATTTTACYCTGAAGCCAGGTCATGCTTGCTCACAAACAGGAGACTGTACAGTCCAAAGTATTTGTTTTGCAAGTTATCCTAATAGCTGGTACTGGTAAAATACCCTGCTTGCTGCCTGAAATAWGATGATGACCAAGGAAAATGATGCAGGAGTGAAGAAAGCACTCCATACAGAGAAAGTGAAGGTTATTTTAGGCTGATGATTGCCTGTAGAATAGGAAATGGTAACAATCTACTTAGATGCTGCAGATTGCATTTTTAGAAGAGAATTATGCCAGATTAGGAATGAAACATTTCAACATTTTTGGCATAAGGAAGAATAATGTTGTGCTAATCTTAGAACTGTGATGAGAATTTGGGGAACCAAGTGTAATGGTTGGTTAGATTTTATCCAGGGTGAAGCAGCTCTTTTGGAATGACTSTGTGTTTCTGAACAAAATTAACACTTTCTAGTGCAGTATTCTGTAGTTCCCTCTTAACTACCATATTTCCTGCAGCCTATTTATCCTGGTTCATCTTGTGCTACAGTAAAGTGTCAGTAACACAGCTTTGTTACTCAGACTAAGTCCGGGAACTGTGTTGTAGATCAAAGCTGGATGCAGCATAGAATGAATATGAGTTCAGAAGAGTTCTAGTTAAATGGCAGCCCTGTCTACAGAGAAGTACCTAAAATATGGATAGCATCAGACTGGTCCTTGAATTCTATCCTTCAGTGCCAGTCTTGGTGACTATTACGTAAATATGCATAAAATACCTAAAATAACTTCCAGTCGATTAAAAAGTGGGTCGTTTCTACTGCTACAAGAATTGTTTTTAAACCAGTGAGTCATTCAAGACCAGAGTCTTTGAGCACTTKGTACTTGCTGTGGCCAGACTGGCACCTTTCAAAGTTTCAGTTGGACTAGTTAATTTTAAAAAACAAGGATTTATCGATTTACTTTGAAGATCTGACCTTCTTGACTGGTCTGCTCTTTATTTTAAATACAGCAAATAATTTAAAAAATAAAAACATAGGCTTGGTCTGAAATAATGAAACCATACGTAATAAAATTTTACTTTCTTCAATGGCAGTTMATTAAGCCTAAAAAGTATAAACAGAGAGGCAAATGTATAAACTATTAAGTCATCTTGAAAAAGCAAAACTGCGTTGATGCTACTTTGCACCTTCTGTGTTCTCCCGCAGTCTCTCAGCAAGCTGGCACAAGTTATAACCTGACTTGAGTGGCAACAAAGCTCGKGAAGATCAAGGCGTGTTCCCCCGCCTTGCCAGGTTCAAAGACCTGATAACTGTTACAGATAAATATCGTATTGCAGCTGCGGGGAAGGTGCTGAAAGCAGAGCGTGTGTGCCTCGGTCAGGACACGATCGCCTGACACCCTCCTCGGACTAAAGGGCTCTTCTCTGTGTCTCCTGCTCCCGTTAGAGTACAAATCTGTTCCATTTAACCAAAGGAAAACCTCGCTCATTTGTGCTAGTGGGGGTCTTGTTACAGGTAACTGGATTTTGCAAATCAGCKTAAGTGCAAAGGAGCAATWTGCAAGAATTTTAAACTTAATTTACAGCACAARTATACTTCAGCTCCAGTTACTTATRGTCATGTCATGTAGAGAGATGCCCAGACTGTAAAAACCTGATAACATTTGGGAAAAATCAGGGCCACACCTGAATGTCATGGGTCCTTAGTGTATTTTCCTCTGTSTGTGGTAGCACCCTGTGTAAGAATGGCCTGGCCTGAGAATAAAAGGCTTCTTGTCATTTGTGCCAGTTCAGTTTCAGCAGAAAACACAGATTATGTTCAWGCTGTGATAAATTCACAGGAAGCATAGGGAAAGAAGGTCTCACCACTACTGGGAGCAAGAGCCATTGTGAATTTGAGAAAGTTAACTGATTAATCTCTTGCTTTTGAAGATGTTCTGTTCTAATCCCTTCACTGCATMCAGTGATTTATCTTTTTCTTTTAAAAAAAGATACAATCATTGATTTATTTGCACCATTAAGCAGTATTTTGCATCCCTAAATGTTTTTGTAGTTGCTATTTGCTTGACCCTGAAGAAGTTCCCATTTCTCATATGGACATGCATTTGTTTCCCTGATCTGGAGGTTTTCCATGATGAATCTTTAGAGCAGTGGACTTTAGGATGGTGTGCAATATTCTGTTAGCAACAGTACAGCTGTCTGCAGTGCTGTCTTTTATGTCTTTGGGTCCAGCAGAATTGTTTGAAGTCTGTGTGGCTCTTGCACTCTTGGAAGACACAGCGCTGTTGACGGGAAGGGAAGTGGCAGGGCTGTGGGCAGTGCTGCAGGTGGAGAGTAGAGAACCTGCTTAATTCACTGGAAAACTGTGAGAACATCTCTCCATCATCAGCAGTGAAAGCTGATAGTRTGGTCTGTCTGGATTAGGGTGTATAAACTGCAGGGATTGTGGTATTTTACACAGACTTCCTAAGTACTTAAGATGATTCAAAGCTCCGTAAATGAGATTAAGCTGTAACGCTGCAGCATTTTAATACCTCAGGAGTGAAGGGGGAGAGGGTTCTTGCTCAGCATGTAAATCACGAGTAACCTCCAAGTTCCTGAACCTTTGTGATACCTGGCATTTTGCACTGGAGCTTTCATGGCCATATTAAGAGAAAACCCAAATATTAAACTTGTGTAAAAATTAGATTTTCCTCTAGATAAGTTTGCTTGCTGAATTTATTTTAAAAAACCCCAAACACCAAACAAACCACCATGAGTGTGCCATCCTTATGAGTAATTTCAGATGATCTGGGTAAGGAGCCAGATTAAAGTTGCACTGTGCACAGATCTTAAGTCTTGCCAGTTCAAACTCTGGCTCTTCTCCAYGGGCTTTTTCCCAGGATTTTTTTTCTTGAATACTCTCTTAAGGATGTTGGCATTCCAAGTAAGAGGCCCTAAAGCAGCTCCTGGGATCTGAGTCAACGAGGGTTGAGGACAGGTTTATTAGGCATCTTGTAAGGGGAGAATCAGAAAAAAAWTGATTGTTTATGGGCTTTTTGGATAGCATTTTGGAGATATAGAAACTGTTTGGGAATGGCAGGGCGTGGAGCAACTCATGATCTCCATGGCCAGGACTTTGTTGTGTGCTGAGATTTTGGCTGGGTGAGTGTTTTGCCCAGGTGTGAGTCAGTATGGGCCTTGGGAAAGCCCTGCAGTGTTGATTTGTACCARCCTTGGCTTCTATTGTACTGTGGGGTGGGGTTGGGTGTAATTTTGTTTTCAAAGGAGAGCAGTTAAAAACTGGATAGGGAGCAGCTGTCTCACACACCTGTGTTCTGTGTTGGACTCCTGTGTWCTCCTTAGTCCTGAATCTACTATGTATTTCAGGGATGAAGTGTCCTTAAAATCCATTTGCAGTGCCACAAGGAGGCCTGGCGTTTGCTGGTGTTCTCCTTGTTCTAACAGTGAGAAATAYTCTCCTTTACTTGCTTAATTTTTAACCAAAATTGTATTTATTTTTCGTGTAAAGGATTAATTTCTCTCAGGGCCCTATTGCATTTTCCCACATGTTGCTTTTAGTCAATGTGGCTTTGTCAGAAGCAGTCTGGTTTCCACAGCAACGAGTTGTTAGCACCAAAGATGTCAGAGCTCCAAGGTAGGGAGGGGAGGGGGCTGCATTTTCTGGCTCAGCTGCCTTGCCACGGTACGGGCCTTGCTGTAGCCACGCTACAGCACAACGTCCCCATTGTCTTTGTGAAGAGTAAAAGCCTTTCATTTTGTTCTACTCTTCCCCTTCCAATCAATTTACAGTCAAAATTTGACATTTGGGAGGTAGATGGGGCTTGATAGTTCCTTGACGCTTTGAAGCTTCCTGTTCTTTCAAGCCCTCTCTCTGCTCTAAAGGCACTGCTCTGTCCTCTGCTTTTTAAAGAGCTTTTCTGTGGACAAAATAGCACTTTTGCATACATACAAACCCTGCAGCAGTAAGTTTGTGACAAATGGGAGCAGAACTCTATTCTTTCTGACCCATGTTCAATGTCTGCCTGTGAATGATAACACGAAAAATTGTCAGTCATTTCACCTTGCCTAGTAATGTGAAACCTGCTCCAATTAAACCTGCTTGGCTGGGTTTTCCGAGGCACCCATTTCCTTAGGGTGGGAACTAAGCCTCACTGCTATTGACCTTGGAAAATTGCATTATTTAAAAGGATTTTCTAAAACAAAGTTAACCTGTGAAATTCATTGCCCYAGGAGCTGAGAGGTTGTGATGCTGTGAAGATCTTGAAAGAAAACAGAGCTTCTCTGGGTATTTCAAATGCGAGGAAACCCCCTGTAGTTTCAATACACTGTACAAATTTGGCTGTGATCTTCTAGATCCTGTTGTTACAAATAAATACAAAACTGTCAGGATAAATAATAAAACTTAGAGCTTCAGAAGGCATAWTATTGCTTCTCTTGTGTTAAGTGTACTGCTGCTGCAGGGATAAAATGTCCTCCTCTCCAAGGAGAGGGAAGTGGAGCTTTGGCCTCGGCTGTGCTGATGGCTGTGCCTCTGGGTAATGTCCATCCCTTGCACAATAGTTTCAACTAAGGGTGTGTCTTCCTGGGCACGTTGTACTTGTCTAAACTTGGGTGTAAACATAAGGTGARATAGGTTTTTTTGCAACAGCTATTCATATTTTGATCCTTTTTTTTTCCTCTCATGAAGGGCAGGGCAGGAAGGCACTTTATGAGGCTTGGCCTGTGGAAATGAAAACTGGGTAATATCATTGAAACTTCTTTTCACCTTTAATATTAATTAGGGTAAAACCCAACTGCTAAACACAGTTAAAACCAGAAGTTGAAACTTTAGAGACATGGGTAGTTAATACTTTAAAYTGGCTTAAATATTTGCTGAAAACATGCACCTTGATGCAGATATGATTTTAATTCAATTTTTGGATGTCTGCTATTGACTTTTAAAGGCTAAGCTTTGTATCTGGAACTTGGAATAGAATTGCAACCACTTTGGTAGCTGGTTATATTCTTACTCTTTATTTCACTCACTTTCTTAACCATTATCTGGCTCTGTGTCAGAGTTCCTGGTACACAAGTCATGCTTACAAAGGGCAAAATGTCCACATAGCTGCCTTGTGTACTGCAATGAGATGGTTTTCCAGATTTATCATGTTTAGTTGGGCGGATTTTCAGTTTTGGTTGGGTTTTTCTTTTTTTTTTTTTTTTTTTGGTGTCTGTAATTAGTTATCTTGAATGGAAAGATTTTTTTTTTTTTTTTTTTTTTTGAATGTTTGAAAACCTGCAAAGTAGCATGTCCCAAGATTGCTGGCACCAGAGTGCAGGGAAGCAGACTGCCAAAGTGAGAGTGGTGCATGGGGAAAGGTTAATTAATATAGAAACAGTCCCAGTTATGGTGGATTGGTATCAAGTGGAATTTTTCTCCAGTCTCTCAGCCCTGTAGTAACTTCTTCCTGGTGCTGAGATGCTGTGTTTAAAGGCCTTTTGAAGGTGGAGGGAGTGAGAGTGACTTTCATTTCCAGTTGATTTCAGAATCTCCTGCTTGCCAGGGTGGCTCTTTTGTGACAGCCAAGCCCTTGGGTTGGGCTGGGCCTCTGCATCTGTTACTGTTGAAAAATGGGATAAGACACTCAAGATCTGCAAAAACTGACCCCTTGCTGTACTAGGAAGGAGGAGAAAACAGCAGTATACATTATTGATAAAACACTTTATACAGGAGCAATTAGTTCTGACTCTTCCCCACCTCTCTGATGTCTGAATCCCTGTTGTGGTGGTGTCAGGGAGGGTGAATGACTGCTGTATTGTGTGTTTGTGCACAACAGCCAGGTCTCCTAAGGAAAATAAGGAAGAAGTTCTCACAACTGTTGGTTCAATAAAACAGCCAGCACAGCTGGATTATTGTTAATAATCTATATTAACAATAATTTGTTGTTAAATAGTTCTTGGTATTTGTGGCAGTCTCCATTTTTGGCAATATGAGATAACTGTAGCACTGCTTGGGTTTAGATCAAAGCAGGAGTTTGCTTCTATCCTACAAGAAGGAGCACATTTGACAGGAGGGCAGTTCTGGAGAAGGAGAATTTTTCAGACCTGGGCAATGAGTATGAGAAAGGGCTGTGGGACAATTCTGTGGGTAGGGTGGGAAAGCATCCATGATACTGCTCAGTGTGCTGCTTCTCACATCTTTGCCATCTATCCCAAGCATCAAAGCTCACGAGGAGAGGGRTGTTTGCAGGTGTTGTTTGTATAAACTCTCTGAACTGGAACACCTGTGGCCACTCAGTGTGCTGCAACTGTATTGTGTGCTCAATAATTGTTTTCTAACACAGTCATGCAAGTTCCAGATATTTATTTATTTCTGCTTCTTGAGGATGCAGTGACTGGGCAGACCAAAWTGGAAATTTCTGTCTTTTAAATGTGATCTTCTGAACTGCATTTGAGCAAGTTAAAATAGGGATGGCTTGGTAAGGGAWGGTGTTATTAATACCACCAACTTCTCATGTGCACACCATTTACATCACTAAGCCTTGCTCTGTTTCATATAAAAAATTAATAACATTAATRTGTCCCATCTTCCCTTGGTTTCCTGCTGTGTAGGGGATTACCAGAAGACTACTGCTTGTCATTGCCTCTTAATGTGCACAAGGGCATTAAATACTCTTTGCCTGAGATTAACGCTGTTAATATATTATTAATATAAATTAAGGTTCTGGTTTATGTTGCTTCTTATTATCCAAAG